>NC_053395.1:144425560-144760560 GCF_905171765.1 Bufo bufo | reverse complement strand
TCTTTATCCAGGGTACACCTCTTAGCAAGTTTCTGTTTTCCGTCCACCAGTTTAAATCTGATCTTACGTGGTTTGGAATGGGGATTCTTTTTTCTAGAGAGCACTGCCTCTTGTCCCAGTTTTTCAGGATCCACGACTGGACAATCCTGGTATGAGCCTGGGACCAAGATACTGCCGTTATACAGGAAGTCATCATACCCAAGAGGCTCATGGCACTGCGTATGGAGCACTGAGACTGACTCTGGAACTTTCTTGTTTTGTCTACAAAGGATGTTATCTTCTCCTGAGGGAGGGATGTAATCTGGGAAACTGAGTCCAGGATCACTCCTAAAAATGTTATTCTGGTTGATGGGATTATGCAAGATTTCTTTAGGTTTATTGTCTAGCCTAGGTCTGAGAACCTGCGTATCAGGTTGTTGGCAAGGCTGGTTGTTTCCAGTTCTGAGGATCCTAGAACTAGGAAATCGTCCAAGTATGGAAATATTTTTATTCCTTCTGCTCTCAGGGGGGATATCATTTCCACTACGAGCTTCGTGATTACCCTTGGGGCAGAGGAGATTCCAAAGGGTAACACGGTGAACTGGAAGTGTTTTATTTCTCCCAAGCTACTGAGGTACTTCTGAGAGGTCTTGTTTATGGGGACATGATAGTAAGTGTCCTTTAAGTCTATGGACGTCATGAAGTCTCCGGCTTTGATCAAAGGAATGATGGATGTTATGGATTCCATACTGAACTTTCTGTATTTGACAGCTTTGTTTAGTTCCTTTAGATTTATAATAGTGCGGAAGGTACCGTCTGGTTTCTGCACCAGAAATAAACTGGAATAGTAACCCCTTCCTCTTTCCATACTGGGGACTTCCGTTACCACTCCTGAATCTATAAGCTGAAGGACCCCTTGCCAGATTTTTTCTAGAGTTTTTGGGCTGTTTGATGTTATTTTGAACTTTTTTGGAGGGGCTGAGGAAAATTCTATCCGGTAGCCATTTCGTATGATGTCTAAGGCCCACGGATTTTTGGTGACCGATTCCCACCGGGACAGAAAATTCCTCAGTCTTCCCCCTACTCTGGCGTCATTGTTTATCTGACTGTTTATTCTGGGGGTTGGGAAGGAAACCTCTGCCTTTCCCCCCCTTCTAGTAACTCCACCTACCTGACTTCCCTTTGCCCCTATAGGGTCTAGTCTGGGAATTGAAGGAACGAAAGGGCTTCTTTTTATTTTCCTCCGGAAAACCCTTCTTTTTAATCAGCAGCCTTCTCAAGAATGGAGTCTAACACGGGTCCAAAAACGTATTCCCCGTAAAAAGCTATAGAACATAGCTTGGCTTTTGATGTCCTATCCCCTCCCCAGGCTTTCATCCACAATGCCCTTGTAGCTGAATTGGTGAGGGCAGCATCCTTGGCGGCGAACCTCACCAACTCCGCCGAGGCATCCGCCAAGAAGGCAGTGGTTGATCTGAGGAGTGGAATAGAGTTTAATATTTCCTCTCTTGGGGTTTTGTTTTTGATATGGTCTTCCAACTCATTGAGCCAGAAACACATGGACCTAGCAACCGACGTCGCAGCTATGTTGGTTTTAATACCAAACAGATGCCTCGCAGGATTTTTTTTAGAAGTGAGTCAGCCTTCCTTTCCATTGGGTCCTGTAGTTGTGACGAGTCCTCAAATGGAAGGGAGGTCTTCTTGACTACCTTGGATGTCAATTTTTGGGGTTTCATTAAACAGTTTGACGTCCGCCGGATCGAATAATAGCCTATTCCTGAATTCCCTGGATACATCCAGTCTTCTTTCAGGGTCCATCCACTCATCCAGTATCATATCTTTTATGTTTTCGTTCATTGGAAATACTTTGAGTTTTTGGGCTCGGAGTCCCCCAAACATCTCATCCAGGACAGACCGTGGTTTTTCACCTCCTCAATACCCATGGTTGCTCTGAAAGCGCCCAATAGCTCCTCCATGTCCTCGGAAGAGAAAAAATATTTTTTACTATCTTCCACAATTTCACCCTCTGATAGAGCGTCAATATCAACGTTCCGTCTATAGGTGGAGGCCTCCTCGTCCATATCCTCTGAATCAGAGGAGGATGGGACAGACATTCTAGGTTTTTTCGCCGGAGGTGTAGGAGGGACTGATTTGAGAGAGGCCAGGGAGGACTTAATTTCGTTTTGAATTAGTGATTTGACCTCCAACAATATGGATGGTTGCTCCTCTTTTACAAGATCATTGATGCAAACTTGGCAGAGTTTCTTTTTATGATTCTCAGGAAGACTCTTGCTACAAGTCGCACACCTATGAACTATAGTTCTTGTTCTGGGCTTATTAACTTCCTATAAGAGAGGAGCAACCAGGTATCAATAGACATGATAATGAAACAAGTCAATATGATACATCATTTTTCTCTCTCCCCACAGGGGAACTCACGGTTGGAGTAGCCGAGGGGGCTTCAGATTCCATCTGGGCTGCAGGGGCGTCGGGGACAGACATCTGTGGTTTGTCTGCTCCAGGAGGAAGACCGGTTGTATGCCACAGCTATTCAAACTTGCCGCTTCTAATACTCAGCGCGGCGTCTGACGTCATCGCGGTGCGCCCCAGTCCAAGCTCCGCCCCTTCCGCCTCCTGCCGGCCCGAAGCAGAGTGCAGTGCTGAGGCTTCATCCAGGAGTCGGCGTGCAGCGTGTCCTGCTACGCGTGGTCAGCTTCCTCAATGAAGGGAAGGGCGACCGACGCTATGGGAAGAGATGCAGGCTCATGCAGACAGGAACAAGATCAGCTCCGCATGTATCCTCTGCCCAGCTTTGGACTCGACCGCAGGAGGGCAGAGGAAGAGGAAACAAATCCCCAGGTATTTTTTAAAACAATAAAAAATTCTTCACCTCCATCAGGAGGGCTCTCTGTGAGGTGCCCCCGTATGGACAGGAAACACTGAGGGTGAGAGTGGGTGGTGGCCTTTTAAACTCGGTGTTCCTGCCCCTACAGAGGTCAAGGGGTCAATCTCATAGTAAGAGCCGTCATGGTGGACGAAATGGAAATTTGCATTGAGGATTTTTTGTGTCGCATTACTCGATTCAATCGAGTAATCCTTTCAGCCCTATACTATATGGCTCCACAGAAGAAGAGTCTACCTTCAGTTCAGACCTTTCACTAATAGAAACGTTAGGCGCATCATGAAACTAAAAGATTTAGCAAAGAAGACCCAGGACTGTTGAGAAGCTAGAATCCTACATCAGAAAAGAATGGGACAACTTTCCTCTCTCAAACTCCAGCAATTGGTCTCCTCACTTCCCAGACGTTTACAGTTGTTAAAAGAAGAGGGGATGCTACAAAATGGTAGACGGGGCCCTGTACCAACTTTTTTGAGATGCCATCAAGTTCCAAAAGTTTCATCATCTCATATGTGTTCTATGATCTACTATGATTACTATATGGATCTTTGAGATTTGCAAATCATTGCATTCTGCTTTTATTTACATTTTACTTTTTTGGAAGTGGGGTTGTAGATGCATGGGTGTGTCAGTAATATAATTCTTAAAGGGGTTTTCTGGGATATATTTATTGATAACCTATCCTCAGCATAGGTTATCAATATCAGATCGACGAAGGTCCAACATCCGGCACCCCTGCCGATCAGCTATTTGAAGAGATCTCACTCCGTGCAAGCGCTGCCTTCCCTTCATTATTTACCTGCTCGCCATTGACATCGCAGCGGTGAGCAGTGTAATTACAAGCCGTCCCATTGACTTCTATGGGTCTGTTCACAGGTCACGCTACATTTTTTCCAGAAGAGTAAAAATACTCCTTTTACCATTTTTCAGGAGTATTTTTAGTGGAGGAGGAGTACAAAAATTGAATAATTTGAAATACATAATACGTAGCCTGCACTTGTTCACATCTGCGTTGGAGGCTGCGTTTGGAGCCTCAGTCACAGATTTTGTAAAAAAGACCGGACAAAAAAAATCCTCTCGTGCGGGACTTTTTGGTCCGGTAAAAAGACAGGATCCAGAACAGAAACTGAACGGACTCCATCATAGTCATTGGAGTCTGTTCAGCTCTGTTCCTGTCAGTCAGTCTGGGTTCACATCATGTTTCTGTCATACATTTAACATACATGAAAAAAAATACTTTAACAGATGCCTCAGACAGATGTCATACTGTGGTATCCAACACTATAGAGTTCCATTGTACAAAAAATGAAAAAAAATTAATAAATCTGAACTTTGCAGGATGGAAAGAAATGTTACACTACGCTTTCCTATCCTGAAAAAAAGAAAAAAAAGTGAACATATATACACATACAGATTTTTTTTGTATACGTTAAACTTATGACAAAAATGTGATGTGAACCCAGCCTTACGTACCCGATCCGATGCTTCCATTATTTTCATTGTTCTGCTCATCTAATGGAGCAGAACAACAAAAATATATAGCAGTTGTGTGAACGTGGCCTAGGAGGTGGGTATGCAGTGGGACCATTACTAGTCTAAATGACATCAGGCAATTACAGCCAAGTGATAAAGTCCGGTCCAATATAGTGGATCTTCCCTGTACGTTATCACTTGGCTATAATGGCCTGCTGTGCATTCACCACATACATCACAGTGTCTGAGGTATGTGATGCAGTAGATGCAGTGTGTGATGTATGTGCCCCACACATTGATACATGTATGTACACACTGCACTACATACATTACACACATTGATACATGTACACACTGCACTACATACATTACACCAGGGCTCGACAAATCCCAGGCACCAGGTCGCTATGGCGACTAGGAATTTTGTCCTGGCGCCTGGGTATTTGCCCCCTGCTTGAAAATAGGCCCAGCAGCTGTGCGCAGCCACTGGAGGGTTTGGACCGCGAGCAAAATGAAACCTTTTTTTTTTTTTAAATCACTTGCGCCCAGGCTCGGACTGCCACCCTGCCCGGACCCCTCAGCTTTCGGCTCCATCGTGGTTTGGCCACTCTCTCTCGCCGTCTATCGGTCGCAGCGTGCTGATGTCGCCGTGCGTCATCTCCAGGGCAGTTAAAAATGGCGAAGCCTTTACCAGAGCCCGGCCGATACTTATGTGATAACTGTCCGGCAGACATCAGAGCCCGTGTCACGGTGAGAGAGGCTCGGCGGGGGAAGAGGAGTTAGTGCAGGGGAGGCAGAGCGGGAGCACAGGTAGTGGCGCTGCACTCGCTGACAAGTGGAGGGAAGACAATCAGCCCATCATCATTCCTCCTGCTGTATACAGCCAGCGCAACATCCCAGGGCACCAAGTGCTGCCAGGTCCCTGCACGGCCGGCTCTGCGGCGGTAAATGATGCGCTCTGCACTTATCCTGTAGGCTCAAAGTTTGTAATGTCTGCCTGCTACAGCCAAGTTGGCCTCGAGCACGGCCATGAACCCAGCGGGGAGCTGCATACCTGCTGCCGTCATTAGGCCGGAGCTCCTGCTAGCCACAACTGGTGGCCATTCCTGCACCGTGCTCCATCCCTGCAGTTACCATTTGGCCATTTCTTAGTTCTTTCCCTTTCTAGGAAATCTGGGTGAAAGCCTGTATACCACACAGAAAGCCGGGTGGCAGCTCCTAGGAGAGCGGTGTGGTATACAGGCTGTCTGTCACCCAGCTTTCCTGGTCTCCTGAGGAGAATATATCTCAGTATAGGAACATTTAGATACGTTATCATATGATTTACCCATTCAGGAGTCTTGGAAAGCCGGGTTGCAGCTCCTATGAGAACTAAGACTCCTGAATGGCCAAATCATCTGATGACTTCTCTATATGTTCCCATACTGAGATATATTCTCCTCAGGAAAGCTGGGTGACAGGCTGTATACCACACAGTTCTCCTAGGAGCTGCCATAAGACTCCTGAATGGCTAAATCATCTGATAACTTCTCTATATGTTCCCGTACTGAGATATGTTCTCCTCAGGACTAGGAGACCAGGAAAGCTTGGTGACAATCCATGAGAGAGCTGGAAGGCCCCCTCAGTATTCCTAGAGTAATTCCAATGGAAATATTTTCCACAGAGGATTACCTGTTGTGGATTTTTATCAGACTCTACACGTAGCGTGTGGATTTGCTGTGGAATTCAGCCACGATCAGTTACACGTGGTGAAATCATATATTATTACCACGGTGCGGATTTGAAATGTGCACAGTAGGTTCATTTCCGTGTGGATTTTATAAAGTGTGAGGATTTTTGGTAAAATCTTATCCATTTTGCTGGTATTTGCTGCAATACGCTGTGGACTTCATAGCTGCAGTTCTATGAGATGAATGAGCCCGGACCAAACATCCTGGGGAAGGGATCTCAGTTCTGTCAGCTGCAGCGCAGGGATTATACACACAGTGACGTCACAGCGCAGGGATTATACACACAGTGACGTCACAGCGCAGGGATTATACACACAGTGACGTCACAGCGCAGGGATTATACACACAGTGACGTCACAGTACACTGATAATAAACAATGCCCATGTTGTTTGGTTCTAGACTTCTTTATATGTTAATTTAAGAGGTTATTTTGGTCGCTGAGAATAAGGCTTTATAAAAAGGTAAAAAAAATCAAAAACGGCTCCTAACTTTTTTAGCTGGCTCCTAGATTCCAGGGAAATTTGTCAAGCCCTGCATTACACACATTGATACATGTATGTACACACTGCACTACATACATTACACACGTTGATACATGTACAGTACAGACCAAAAGTTTGGACACCTTCTCATTCAAAGAGTTTTCTTTATTTTCATGACTATGAAGGCATCAAAACTATGAATTAACACATGTGGAATTATATACATTACAAACAAGTGTGAAACAACTGAAAATATGTCATATTCTAGGTTCTTCAAAGTAGCCACCTTTTGCTTTGATTACTGCTTTGCACACTCTTGGCATTCTCTTGATGAGCTTCAAGAGGTAGTCCCCTGAAATGGTCTTCCAACAGTCTTGAAGGAGTTCCCAGAGATGCTTAGCACTTGTTGGCCCTTTTGCCTTCACTCTGCGGTCCAGCTCACCCCAAACCATCTCGATTGGGTTCAGGTCCGGTGACTGTGGAGGCCAGGTCATCTGGCGCAGCACCCCATCACTCTCCTTCATGGTCAAATAGCCCTTACTTTCAAAGTTTTCCCAATTTTTTGGCTGACTGACTGACCTTCATTTCTTAAAGTAATGATGGCCACTCGTTTTTCTTTACTTAGCTGCTTTTTTCTTGCCATAATACAAATTCTAACAGTCTATTCAGTAGGACTATCAGCTGTGTATCCACCTGACTTCTCCTCAACGCCACTGATGGTCCCAACCCCATTTATAAGGCAAGAAATCCCACTTATTAAACCTGACAGGGCACACATGTGAAGTGAAAACCATTTCAGGGGACTACCTCTTGAAGCTCATCAAGAGAATGCCAAGAGTGTGCAAAGTAGTAATCCAAGCAAAAGGTGGCTACTTTGAAGAACCTAGAACATTACATATTTTCAGTTGTTTCACACTTGTTTGTAATGTATATAATTCCACATGTGTTAATTCATAGTTTTGATGCCTTCAGTGTGAATCTACAATTTTCATAGTCATGAAAATAAAGAAAACTCTTTGAATGAACTTTTGGTCTGTACTGTATGTACACACTGCACTACATACATTACACACATTGATACATTGCTGCGCGTGAAACTGGATGTCTGAGTTCGGTTGTAGTTGTCCAGCACTCCACTCCATGCTCACTGGTTCATGGGTGCAGCTCTCCGCCTGCTCTCCTAATACAGCAATCCCCAGGACTCGGGAGCCCGCCCGTCCTCTTTACACCTCCCGCCGGCAGCAGGACACTATACCACTCTGGCAGCCCGCCCAAACTAACCAATAGCAAAGCTCCTTGCTATGAGGAGCTTTGTTATTGGAGGCACAGGCAGCATCGCTGCGCTGCCCGTGCCATTCACAGCGCTAATGAAAAGCAGGGAAAAGTCTAAGGCGTATTGGTATGCCTTAGACTTTTTCCAGAGAGTAAAATAGCATGAGCATGCGTCTATGATGCTTTAACCACCTCTGGGTCTGTGGTTATGGATCCCTCACGCACATTACAGCCTCAACGCGGATACCATTAGTGTCAGGTCCATGGTTTTCATGGGCTTCTAGTAGGAGATGCGCTGGGAACTAATTTTCAGCCTAGCAGTGTCTGTGGAATACAGATGACACACAGAGGGCAAAAAACAGGCAGACAGACCAGAGACAGATCAACCACTGACCATCTTGTCATGGATGTCATCATGGACACAGACATGGGAAACAGAGTTAGTATAAAATTAGCAATAGTGTCATAGGGGGCAAGGATGCATACATTACCTGCACAGTGCAGGGCATACATACGGAGGAAGTCATGGGCACCATCCTTTATGTGTCCTCCCTGTATACACCTGACATGAATACTGATACAGAGCTGAGGTCTCTGGGGACATGTATAGATGATGCCAGGCCTGACAGGTGGAGACATACCACCGTATAGAAGGCCAGCAGCAGAAGAGCACATAAAAGTGCATCATGTTTAGCAGCCAGGTGTACGGGAAGTAGCTTAGGAACTAAATAAATAACCTTACCTGCAAACACACTGCTTTAGGTGAGATTTTCTGACAGACCGGAACCGGAAATAAGCTACACTGAAGGGCGGATGTCGCTCTAGTAACCTTGTAAAAACCTTATCCCATGAAAGTATCAATAAAGTTTTTGAAGAAAAAAAAGTAACTGCAAGAATGACGTACACAAAAAACAGACTTCCAATCAGCAGATACGTCTCCAGAGCGAGGCTTGTAACGCAAACAGCTGGTCCATTCTTCCTAGATGACGTGGGCGGCAGCCAGCCCACCAATCAGGGCGGCGCTTGCTTGTGGAGCGGAGTTGTCCTATGGCAGGTGGCGTTGCTGCTCTGCAGCGGCTTGTCAGGAAGAAGAGCTGGAGGGGAGACATGACCGGCGCTCCGGGAGAGGAGGAGGCGGAGTGAGGTAGATTGGCACGGGTTAATGTCGCTTCTTGTCAGGCGCCCGGGCACTGTGACATTTATAGCCCGCGGAGGGGTGTCCGCAAGCAGGTCATGACATAGAGGATCCCCCCTTCTTGTCAGGGAGGGGGTCCTGCAGCAAGCTTGTGTGGCCGGCACACTTCCATTGACATTCAGTGAGCAGTGCAGGGGCTCATTCCCACTGGATGTCTGGCTGTACACCAGTAGATATGTCCTCCAGGTCATGGTATATCAGTCCTAATAAGTCACAGCAGCTGGACGTCCTGTATTCTTCTCTTGAAGACGTTTTGCTAGTCCTTCTCAATCAGAATGGCTTGTATGAGAATATAAGCACCGGTATTTAATGCCAGAGATTTCTTGTACAAGTCATTCTAATTGAGAAAGCAAGTTGGATGACTAGTGATACCTGGATGAATGAGCCCCTCCTCAGATCCATGCAGGATCGTGTCTTCTGGGGACCGGTTCTGACTCCTGCACCTCTCCCCTGAGGTCCTGTCACGTGGATTCGTTGTATAGTTTACCTGACGGGGCCGCTAGGTGTTGGCTTTGAGGCACACATCTGCTTTTTTCATCAGTGTACTAGCTGCATTTTTCACGGACGCACCCATCCGTATTGCAGACAAGAATAGATGTTTCTGTTGTGAAATGCACAAGGAAGGTATCCATATTTTGGTGATCGGTGGTTTCTGGACCAAAATACGGATACGGTCATATGCCTGAAGCCTTGCCCCTGAACAGGCTCCAAGATGTCCATGGTTTATCACCAGGTATGGGCCAGGTTCTACCACAATGACAGGGCAGCCTTGTCTGAAATTGACAGCAGATCACTTAAAGGAACCCTCCAGTGAAAATAATATGCAAGTCAGTATCTTTAAGGGATGATATGATGTGTGTTTTTCTCAGATCTTGCTCAGCTCCTTTAGGGTAGAGCTGTGGACTGTGACTACAGCTCATCTAGACTTTCTGCAGGGGGTGTGAGGTAGTCTGAGACACACCTCCTGTCTACTCATTGGTTCAGGCTTCTGCTGTCTCCTCCTCCTGCAGCTCTGGCTTCTCAGATTGGCTGCTGTCTATGACGGGCTCATTAGAAAGTCAGTGTATGAGGAGCTGGTTTTATATTCTAAAGGACAGACTCCAAAACCACCTGCCACAGAGTCATGAGAGGAGGGGGGGGGGGGATTCTTGGGTCACTTTAAGGGTCCATTCACACGTCCATTGTTTCTTTCCTGATCTGTTCCGTTTTTGCTGAACAGATCTGGACCCATTCATTTTAAATGGGTCCTGAAAAAAAATCAGACATTGAGCTGTCCGATTTTGTTTCAGGACCCATTGAAAATGAATGGGTACAGATCTGGTCCAGATCTGTTCCGCAAAAAACGGAACAGATCAGGAAAGAAACAACGGACGTGTGAATGGACCCTAACAGTGTTTTTTTTTTTTTTACATTTTGAGTTACATCCCAAAACACTTAGGGCCAGATTTATCATTACACTTCCATCTTACTCCACTTTTACATATGTCCAAAGTCACTTTTGGCTACGTCAGATTTATTAATGGTCCTCTAATACTGTGATAAATGTGGTTTGACGGTAGCAGTTTATTCGTCAGTAAGCGGCTATACAAAAGTCGCACATCTTTGAGAAAAAGTCGCATGTTCTATTAAGAAATCGCATAAGATAAGCATGGTCCTCACTGGAGTGAAATTGCACAATTTTTATGTGACTTTTTAAATTGTCGCAATAATAAATCTGTCTAGAGATTCATTTACAGAAGAAAACACGCCCACTTTTAGAAAACTGGCGAGCATAGCGCAGAACCAATAAAAGTTGCAATTTTTTGTGCAGTTTTAGCGATTGCGCAATTTTTTTTGACTTTTTCACTCCATTATTCTGACTTGAGCTAATGATAAATCTGTCCCAATGTCTCTGATGGTAAGATTTCTAATGTCTTTAGTCAGTGTGTGTTTGGAGATGCCTCCGCCTGACAGTGTACACTGTACAGGCGTGTGGCAGATTTAGGAGGTAGGAGATGCCGATCTTTCCATGGCACAGTGTCTGTGTGGAAGTAATTGGATTTTGGTAGAGGATTCATTACTCGAGTTGTGGTTACAGGTTGTTCTGTTTGTGTTTTCTTTGTTTGGGAGCTCATCTTTTAACTGCTGTGTGTGTGTGTATGTATGTATGTGTGTGTGTGTGTGTGTGTGTGTGTGTGTGTGTGTGTGTATGTATGTATGTATGTGTGTGTAATATATAAATATATATATCTCTATCTAGGTTTTAGAGGAGGAAAGTAAGAAAAAACATTGTTTTCTTTAGACCTCTGCTCAGACCTCAGATCTCACAGTAGTCACATTCCTGTCTGAGGCTACCCCCAGGATATAATATTAGATGTTGGCACAGACTGGTGACATCATTCACCAGCCTCTGGCCACCCAACTCCATTCTGCAGCACTGAGAAGAAGAGCAGCGACAGATCTTGTGCTTTTAGTCCTTGTTCGCATTTCTGTGTCCGTTTGACGTCCATGGAAAATTCTTGCATGATTCAAGCATTAAGAATTCCTGTTTGGGCCGTGTGCTTTTGCCCTCTGTGTCCTCTGTACTCCACAGACAATGCTCAGATGAAAAATTAGCAGAGTATCTCCTACCGATCAGCCGTGAAAAACCACTGCTGTGGCTAGTGCACGTCTCATGATTTTTACACTAACCAAGAGTTAGTGGAAAACCAAAGTCTAACATATGCCCCCCAGTGCCCGGGTCCCTCATATAGATTATACTTACCCCGCTCCCCGGCATTGCTCCTGATCCCCGGCTGCCGCTGCATCCCCCCATTGTGTGGTTCAAAGCATCTGGTGACAGGGAACAGGCCTTCCTAGCGTCACCTGCAATGCTAGTGACACTCGTACCTGTCACGGCCTGCTATTGGCTGCTTTCCCTGTCACCAGATGTTTTGATCCGCGCGATGGGGAGATGCAGAGGCGGCCAGGGATCAGGAGCAATGCGGGTGCCGGGGAGCGGGGTAAGTATAATCTATATGAGGGGTCTGGGCATTGGGGGGCATGTGTTAGACTTTGGATAACCCCTTTAAAAGTCAATGGGTTTGTGTGCAGTCGCCTGTGATTCGCTAAAGTATGAACAAGGCCATGTTATTTTCTACATGTGAAACTATGTTCTGAATGCTACGTGTCCTAAAACGGAACTCCAGCCCACATGGATTAAAGATCCACTTTATAAGCCTAAGGCCTCATGCACATGAACTTTGTTTGGGTCCACATTTGAGTTGCATTTTATTTCAGCTCGGATGCGGACCCATTCACTTCAGTGGGGCCGCAAATGATGCAGACAGCACTCCATTTGCTGTCAATATTCGAACCTCCGTTCTGTGGTCCCGCAAAAAAAATTCAACATGTCCTATTGTTGTCCGTATCTCAGACAAGGGTAGGACTGGTCTGTGGAGGGCCAGACCTTCCGTTCCGCAGCATGCGGAATGCACACGGCTGGTATCCATGTTTTGCAGATCCACAATTTGCGGACCGCAAAACACGTATGACGGCCGCGTGCATCTTCATTTTACAGAATGGAACCTCTGACTCTCAATAGACCAGTCCTATCCTTGTCCTTGATATAGACAAGAATATGAACGTTCTGTATTTTTTTTTTTTGCGGGACCACGGAATGGAGTGCTGTCCGCATTTTTTGTGGCCCCATTGAACTGAATGGGTCCGCCTCCAAGCCGCAAAAAATGTGGCTTGGATGCGGACTCAAACAAACAGTCGTGCGCATGAGCCCTAACTGTATGGAAAAAAAACTGATTGAGGAACATAGGGGAAGGGTTAACTCAAACTGCCTGCAGAGGCTCCGCTAACACCAGATGTTACCGGTCTATCAGGCGGAAGTTCTGATTTAGCTTGAACTTAAAGAATATAACATAGATTTATCGACTATCCACAGGATAAAAGGGATAAAATATGATCAATGGGGGTCTGAACTCTGGGCCCCACTGATCACTAGAATGGAGCTTCCCTGAATGAATAAGACAGCGGTCAAGAACTTCATGACTTCCATTCCATTCATTCTCTATGGGGGCACTGTATCTTCAGCAGTCCTGTAGAGAATGAATGGGGGAACAATGCCCATGTTCAACCAGCACTCCTTTCATTTGGGGAACTTGTGATGGTGGGGTCAGAGTTGTTTCACCCCATCGATCACAGATACGGGGGTGTCTTTTATATTTTACTTCCAGGGTTACTGCCAAGTCATGGAGCGTGCCTCTGTGCAGGTAGACCCCAGGAAAAATATATTCTAGTGCAGACTTACAGTGACGTCCATTACCGGAGACTGCGGGAAATACGTGACTTTTCCTAGTACACTACGTAAACCGCGTCTGTTATTTTTCAGCAGATGCTGTGAACTCCCAGAATGTTCAACAGTTTCCACTGAAAAAATGAGTTGCCAGGTTTGAACCATTTGTTATTGGGGGGAGGGCAGCATGTTTGAGGTATTCACCAGTTTGATATATATAACATTTCTAGCATTGCGGATTTATTTGCAGAATCAGCAGTGACATGCGGCTTGGCAGTGTCAGACTGGGGTGCCTAGGGCCCACCAGTAAGATTCATCCTGGGGGCCACTACAGATACATGCAGATTTTATCAGCTACACAGCAGCAAGCCTCTAGAAGATGTGTGCTGCTGCCTATCTATATGTAGTGCAGGGACTCCCTGGGGATTACCGATAAGGTCAGTGAATGGCTGCAGTGGTGCATGTAAGGCCAGGGACCAGAAGTTGCAGGGAACGAACCCTCAGCGCAGAAAGCAGATGAGTTTTTTCTTTGTGTAAAACTGTCCTGGCCCTAGAAGTGTCCAACTGAAACCCAGCAGAGAACAAGTGCTTGACATTTTATTCTAATGCTTAGAGGGACACTGTGAATACACCGGATGAAAACTGAGCTCCTGCCCTGAAAAGGGTGACCCCTGAGCTTTATACCCTGTCCTGAGAGTGCCGCCGCGCGTGGACTTTATATGTATGAGACTCTGTCCCTTCCTCCCATCCAACCCTCCAGGTCCCCTTTACTGAGGCTCGTTCTCCTTTTTATATGTCTGATAGTTTCCTGATTATTGGCTTTTTCTCACTGGTGGTTTTGTAATTGAGTATTTTCTAATCATTCTGCCCATGTGCTGTCCTCTTGTGTTCATTAGCAGCAGCCAATCGGAGGAAGGAGAGAGCAGCATCCTGAACCAATGATGAGACGGCACGGGGGCGTGTCTCAGACTACCTCTGACTCTTTGTAGGTAGTGTAGCTGTCCTGTAGTCACAGAGTACAATGCTGAGGGAAATGAGAGTAGATTAGATTATTCCTTCTAACTCCTGACTGGACAGCACAGTAAGTGATTTTCTGTGTAATACTGTTCCTTTTTATTTTGGTGTAAATTGTACATAGAAAGCATTGGAGATGATGATTATTACCCCCCACACCACCACCACCAGTTTGCTTCTGCTATTCCTGTGTACAGACTCTGGGACCAGTCTTCCAGTTAGGCTGACCAATTTGGAGCTACATAGCCGTGTGAAGTGGTATTATCAGCCTGCCAGGACACATGCCTACCTACAGTACCTGGCTACAGCTGGTGCACTGAAGTGTAAATTGGTGCTGCGCATTCCCCTAGAGATGTCACTATAGATGCCGAGGAGCTCCAGCTAAGGCTACTTTCACACTAGCGTTTTTGCTGGATCCGTCATGGATCAGCAAAATTGCTTCCGTTATGATAATACAATCATCTGCATCCGTCATGAACGGATCCGGTTGTATTATCTCTAAAATAGCCATGACTGATCCGTCATGAACTCCGTTGAAAGTCAACGGGGGATGGATCCAAATAGTTCCATAAGCGGTACCAGTCTGATGAAGGCCGGATTGTGGCCGAAATGTCACACATATATGATTTACCGCATTTCCTATTAAATGCAACTCATCAAATTGCATAAACTGGAGTTTATGTTCTTTCCGTTTTCTATTGTGTCAGAGAAAACGGATCCGTCCCCATTGACTTACATTGTGAGTCAGGACAGATCTGTCTTGCTCCGCACCACATCGCGGACAGAAAAACGCTGCTTGCAGCGTTATTCTGTCCGCGATGGGGACGCAACCAAATGGAACGGAATGCATTCTGATACATTCCGTTTCGTTCAGTTCAGTTCTGTCCCCATTGACAATGAATGGGGACAAAACGGAAGCGTTTTCTTCCACTATTGAGATCCTATGACTGATCTCAATAGCGGAAAGGGAAAGCGCAGATGTGAAAGTAGCCTAAGCTATTCATCTATGGATCCTAAATATTTGAGATATCATAGACGTGGTTCCTGGAAATTGTGCCTAAAAAGCTCATAACAGTCTCCCCTTATTATGTGAGGGAGATTAGTTGGCCACTTAGGGTGTTGTTGTTGCGACATTAGGGAGAGCTATTATTCCCCCTGCACCCTAACCTCGTGACTGTCTTTTGGTCTTGGTGCCATTTATTTTCCATGATTTTCTTGCGATTAGAAACTTCTATGATGTAATAATTTGGTCTCTTTTTGTCACACTTGACTTTATTCTTCTGATAATTTAATTTAAAGTTGTGCTTTGAATTAGATTTTTCAGTGATAAGGGTTCAGACAGGGAGTCTCCTGTTCGATGGCAGCTTTGTCACCGTGCACGTCGTGTAATAACATGGTGACAGCTCATTCTGTCACCTGTATTGTGTCTGGTTGCTAGATGCGAGGCCTTGAAGATGATCCCTTCGTGACAAATGCTGATGGATGCAGTTCTAAATGTCAGCTGCCCTGGTGTTTGTCGCCCCAGGTATCCGCCGCCTGCAGTAATGTATGAGCGAGCTGTATGACTGGTTCCTTGTGACATGCCTGCTGCTAGTGACTGACCGGGGAACCACTGCCAGAGCTCAGGAACCTTCAATTAATCGGTTTGTTTAAGGCAGGATGGCATGTTTGTAGATCCGCCCATGGTATACATATGTGACGGTATATTTCCAAGGTGCTGCAGTCGTCTTAAACACGGTTTGCTTTCATAGTCTCTTCACCGCTCAGCTGCACTTTGAGTTTTTCCTTTGATTTCCCTCCGTGCATATTTAGGTGAAGTACATAGAAAGCAGACCTTTTTATTCATTTTCCATGATGCACAAAGGCTGTAACTGTATTCTAACCGAAAGGACTGTTTCAGATATTGATGGGTTTATTGTAAAACCATGTGCTGGAACTCATTTGTAAGAGTCTTGATAAAATACATCCCTATCCTCTGCTTTTCTCTGCGTCCCTTCTAAATATTTTAGTATGTGATTTAAAGGGGTTGTCCCGCGAGAAGAAGGTCTCCACTATCTGCTGGGACCCCCACAATCACAAGAATGAAGTGTTGAAGTGAATAGACCTACGATCAGACATTCAGCTCCTTTGAGACTGCTGAAGGAAAGCATAGTCTAGCCCTGGGCTATCTCCATTAGTTCCAATAATTTGTTTATCCATTGAACAAATAGATTTTATATAGGGTAGGCCACCAGAATCTGATCGCCCGGCGTCTGGGACACCCTGCACCCCTGCTGATCCACTGTTCTGCAGTAGCTTTGGCCCCAGAGATACACCGATCCTTCCATTGGGTAGTGGATGGGGCAGGGGTGCGGTGTGTTGGATTCCCATTGGCCATCAGTATTAATATACCAGAAAACCCCTTTAAGTCTGTGTCTGCAGCTTTAATAAATGGACAAAAAGATACCCATACAGTGCCTTGCAAAAGTATTCACCCCTTGACTTTTTTTTTCGTGTTTTGTTACATTACAGCCTTAAGTTCAATGTTTTGTTAATCTGAATTTTATGTGATGGATCAGAACACAATAGTCTAAGTTGGTGAAGTGAAATGAGAAAAATGTATAAATAAAACTATTGTGTAGAAATAGAAAGCAGAAAATTGTCCTGTGCGTATGTATTCATCCCCTTTGTTAGGAAGCCCATAAAAAGCTCTGGTGCAAACAGTTACCTTTTAGAAGTCACATAATTAGTGAAATGATGTCCACCTGTGTGCAATCTAAGTGTCACATGATCTGTCATTACATATACACACCTTTTTTGAAAGGCTCCAAAGGCTGCAACACCTAAGCAAGAGGCATCACTAACCAAACACTGCCATGAAGACCAAGGAACTCTCCAAACAAGTAAATGACAATGTTGTTGAGAAGTACAAGTCAGGGTTAGGTTATAATAAAATATCCAAATCTTTGATGATCCCCAGGAGCACCATCAAATCTATCATAACCAAATGGAAAGAACATGGCACAGCAGCAAACCTGCCAAGAGACGGCCGCCCACCAAAACTCACGGACCGGGCAAGGAGGGCATTAATTAAAGAGGCAGCACAGAGACCTAAGGTAACCCTGGAGGAGCTGCAGAGTTCCA
Source organism: Bufo bufo (assembly GCF_905171765.1). Classification (NCBI taxonomy): domain Eukaryota; kingdom Metazoa; phylum Chordata; class Amphibia; order Anura; family Bufonidae; genus Bufo; species Bufo bufo. The sequence continues at coordinate 144,743,128 of NC_053395.1, read as the reverse complement.
CAGCAGAGACTGGAGTATCTGTACATAGGACGACAATAAGGCTTACGCTCCATAGAGTTGGGCTTTATGGCAGAGTGGCCAGAAGAAAGCCATTATTTTCAGCTAAAAACAAAAAGGCACGTTGTGAGTTTGCAAAAAGGCATGTGGGAGACTCCCAAAATGTATGGAGGAAGGTGCTCTGGTCTGATGAGATTAAAATTGAACTTTTCGGCCATCAAAGAAAACGCTATGTCTGGTGCAAACGCAACACATAACATCACCTGAAGAACACCATCCCCACAGTGAGACATGGTGGTGGCAGCATCATGCTGGGGAGATGTTTTTCAGCAGCCGGGACTGGGAAACTGGTCAGAGTTGAGGGAAAGATGGATGGTGCTAAATACAGGGATATTCTTCAGCAAAACCTGTCCCACTCTGTGTGATTTGAGGCTGGGACGGAGGTTCACCTTCCAGCCGAACAATGACCCAAAACACATTGCTAAAGCAACACTTGAGTGGTTTAAGGGGAAACATGTAAATGTGTTCGAATGGCCTAGTCAAAGCCCAGATCTCAATCCAATAGAAAATCTGTGGTCAGACTTAAAGATTGCTGTTCACAAGTGCAAACCATCCAACTTGAAGGAGCTGGAGCAGTTTTGCAAGGAGGAATGGGCAAAAATCCCAGTGGTAAGATGTGGCAAGCTCATAGAGACTTATCCAAGGCGACTTGGAGCTGTGATTGCCGCAAAAGGTGGCTCTACAAAGTATTGACTTTAGGGGGTGAATAGTTATGCACAATGACTTTTTCTGTTATTCTGTCCTATTTGTTGTTTGCTTCACAAAAAAAAAAATTAAAAAAAAAAACCTTCAAAGTTGTGGGCATGTTCTGTAAATGAAATGATGCAAATCCTCAAACAATCCATGTTAATTCCAGGTTGTGAGGCACCAAAATACGAAAAAAGTCACAGGGGTGAATACTTTTGCAAGGCACTGTATGTGACAGATCAGGACTGTACCTGTGTACTGAAGCCCAGTTTAGAGTGGACATTGCGCTTTACAAAATTTGCAAATTTGCCAATATTTATCTCCACTGAAAATGTGCAGCATGTCCTGTCTGCTATATCTGCTACATGTGAATTGGGTTTTCAGCATCCCATTCAATTGTACTGTACATTATTGTGGACATACGTTGAGGAATCTGTACTGAAAATCCACAACAAATCCATTGCATTGGCCTTGTATCATGTTTGACTATATTAAGGCTACTTTCACACTTGCGGCAGAGTGATCCGGCAAGCAGTTCCGGCAAAACGTATGCCAACTGATGTCATTTGTAAGACTGATCAGGATCCTGATCAGTCTTAAAAATGCCTAAACAGTCAAAAAAATGCATTGAAATGACGGATCCGTCTTTCCGGTGTCATCCAGCAAAACGGATCCGGCATTAATTTTTTTTCACCTTTTTTTTTTTTTCCGGTCTGCGCATGGTATTTTGAATGCCGGATCCGGCACTAATACATTCCTATGGGAAATAAAATCCTGGATCCGGCATTCGGGCTAGTCTTCAGTTTTTCTTGGCTGGAGATAAAACCGTAGCATGCTGCAGTTTTATATTTTTTGCCTGATCAGTCAAAACGACTGAACTGAAGACATCCTGATGCATCCTGAACGGATTACTCTCCATTCAGAATGCATGGGGATAAAACTGATCAGTTTTTTTTCGGCATTGAGCCCTTTTGACGGAACTCAGTGCCGGAAAAGAAAAACGCTAGTATGAAAGTACCCTGAGACTTTTTTAATCATTCTTTTATATTGCATTTTTCTTTTTTAAGTAATTGGACTTGAATAATCATACCGATTGACCTCTGTAGTTGATTGCATGTCATTTGGCTACATAATCATTTCTGAGGTCATTAAAGTAGTGGATTTTGTGTTTTGTCGACCATCTTGTATATACTGTATGTATATAGCTGCACATTATAGTTTCTTGACATTAAATGTTACAAGACCTCAGTGCAATGTTATCAGCAGTCGGCACCTTTTAGATTTTAGTCGTTTGTGGTAGGAGGTGGCATCACAGCAGGCTGATGAATGAAGCCACAAAGTCAGGAAAGGTTGCTTGGACCCTGGCCACATCTCTGCAGTGTGTTCATGGCCCCGAAAGACTATGGATCGTTTTCTGGCTTTGGCGAGGAATCCCTGGCTGATGCTTTTTTATGCAGGACACTTGTGCTTTATGTTCTTTATGCAGACATTTAGAGTACTGGGGCTTTCTTAAGAGCTATGCAGTGATTGTTTAATAAGGCAGAACGGACCTTGAGAAATGTAATTCTCTCCAGCACCATGACCTGAATATAGACACTATATACAGGCACCTCAGTCCTTGTGTTAGGGTCTTGGCCCCTGATGCTTTTATTCTGTAAAATTTTAATGAAAACCGTTTGCAAAGTTGTTTCATGTTGATGCATTGGAGCATTGAAAAAATGGTTGCAATGGCGGACATAGCCTTTAAAGGGGTTGTATTGATGGCCTATCCAAAGGACAGACGTCAGTATTTGATCGGCAGGGGTCGGACAATCGGCTGCTTCAGAGGAGCTCCGGTACTGGTAGGCTGCACCAGAACTACACAACCCCATCCACTGTGTAGAGGACATAGCCGATGAATGCAGCATTGAACGGAATAGAAGCATCAGTGCAGTAATCGACAGAGTTCTCTACACTGGATGGGGTTGTGTAGTTCCGGTGCTGACTTCAGGCCCTGTAAGGCCGAGTTCACACGAACGTGTGTGTGACCCGTGCCTGTGCTGCGGCCCGCAAATAGCGGGCCACAATGCACAATCGCCGGCCGTAGGTCAGCCGCATCGGATCGCGGACCCATTCACTTCAATGGGTCCGCGATCCGGCCGTTCCGCTAAAAGATAGGACTTGTTCTATCTTTTAGCGGAACGGAAGTACGGGACGTAACCCCACGGAGGCACTCCGTAGTGCTTCCGAGGGGTCCCGTCCCGTGCAGCCGTTCCGCGATTCCGGATTTGCGGACCCATTGAAGTGAATGGGTCCGCATCCGTGATGCGGAATTCACATGGAACTGTGGCCGTGTATTGCGGCCCGCAATACGGCCACGGATCACACACGTTCGTGTGAACTTAGCCTAACTCCTCTGAAACAGCTGATGGGTATGGGTGCAGGTTGTTGGTAGGCTTGAGCAAATCGAGCTTCAGATCAAAGATCCGAAGTCGATTTGTTCAAAAACTTTGTGTTTGATGCTGTTTCCTTACAGCTCTAAAATGTATTGGCTCCATGGAGCAAAACTTTTTCTCGCCTGAAGTCACACGAGACTTACTATATTCAGATCTGCGTATTTAAAAAACTCTTTAAAATAGGAATCTGAAGTGGGCTTAGGTACCGAGGTAGCAGCCAATACCAAAGCCCACTTCGGATTCCTATTTTAAATATGCAGGTAGAGTTAAACACAAAGTTGAACGAATCGACTTTGGATCTATTATCCAAAGCATGGTTTGCTCAAGCCTAGTTTTTGGACTTGCAAACCTTCAATCTGATATTGATGGCCTTTCCTGAGGATAGGTCATCAGAATTAAAATCCTGGGAAACCCCTTTACGGTTGCATACTTGTGGTTATGTCTGATGGTTGCGGGTCCCTCTCCTATCCAAAGAATGGGATCCATATCATGCTATTGCAAATGGAGGTGGCTGTGCATGCGCGGCTGTTTCCATTCACTTCTGAGGGAGTTCGGAAAACGGTCCAGTAAAGCTAGTTTCACACCTGCGTCGAGAGCCATCGACTAATGGAATCCGGCTGGGTTTCAGGCTGACAAAAACTGGTGCATGCCCCTGTTTTGTGCAGCCGAAAAACCCGGCGCTGATGCCGTAAACTGGGCGAATCCCTGCTGGATGCCATTATAGTCAGTGGGGTCCGGCAGTCGCTGCGCTATCTGCTATGCTGGATACGGTGAACTCCAGCAGGCTGTTCCTCTGCCAAATACCTTATCGCAGGTGTGTGAGTAGCCTAAGCGAGGATATTCCATAAATGTCCAGATGGGAATACCCCTTTACTGTGTCTGAGTGCCCTCAGTGAAGGGGGTAAGGTGGTTGTGTATGTCCTTGCTGCTATTTAAGAAAGCAACAGACTGATTTTTCTGTAGGGAACCTGTAAAGTTGGGATTGAAAAGCACTTTATTGTTAAAGGTTAACAGTCTTTGTTATCTAATTCATATAGATTGGAGACTATCACGTAACCTTTTTTCTTTCATGCCTTTGCATATCATTGTTCAGTGGGTTTCCCAAGGGTGAAATGAATCGAAAGATGGCATATGCCTACTGACAGTGCCACAGGACTAGTGCAAAATGTCAAATTCACTTTCATGCCCTTGAGTTATATCTAAAAGTAAATATCATGTGGCGGTAGCTTTTAGTTAGCGCCTTTCAGCTATCTTTGTGTCTTTTGGCGCATCTGTACTTGAGGAATAAAGGTTATCTGCATTGTCTCTTGGGAGTTCGAGGCAGTCTGTTATCTGCCTCCAGTCTTCTCCCATGCACACGACCATGTCCGTGTTACGGTCTGCAAAAATACAGATGTGGTCCCTGTTAAAACCAAATTTTGCGGATGAGTATAGGACATGTTCTATCCTTTTGTGAAACGGACATACGGATGCAGAAAGCACGCAGATCATTGTGTGCTTTCCTCATCTGTATGTCCAGTCTGCAAAAAGATAGAACATATCCTCAAAATGTGGACCACGGACCCATTAAAAACAGTGGGTCCGCAAATAAAATCCGGGCAGCACACAGACCACACAGTGCCAACTGTAATTGGGCACAACTGTGGTGTAAAGCATAGAGGAAGAACAGAGCAAGGCCTCATGCACATGAATATATCTGTTTTACGGTCTGCAAATAGCGGATCCGCAAAATACTGATATAGTTGTGTGCATGAGGCCTTGCTCTGTTCTTCCTCCATGCTTTATACTGCAGTTGTGCCTAATCACAGTTGCCACTGTGTGTAAGCCAGGGGTAGAATGCTGTGGCTGAATTTGTTGACATCCATGTTCTTTGCTGCGACTTTGCTTACTGTGGGGATGCAATGATGGCAAATAAATTAATGTGAGCAGTATGGACGCTCAGTATAGTAGTACTTGGTATTTAGCAAGGAATGAATAAAGTTTTAAGTCAGCATTTGACTGAGCCATGATGTTGCAGTTCTTGCCATATCTTCCATTTACCTAATAGAGAAGATGAGAAAACACTCAGCATGTATACACGCAGATATTTCCTTCTGGTGAAACATTCTGCCTCTAATGCACTGACCAAGTTACCCCATTCATATGTTCAAGAAACAATTAGACATGTTGTCCACTTTGGACAGGGTTCCCCCAATAGTAAGCTGATCACGAGTTGTTTTGGCGGTGTAACCTCCAGCGATCAGCTGAAATCTGTGAAGGAATCGGCAGCACGTGTTTTATTTACCTGCAGTGCCCCTACAGGTAAAGGGAAGCATTACACATTAATTAATGCAATGCCTATTCAATTCAATGATGTGTCTGGTTCCCCTGTGTGAGAAGTGTCCTTTCTGCACTGGTTAATAATTCAGAATTCTCTAATTGTTTGTTTTTTTTTGAAAATTTGGTTTTATGAACCAGACAACCCCATTAATATTTCCTTTTTGGATGTTTGGAGCTATTTTATAGCATTCTCCTAATTTTACCTTTACAATGTGCTGGATATTTAGAGCTATTTTATAGTATGCCCCTAATAGTACTTTTAGGCCTCATGCACACGACCGTTCCGTTTTTTGCGGTCCGCAAAAAACAGAAGCCGCCCGTGTGCCTTCCGCAATTTGCGGAACGGAACGGGCGGCCGTCAATATAAATGCCTATTCTTATCCGCAATCGCGGACAAGAATAGGGCATGTAATTTATTTTTTAGCGGGGCCGCGGAACGGAGCATCTTTTGCGGCCCCATTGAAGTGAATGGTGCGGACCCAAACAACGGCCGTGTGCATGAGGCCTTACTATTGGAATTGTGCAGTCATGTATTGCTCGCTAGATGCAAAGATTAAATGCAAAAATTTTTGGAAAGGGCTCAGAGTTGTTTCAAAAAATTAGAAGAATCCATACCTACCTCACTGATCACCCCTCCCTTTCTGACGCTTACCAGATTTTTGCTGGTCTCCTTCTTGGTCCCGTCACTACACACAGGAATGCCAGCTCAGTCAATCACCAGCCACAGAAGGTACTATTTGGCTGAGTGCAACTCTCCTGGCATTAACACCAGGAAGAACAGACCAGCGGGGACCCTATAGACATTGAAACGGAGCAGTGAGGGATTGGTGAGTTGGCTATCAGTTCTTTTATTATTATTATAATATATTTTTTTTAATCCACTGTAAGCCCTTAGCAACAAATTTTGTCCTGCCGGATAACACCTTTAAGGGCTTTAACTGCAGCAGAGAGCTCATTGGTGTTGACCTGTCGCTACCTCTGTTAGTGATTGACAGCAGCAGTCACGTGTCCTTGTCGGCACGTCATCACTGGATGCCAGTATACGGGGGGGGGGGGGGGGGGGGGGCAGGGACAGAACAGGAGCCTGAAAGGATTGGTAAGGTGATGGTCAGTTCGCAGTGTTCACCAGCGAACATATGCGGGCTGCCATCTTTAGTAAGGTAGACTCACCCGTCCAGCGATGCACAGGTAAGCCCTTACAGCGTTCGGGTGTCCGCCTGGCCGTGCGGAGGCAAGCGGATCCGTCCAGACTTACAATGTAAGTCAATGGGGACGGATCCATTTGAATTTGACACAGTATGGCTCAATCTTCAAACGGATCCGTCCCCCATTGACTTTCAATTTAAAGTCTGGACGGATCCGTTCAGGCTACTTTCACACTTAGAATTTTTTTTAAACTATAATGCAGACGGATCCGTTCTGAACGGATACAAACGTCTGCATTATAGGAGCGGATCCGTCTGTGCAGACATCAGACGGACCCGCTCTGAACGGTAGTGTGAAAGTAGCCTTAATTTGGAGCTCTTAAGTTTCGGAGCTCTCACAAGCGGCCCGAAACGGATCAGTTCAGCCCCAATGCATTCTGAATGGATAAGGATCCGTTCAGAATGCATCAGTTTGCCTCCGTTCAGCCTCCATTCTGCTCTGGAGGTGGACCCTAAAACGCTGCTTGCAGCGTTTTGATGTCCGTCTGACGAAACTGAGCCAAACGGATCCGTCCTGACTTACAATGTAAGTCAATGGGGATGTATCCGTTTTTACTGACACAATATGGTGCAATTGAAAACGGATCCGCCTCCCATTGACTTTCAATGTAAGTAAAAACTGATCCGTTTGCATTATCATGAACACAAAAAAAATAAAAAAAAATTTCATGGTAATGCAAACGGATCCGTTCTGAACGGATACAAGCTGAAAGTAGCCTAATATGTGTTCGCTTATAGGCATGGAAAAAACACTATATACACTCACCTAAAGAATTATTAGGAACACCTGTTCTATTTCTCATTAATGCAATTATCTTTTTTTTAATCAGATCATTTTTATTAAAGGTTTTACATACAGCCAATTGTTCAGATAAACCATACATTATATGACAATAGGATATCAATACAGTAAAATCAATCATACTTTATCCAAATCAGCATGTCAATAACACTGCATCAAAAAAATAATAATAATAATCTTTATTAAATCTCCCAGACTCCCTCCCCACCTCCCCCTCTCCGTGTGGTCTACTCCATCAACATGGACAAAAATGCTCCAATTCTCTTACATCTTAGCTTCCAAATCCCCTTAGGACCATTCCATCATTTAATGCAATTATCTAGTCAACCAATCACATGGCAGTTGCTTCAATGCATTTAGGGGTGTGGTCCTGGTCAAGACAATCTCCTGAACTCCAAACTGAATGTCAGAATGGGAAAGAAAGGTGATTTAAGCAATTTTGAGCGTGGCATGGTTGTTGGTGCCAGACGGGCCGGTCTGAGTATTTCACAATCTGCTCAGTTACTGGGATTTTCACACACAACCATTTCTAGGGTTTACAAAGAATGGTGTGAAAAGGGAAAAACATCCAGTATGCGGCAGTCCTGTGGGCAAAAATGCCTTGTGGATACTAGAGGTCAGAGGAGAATGGGCCGACTGATTCAAGCTGATAGAAGAGCAACGTTGACTGAAATAACCACTCGTTACAACCGAGGTATGCAGCAAAGCATTTGTGAAGCCACAACACGCACAACCTTCAGGCGGATGGGCTACAACAGCAGAAGACCCCACCGGGTACCACTCATCTCCACTACAAATAGGAAAAAGAGGCTACAATTTGCACGAGCTCACCAAAATTGGACTGTTGAAGACTGGAAAAATGTTGCCTGGTCTGATGAGTCTCGATTTCTGTTGAGACATTCAAATAGTAGAGTCCGAATTTGGCGTAAACAGAATGAGAACATGTACCCATCCTCTGATGGCTACTTCCAGCAGGATAATGCACCATGTCACAAAGCTTGAATCATTTCAAATTGGTTTCTTGAACATTACAATGAGTTCACTGTACTAAAATGGCCCCCACATTAACCAGATCTCAACCCAATAGAGCATCTTTGGGATGTGGTGGAACGGGAGCTTCGTGCCCTGGATGTGCATCCCTCAAATCTCCATCAACTGCAAGATGCTATCCTATCAATATGGGCCAGCATTTCTAAAGAATGCTATCAGCACCTTGTTGAATCAATGCCACGTAGAATTAAGGCAGTTCTGAAGGCAAAAGGGGGTCCAAAACCGTATTAGTATGGTGTTCCTAATAATTCTTTAGGTGAGTGTATATGCTTGGTTTTGCATGTAGAGATCCCATGTTTGAACCTTGGGAGAGACTTCAACGTTTTATTCTTCAGATATCACACACACACACTTCTTTATAATCCTATATTGTGCTTGTGAATAAACCAGTATTGGATTTTAGGTTTCTAAGTAAAAAAAAACAACACTTTCCACTTCACCACCATGACGCCCCAGAGAGATTGACCCCTGACCTCTGTAGGGGCAGGAACAGAGATAGGTTTAAAAGGACCCCTCCCACCACCATTCACCAGTGTGTTCCTGCCCCTATAGCGGCCAGGACAGAGAAAAGTCCTCTCTGGCTTTCAGGGAGGTGAAGTGGACCTCGTTTTATTATTTTTAAGTACCTGGGTGACCGCATCGGTGGTGTTTCTTGCCTCCCTTGCGGGTCCTTTCACCCAGAGCTGCGTCCCCTGCTCTCCGGCGGACTTCGTTCTAAAGCTGACAGGGAGACGCCAGGGTCACGCTCCCTGTTGTGGGAAGCCTGCCCTGTGCTGCCGCTGAGTCGCCTGCCTCCTGGGAAGTAGCCGACCGGAAAGACGCTCTGCTCTGTCGCGCGCGTCTGACATCACTTCCGGGCCGCCGGACGGAACCCGGAAGTAGACGAGCTCCTATAAAAAATGCTAACAAGCACCTTCCCGTTGCGCTCTCTCTGCATCGTGCTCTGACCGGAACATGTCGGACCAGGAGAAGGAGCCACAGCAGCAGCAGGAGCAGACCGCTCCCGAGCGCCCCTGCGTGAGTAGCCCACCTGGGCAAGTCGGCAGCTTCACTGGGGGCAAGGGGGGGGGGGGGGTGCTTAGAGGTAACCACTGTTCCCCTCCCCCTGGTGTGTCTGCTGGTATACTGCATCTATTTATGCTCCTATACTAGACTGACAAAATTTAATGGGCTGCCTCTCTCACTTTAGGCCAAACTTACTTTAAAAAAAGGAAAAAGGACCGCCAAATGCATCCAGTGCTCCGTCAGGCTTCCTGAGGACTATACTAAAAAGCTTTGCAAGCATTGCATTTCTAAAATAGTGAGAGACGAACAGCCCTCAATTATGCAGGAGTTTAGATCCATGATTCAGGAGGAGGTTAGGTCCTCACTGGCCTCCCTCCGTGAGGATACCAGAGGGATTCGCCCACCTAAAAGACCCAGGGGGGCGGACATATCCTCTGACTCCGAGGATTTAGAGGATGAGGCCTCATCCTCAAAAAAAGAGGACGACGACCCCTTATCTGAAGGCGAGATCGTGGAGGACTCTAGAAAATTTTTCTTCACTCCCAGTGAAATGAGTGACCTTTTAAAGGCTGTCAGGGATACCATGGGGGTGGAGGACATTCAGCAACCCCATACCGTTCAAGAAGAGATGTTTGGGGGATTGAGGGTCAAACGCTCCAGGGTATTCCCTATAAACGAGAACATTAGGGAGATGGTGATGGATGAATGGGCCCATCCTGAAAAGAAGCTGGGAATTTCAAAGGAATTCAGAAACCGCCTTGCTTTTGACCCATCAGACTCAAAAATTTTTGACGAGGTCCCTCGAATGGACGTCCAGGTGGCGAAAGTCAATAAGAAAACCTCACTTCCATTTGAAGACTCCTGTCAGTTAAGGGACACTATGGAAAGGAAGGCTGACAGCTTATTAAAAAGGTCCTGGGAGGCAGATATGTTTAGTGTCAAGACAAACATAGCCGCTACTTCAGTCGCCAGGTCTATGTACCTGTGGCTGAATGAGTTAGAAGGTCATCTAAGCAGTAAAACTCCCAGGGAACAGATACTAGAATCTATTCCCTTACTGAAATCTGCTACGGGTTTCTTAGCGGACGCCTCCGCAGAGACAATTAGATTTTCAGCCAAGGATGCAGCCTTGTCCAATGCGGCCCGGAGGACACTTTGGATGAAATCTTGGTCGGGAGACATCTCTTCCAAGATGAAGTTGTGTTCTATAGCCTTCTCGGGTGAATACGTGTTTGGTCCCGTATTAGACACGATCCTCGAGAAGGCTACTGATAAAAAGAAGGGGTTCCCTGAGGATAGGACCCCTAAAAAGAAACCCTCCTTTCGTGGTCAATATACCCAGAGTAGTTCCTTTCGTGGTAAAGGAAAGACCGGACGTTGGAGTTACCCAAAAGGGGGAGGGGTAGAGGGTACCTCCTTAATCCCCAAAACAAGGGCGGCGAGAAACAGTGACGCCAGGATAGGGGGAAGACTATCCCAACATTTTGCTCAGTGGCAGCAGACTTCTCCGAGCCTCTGGGTGCAAAATCTTGTCAAGTCAGGATACAGGATAGAGTTATCTTCCCCCCCTCCAGATGTATTTCTGATTTCTCGCCACCCTTCTCCTTTTCAGCACAGCCAGATCTGGAAGGAGGTCCAGAATCTCCTGGACCTGGGAGTAGTAATTCCGGTTCCCGTGCCTCAACGGGGGCGGGGGTTCTACTCCAGCCTTTTCTTGGTAAAAAAGCCGGGGGGCTCCTTCCGCATGATCATAAACCTCAAGAGGCTAAACAAATTTGTGATCTACAAAAGGTTCAAGATGGAATCTTTAAATTCTACCATCCCCTTAATTCAAAGGGACGCGTCCCTCTGTACAATCGACCTGAAGGACGCATACTATCATGTTCCCATTCACTCCCAGTCTCAGAAGTTCCTGCGTTTTGCAGTAAGGGATCACAGAGGGTCTGTTCACCACTTCCAGTTCGTGGCTCTCCCCTTCGGGCTGGCCTCAGCCCCAAGGATTTTCACGAAGCTGGTGGTAGAGATGGTCGCCTCCCTGAGACCTCAGGGGGTGACGGTCGTCCCTTATCTAGACGATTTTCTACTAATTTCAAACACGGTGGATCAATCTATAGCAGATCGAGAAACCTTCTGTTCCCTTCTGACATATCTAGGTTGGGTTATAAACCTAAAAAAGTCATCCCTAGTTCCGAATACCAGGGTAAAGTTCCTGGGGGTTTTGCTGGATTCGGAAAAACAAACAACCTTCCTTCCAGCAGAAAGAATCCAGAACCTACAGTCATCAATCAGGGCCTTCCTGAGACGTCGCTCCTTCTCGTTCAGAGAAACGATGAGCCTTTTAGGTCAGATGACTGCCTGCATCGTAGCAGTCCCGTGGTGCCAGGCCCATTACAGAGCCCTTCAGTCCTGGCTTCTAAGAAAGTGGGACAAAAATCTGACCTCCTTAGACAGGAAGATCCTGATCCCGGGCCACGTAAAATCTTCAGTCCGGTGGTGGCTTCAAAGAAAAAATAAAAAAAAAGGCATGGTCTGGTTCAGGACCCGGCAGTACATATTCAGACTGATGCCAGCATAAAAGGGTGGGGTGCTAAAAATCTACTCCGATCTCTACCAGGGAGACTGGCCTCTGAAAATTGCAGCTCAGTCCTCCAACTACAGGGAGCTCAGGGCAGTTTGGGAAACTATACGAGCAGCCGCTCCAAAACTAAGAAACCAACATATAAAGGTCTATTCAAACAATGTAACGACCGTGTCCTACCTCAAGCATCAGGGGGGCACACGGTCTCAAAAACTGGAAGGTCTGTCCAGAAAAATCTTCCTCTGGGGGAAAAAAAATGTAAGATCAATATCGGCAGTTCATTTAAAAGGAAGCCTAAACTGTGCGGCGGACTTCCTCAGCAGGACTACCATAGACCAGGGAGAATGGTCCTTAAACATCGAGATCTTCAATCTGATTGTCCAGAGATGGGGCCTTCCAGTGGTAGATCTCTTCGCTACAAGGAAAAACGCAAAGGTATCAACCTTTTGCTCCCTAAACCCAAGGGACAGGCCCCTAGCGATCGACTCCTTCTCCCTGCATTGGGACTGGGACCTTGCATATGCCTTCCCTCCGTTCCCATTAATCCCAAGGGTTCTCCAAAAAATCATCAGGGACAGAGCCAGAGTTATCCTGGTCACCCCCTACTGGCCCAAGAGGAGCTGGTTCTCGATTCTAACCAAGCTCTCCCCACAGGAAGCCTTTATTCTCCCAGGGAGAAAGGATATCCTGATCCAGGGGCCGGTTCTCCATCCTCATCCGGAAATCTTCAAACTCTCGGCCTGGATCCTGAGTCTAACCTCCTGAGACAGAGAGGTCTCTCTGAGGGTGTTATATCTACCTTAAAGGCCAGCAGAAAGAAGGTGACTAACGCCATTTATTTTAAGATCTGGAAAAGATTCTGCACCTGGTCAGGCGACGAGGCCCCAGACCAAATATACAGAAGATTCTGGATTTCCTTCAAAAGGGACTAGAGTTAGGGTTAAGTCCTTCCACCCTGAGAGTCCAGGTCTTAGCGCTTAGTGCCTATTTCGATTCCGAATTAGCCAGCCATAGATGGATCCAAAGATTCCTGAGGTCCGCAGCCAGACTAAGACCATCTCTCAAATCAAAGGTGCCTACCTGGGACTTAAACATTGTCCTTAGAGGACTCACAGGTCCACCTTATGAACCCGTGGACGCATGTTTCCTGAAGAATCTTTCTCAGAAGGTGGCTTTTCTTATAGCCATAACATCGGCAAAAAGACTGAGTGAGATCCAGGCACTGTCAATACGACAACCATATCTCACAATACAGGAGGATCGTATTACCTTGAGGTTAGACCCGACATTTTTGCCAAAGGTAGTAACAGACTTCCATAGAAACCAGGAGATCATTCTTCCCTCCTTTTGTGTGAATCCTAAAAATCCTGGAGAGGAACGTTTCCATACCCTGGACGTCAAACAAACAGTACTGAAGGCAGCTTCCAGATCTACCATTGCCCGATGGGTAAAACAGACTATTACAGACTGCTACAAAATCGAAGGCATCAATTGTCCAGAAGTCATTCGGGCTCACTCCACAAGAGCTATATCTGCCTCTTTCGCTGAAAGGGCAGGCGCTTCCCTAGATCAAATATGCCGGGCTGCAACTTGGTCTAATGTAAACACCTTCATTAAACATTATAGGCTCGACTTATCCAGGTCTTCCGACCTCGCTTTTGGTCGCAAGGTCCTTCAGGCCGTTGCCCCACCCTAAGACGTTAATTATCTGTTATGTCTCTCTGGGCCGTCATGGTGGTGAAGTGGAAAGCCGGAATTAGACTTACCGGTAATTCATTTTCCACTAATCCACTATGACGGCATGATATCCCGCCCTATATATAAAAAAATAAATAAAAATAAATATATATATATTATTCCAATGACTTGGTATGAGTTAATACCAAGGAAAAAAAAAAAAAAAACACTTGGAGTTGTTTCACTGGTAACCGGTGGTTGTAGCACTATAATCTGGAACTCACTGGTGAATGGTGGTGGGAGGGGTCCTTTTAAACCTATCTCTGTTCCTGCCCCTACAGAGGTCAGGGGTCAATCTCTCTGGGCCGTCATGGTGGATTCGTGGAAAATGAATTACCGGTAAGTCTAATTCCGGCTTTTCTCAATATAGTAAGGCCTTTTATTGTTGTTATGTTATATATTTATTATAGTATAGCCTTTTTATTATGGCTTAAATGAGAGACAGAGAATAAAATAACTGAAAAAAAAAGTTAATACTTTGGAGTCAATGTTCTTTCCTGAAGTTGCGCAAGACTTTGGTTAATTCCTACTGTATGCATATCTGCATATTGAAAAACAATATAAGGCTTCTTTCACACTTGCGGCAGAGGATTCCGGCAGGCAGTTCCGTTGCCTGAACTGCCTGCCTGATCAGGCAAACTGTATGCAAACGCATGTCATTTTTCAGACTGATCAGGCATTTTTCAGACTGATCAGGATCCTGATCAGTCAGAAAAATGCATTGCAATACGGGATCCGTTTTTCTGGTGTCATCAGGCAAAACGGATCCGGTATTTATTTTTTTCACGTTTTTAAAGGTCTGCGCATGCGCAGACCGGAAGGACGGATCCGGCATTCCGGCACTAATACATTCCTATGGGAAAAAATGCCGGATCCGGCATTCAGGCAAGTCTTCAGTTGTTTTCGCCAGAGATAAAATCGTAGCATGCTACGGTATTCTCTTTTGCCTGATCAGTCAAAATGACTGAACTGAAGACATCCTGATGCATCCTGAATGGATTACTCTCCATTCAGAATGCATGGGGATATGCCTGATCAGTTCTTTTCCGGTATAGAGCCCCTGTGACGGAACTCTATGCCGGAAAAGAAAAACGTTAGTGTGAAAGTACCCTAAGGGCCCTTTCACACTTGCGTTCTTTTCTTCCGGCATAGAGTTCCGTCGTCAGGGCTCTATGCCGGAAGAATCCTGATCAGGATTATCCCCATGCATTCTGAATGGAGAGAAATCCGTTCAGGATGCATTAGGATGCCTTCAGTTCCGGAACGGAACGTTTTTTGGCCGAGAAAATACCGCAGCATGCTGCGCTTTTTGCTCCGGCCAAAAATCCGGAACACTTGCCGCAAGGCCGGATCCGGAATTAATGCCCATTGAAAGGCATTAATCCGGATCCGGCCTTAAGCTAAACGTCGTTTCGGCGCATTGCCGGATCCGACGTTTAGCTTTTTCTGAATGGTTTCCATGGCTGCCAAGACGCTAAAGTCCTGGCAGCCATGGTAAAGTGTAGTGGGGAGCGGGGGAGCAGTATACTTACCGTCTGTGCGGCTCCCCGGGCGCTCCAGAGTGACGTCGGGGCGCCCCACGCTCATGGATGACGTGATCGCATGGACACGTTATCAAGGCGCATGGGGCGCTCTGACGTCACTCTGGAGCGCCCCGGGAGCCGCACGGACTGTAAGTATACTGCTCCCCACTACTACTATGGCAGCCAGGACTTTAATAGCGTCCTGGCTGCCATAGTAACACTGAACGCATTTTGAAGACGGATCCGTCTTCAAATGCTTTCAGTTCACTTGCGTTTTTCCGGATCCGGCGTGTAATTCCGGCAAATGGAGTACACGCCGGATACGGACAACGCAAGTGTGAAAGAGCCCTAAAATGGCAATCTGAACTGGCCTTTAGTACCAAGGTACCAGCCACTACCAAAGCCCAGCTCAGATTGTAATTTGCTATTTTAAATAGTTTTTCAATACGCAGATAGGAATACAGTAGGAATTAACAGAAGTCTTCAGCGGCATCGGGCGAAACAAACTTTGGCTCCACTGAAACAATACATTTTAATGGTGTATGGATACAGCATTAAAATGTAAGTATTTGGTCGATTCGCTTAAGCCTACTTATAATCTAATGCATATTACTGGTGTCTTTATAATCCCTATGCAGAGTGTAAAAGTAAATTCCCCATTAAAAGTTCCCTGTCTGACCCAGGAAGAAGTGCAGTGGCGTCTTAAAAAGATTTAAATACACAAATCATCGGGAAAAGATGGCATACACCCCTGTATCCTAAGAGAATTAAGTAATGTCATAGCCAGACCTTTATTTCTGATATTTAAGGACTCTATATTGACAGGGAGTGTTCCACAGGAATTGTTCCCAAATCTAATCAGCAGTTAAAACACTGGTGAATTACCGTGTAATGTACAGTCGTGGCCAAAAGTTTTGAGAATTACAGAAATATTTGAAATTGGAAAAGTTGCTGCTTAAGTTTTTATAATGGCAATTTGCATATACTCCAGAATGTTATGAAGAGTGATCAGATGAATTGCATAGTCCTTCTTTGCCATGAAAATTAACTTAATCCCCCAAAAAAATGTCCACTGCATTTCATTGCTGTCATTAAAGGACCTGCTGAGATCATTTCAGTAATCGTCTTGTTAACTCAGGTGAGAATGTTGACGAGCACAAGGCTGGAGATCATTATGTCAGGCTGATTGGGTTAAAATGGCAGACTTGACATGTTAAAAGGAGGGTGATGCCTGAAATCATTGGTGACCTGCAAAGAAACGCGTGCAGCCATCATTGCGTTGCATAAAAATGGCTTCACAGGTAAGGATATTGTGGCTACTGAGATTGCACCTCAATCAACAATTTATAGGATCATCAAGAACTTCAAGGAAAGAGGTTCAATTCTTGTTAAGAAGGCTTCAGGGTGTCCAAGAAAGTCCAGCAAGCGCCAGGATCGTCTCCTAAAGAGGATTCAGCTGCGGGATCGGAGTGCCACCAGTGCAGAGCTTGCTCAGGAATGGCAGCAGGCAGGTGTGAGCGCATCTGCACGCACAGTGAGGCAAAGACTTTTGGAAGATGGCCTGGTGTCAAGAAGGGCAGCAAAGAAGCCACTTCTCTCCAAAAAAAAACATCAGGGACAGATTGATCTTCTGCAGTAAGTATGGTGAATGGACTGCTGAGGACTGGGGCAAAGTCATATTCTCCAATGAAGCCTCTTTCCGATTGTTTGGGGCATCTGGAAAAAGGCTTGTCCGGAGAAGAACAGGTGAGCGCTACCATCAGTCCTGTGTCATGCCAACAGTAAAGCATCCTGAGACCATTCATGTGTGGGGTTGCTTCTCATCCAAGGGAGTGGGCTCACTCACAATTTTGCCCAAAAACACAGCCATGAATAAAGAATGGTACCAAAACACCCACCAACAGCAACTTCTTCCAACAATCCAACAACAGTTTGGTGAAGAACAATGCATTTTCCAGCATGATGGAGCACCGTACCATAAGGCAAAAGAGATAACTAAGTGGCTCGGGGACCAAAACGTTGACATTTTGGGTCCATGGCCTGGAAGCTCCCTAGATCTTAATCCCATTGAGAACTTGTGGTCAATCCTCAAAAGGCGGGTGGACAAACAAAAACCCACTAATTCTGACAAACTTCAGGAAGTAATTATGAAAGAATGGGTTGCTATCAGTCAGGAATTGGCCCAGAACTTGATTGAGAGCATGCCCAGTCGAATTGCAGAGGTCCTGAAAAAGAAGGGCCAACACTGCAAATACTGACTCTTTGCATAAATGTCATGTAATTGTCGATAAAAGCCTTTGAAACGTATGAAGTGCGTGCAATTATATTTCACTACATCACAGAAACAACTGAAACAAAGATCTAAAAGCAGTTTAGCAGCAAGCTTTGTGAAAACTAATATTTTTGTCATTCTCAAAACTTTTGGCCACAACTGTATTACTAAGCAAATCTACCATGTAGGCTTTTGGTAAACAAAGTAAAATTTCCAGTGGGGATGTAATGGCAGCTGTGTTAGATGTAACCCATTTCTCACTTATTTGCCATACTATCATTACTGGTTTGAACTGACTTGATAAAGACCTAATGTGGCTGAAACGTTGCCTTTTGATGACAGGATAATTGAAGGTTGTTTCATTGAGGGCCCGGTGCCTTGGATCTTGTCTTACCAATTACCATCTTCCGTTTCTAATCGTGATATACAGATCAAAAGTTTAAGACCACTTGAAAAATGGCAAAAAATCATATTTAGCATGGCTGGATCTCAACAAGGTTCCAAGTAGAGCTTTAACATGCAATAAGAAGGGAGTGAGACAAAACATTTTTTGAGTATTCAATTTAATGAAAACAACGAATAAACTGAAACAGGCTGTTTTTCAGCTGATCCAAAGTTTAGGACCACACCTCCAAAAAAATAACTAAACCCCCTCCCCTCCCCAAAACAGAAATCCAACTTTCAAACATGAACTCAGTAATGAGTAGCTCCGCCGTTATTGTTTATCTCTTCAAAAATTTGTTTCGGCATGCTTGATGCAAGTGTTTCCAGGAGGTGAGTGGGAACATTTCTCCAAGTGGTGAAGACGGCCGCACAAAGGCCATCTACTGTCTGGAACTGTTGTCCATTTTTGTAAACTTCCCTTGCTATCCATCCTTAAAGGTTCTCAATTGGATTTAGATCAAGGGAACACGCAGGATGGGCCAAAAGAGTGATGTTATTCTCCTGGAAGAAATCCCTTGTCCTGCGGGCATTGTGTACTGTTGCATTGTCCTGTTAAAAAAACCCTGTCGTTACCACACAGACGAGGGCCCTCAGTCATGAGGAATGCTCTCTGCAACATCTGGACAAACCATTAGGACCATCAAAGTTAAATTTTTTCTCATCAGAGAATAAAACTTTCTTCCACCTTTTTGAATGTTTGGTGCTCTCTTGCAAAGTCCAAACAAGCAGTTCTGTGGCGTTCAAGTAGACGAGGTCTTTGAAGATGTTTTTTGTTTTTGAAGCCCTTCAGTCTCAGATGCCGTCTGATGATTATGGGGCTGCAGTCAGCACCAGTAAGGGCCTTAATTTGGGTCGAGGATCTTCCAGTGTGTTGACGGACAGCCAATTGGATCCTCTGGCTCAGTGCTGTTGAAATTTTTTTGGGTCTTCCACTTGACTTTTTTGTTCCATAACCCTCAGGATCATTTAAGAAATTCCAAATGACTGTCTTACTGCGTCCCACCTCAGCAGCGATGGCGTGCTGTGAGAGACCCTGCTTATGCAGTTCAACAACCCGACCACGTTCAAAAAGGGAGAGTTTTTTTGCCTTTGCCATCACAACGTGTGACTACCTGACAGAAAATGACAACGAATCCACATCTTTGCACAGATTTGGCCTTTTAAAGGCATGTGGGCCTAAAATTTGGATCAGCTGAAAAACAGCCTGTTTCAGTTTATTCGTTATTTTCAATTAATTGAATGCTCAAACATTTTTGGGTCTCACTCTCATTTCTTCTTGTTGCATGTTGAAGCTCTACTTGGAACCTTGTTAAGATCCAACAATGTAAAATATGATTTTTTGCCATTTTTCAAGTGGTCTTAAACTTTTGATCAGGACTGTATATGTCACGACTGTGACTGATCCAGACAGGTCTGGGAGGAGAAGGTCGCAGCGACTTGCTACTCGCGATAGCTTGTGAGTTTTGCTCCATGGTTCAGGGTATGTCATCCGGGTTTTGCCTTGTGAACCTTTTTGTCCTGACTGGGAGTTTGTAGGCATCCTTCTCAGGTGAGTCCTGTCTGCCACTCCCAGCTACTATATTAGTTTCAGTTTCACTTGCAGTCATTGCCAGATATAGTCCTTACTTCCAGTTCTATTCTGACCTTTTGAAGGAGATCGTTTGATGGTGTTGCTGTGGAGCTCTTGTCCGGCGTGGACTGTCGTGATTGGGATCGCCTTTTCTGCTCGTGACTGGATAAGTCTATCTCTGCTATAGTTTGTTTATTGCTGTCTTCCCCTGCTGTTCTCCTAGACATGAGTGATGGTGACTAGTGCTCCCATCGGCCTTTCCCCACTCTAGGCTTGTTAGGGTGACTGAGGGTTTAGGCATCCTGCTCGCCGCACGGGTTCACACCCCGTCTAGGGTATCAGGGCAGACAGGTGCCAGCTTAGGGTTAGTCAGGGGTGGCCATACTATTCCCATCCGTAGATAAGGGTCCCCCTTCCCCTCCGTCTGGTGCGACACGACTGCTGCTGGGATAGCGGTCGTGACAGTATAACAATATCTCATGGTCCTGTTTGTAGAAGGCTACATACAATGCATTCGGAAATGCATTTTGTTATGTTGCGGCTTAAAAAAATCTGCACTCAATACCTCATAATGAGAAAGTTAAAACAGAATTTTAGAAAATTTAGCAAATTTATTAAAAAGGACAAATTTTGCATGGATGTAATTATTCATACCCTTTGCATCAACACTTGAAATTTTAGCTCTGGGAGCCTCCGTTTTCTCATGATCATCTTTGAAATGTTTCTAAACCTTGATTGGAGGCCACCTATGATAACATCAGTTGATTGGACATGATTTTCAAAAGACACAGCCCTTTCTATATTAAGGTCTCATAGCTGACAATACATATCAGAGGAAAAACTAAGCCATGAGGTAGAAACTGCCTGTAGAGCTCAGAGACAGGTGATCTAGAGAAGGGTACAAAAAAATTCCTGCTGCACTGAAAGTTCCCAAGAGCACAATGGCCCCCATAAATCTTAAATGGAAGAAGTTTGGAACAAATGGACTCTT
The DNA here is from genome assembly GCF_905171765.1 of Bufo bufo. Taxonomy (NCBI): domain Eukaryota; kingdom Metazoa; phylum Chordata; class Amphibia; order Anura; family Bufonidae; genus Bufo; species Bufo bufo. The sequence goes on along the minus strand of NC_053395.1, from coordinate 144,722,453 downwards.
CCAAGAGATGGCTGCCCCACTAAACTAAGTAATCAAATGAGAAGGGTCTTGGTTAGAGAGGTGACCAACAACCTAATAGTAACTCTGGCTCCAAATATTCTTTATACAGGTAGGAAAAACTTCCAGAAGGTCAACCATCACTGCAGCATTCAACCACTCTGGTTCATCCCAGAGTGGCCAGAAAGAAAGCTATCCTTAGGGCACTTTCACACTAGCGTTATTCTTTTCCGGTATTGAGTTCCGTCCTAGGGGCTCAATACCGGAAAAATACTGATTAGTTTTAGCCTAATGCATTCTGAATGGAGAGCAATCCGTTCAGTATGCATCAGGATGTCTTCAGTTCAGTCACTGTATGGTTTTTGGACGGAGAAAATACCGCAGCATGCTGTGGTATTTTCTAAGTCTGAAATTCTGGAACACATCCTGCATTATTTTCCATTGAAATGCATTAATGCCGAATCAGGTTTTGCATGCGCAGACCTTCAAAAATGTGAAAAAGATAAATACCGGATCCGTTTTTCTGGATGACAACTGGAGAAACGGATTCGGTATTGCAATGCATTTGTAAGATGGACCTGGATCGGTCTGCAAATGGTACCCGTTTGCATACAGATTGCCGGATCTGGCAGGAAGTTCCGGCGACGGAGCTGCCTGCGGATTCCAACAACGCAAGTGTGAAAGTACCCTTAGTAAAAGACACACGAAAGTCCACCTGCAGTATGCAACAAAGCACCTAAAGGACTTTCACACTCTGAGAAACAAGATTCTCTGGTTTGATGAAACCAAGATTTGTCTCCATTCTAAGCGTCATGTCTGGAGGAAACCAGGCACTGCTCATCACCTGCCCAATACCATCCCTACAGTGAAGCATGGTGATGGCATCATGTCGTGGAAGTATTTTTCAGTGGCTGGGACAGGGAGACTTGTTAGTGTTGAGGAAAAGCTGGAAATGGAGCAAAGTACAAAGACATTCTTGATGAAAACCTGATCCAGAGTGCTCTGAACCTCAGACTGGGCCAAAGGTTTACCTTCTAACAAAACAATGACCCTAAAAATACAGCCAAGAAAACACAGGAGTGGCTTACGGTCAATCCGGTGACTGTCCTCGAGTGGCCCAGGCAGACTTGAACCCTGTCTAACATAACAAAATGTGAAAAAAGCTAAAGGGTCTAAAGACTTTCCAAATGCATTGTATAACTTTAGTCACTGTAGAATTGGGAAATAAATATTGCTCACGTATAGCACCCTGGATGACTATCTGAAGGTCTTGGGTAAGGGTACTTTCACACTTGCGGCAAACTTGCGGAACTGTGTCCGGATTGCCGGATCCGGCAGGCAAAGGGATGCATTTGTGAGACGGATCCGGATGTGGATCCGTCTCACAAATGCATTGCAATACCGGATCCGTCTTTCCGGTTGTCATCCGGAAAAACGGATCCGGTATTTTTTTTTTTTCTCGTTTTTAAAGGTCTGCGCATGCGCAGACCGCAAAACCGGGTCCGTTTTGCCAGAACACTTGGGGCCGGATCAGGCATTAATGCATTTCAATGAAAATTAATGCTGGATCCGGCAAGTGTTCAGGATTTTTGGCCGGAGAGAAAACTGCAGCATGCTGCGGTATTTTCTCCGGCCAAAAAACGTAAGAGGGACTGAACTAATGCATCCTGAACGGAATGCTCTCCATTCGGAATGCATTAGGATAAAACGGATCAGTTCTTTTCTGGTATTGAGCCCCGAGGACAGAACTCGATACCGGAAAATTTAAACGCAAGTGTGAAAGTACCCTAAGTGCATATCTATGTTAAATGGTTATTGCTAACAAGCAAACCGCTATTGATGGAAGCACATTGCAGGTGTGGTGGAGCATGGGGTTATTTTCATGTCTTAATGAGCATATGCGGCAATAAGTGGAATTTCTGACTACATGAAAATAAAAATAAACCTGCGCCATGGTGTACAAGGCAGAAGTGATCCCTGCTGATTCCATGTATTAATTACTCAGTGTAATCTGCTGGCTGTTCACCACTGGAGCCTGTAGCAGTGGACGCAGACACATGTTTCAGGGTTTTTATTCTTATGCAGCTGGATGAGATTTCTTTCTGAGATTGGAAAAGTTTGAGGTCATGTACAATAGTTCTATTTGTAGTTTATGCAGGTTATCAGTGATGCACTTTCTACTGGAAGAAAGCAAACAATAAGAAGGGTAATGTGTTATTGTTAAAATTGCACTAAGCTCTGGCCGCGCGATGGACACTTGGTCGTCACATGGTCGTTTTCAGAACAGTGACAGTCTGTGGGTGTTTTTTTTTTTTAACGGACCATGAATAATGGCCATCGAAAGATAGGGCTTGTGTTTTTAGTTGCGCCTTTTTTGTGGCCACACAGTCCCTATACTAGTCAAGGGGGCTGGTTTTCAGAAGGGTATTAGTGAAAAATGGACCGTTCTAACAGTTTTTTTTTAACGTCTGTTTTTCATCACTGTCATGTGAATAAGGGCTAAAGTGCCCATTCCAATCATTAGCCAAGCGTATGCCAAAGGTGTGTCTTTTAAATATTTGGCCAGAACATATCAGTATAGGATGAATTGAAAATGGTAGAAAACTATGCTTTTAAATGAATTATTTTTCAATGCAGAATGCACCGTGCACGCCCAAGTGCAGATTTTACTGTGGACTGTGTCATGGACTCGCCATGGGTTTCACTCCTGTTATATTGAAAAAGGTGAAATCTGTGTTAAAATCTGCTGCAGAATGAGCATGCTGCACATTTAAGAATCTCTTGGGTAGGGGTGGGCGATATGGCCTAAAATCTATATTGCGATATATTTTGAAGCATGTGCGATATGCGATATATATTATTTTCTTCTGTATGTATACAAAAAATACAAATTACAAAACTTTTCAAGACATTTTTAATATGTGTATTGTGTATCAGATCTTTTTCCAAACAATGTAAAGATGAAGACTAAGGCTGCGTTCACACGGGCGAGATTTCCGCGCGGGTGAAATGCGGTAGGTGAACGTATTGCACCCGCACTGAATCCCGACCCATTAATTTCAATGGGGCTGTTCAGATGAGCGGTGATTTTCACGCATCACTTGTGCGTTGCGTGAAAATCGCAGCATGCTCTATATTCTGCGTTTTTCACGCAACGCAGGCCCCATAGAAGTGAATGGGGTTGCGTGATGCGGTGCGATTTTCACGCACGGTTGCTAGGAGACGATCGGGATGGAGACCCGATCATTATTATTTTCCCTTATAACATGGATATAATGGCATTCTGAATACAGAATGCATAGTAAACTAGCGCTGGAAGGGTTAAAAAATTTAAAAAAAAATTTAACTCACCTTAGTCCACTTGATCGCGTAGCCCGGCATCTCCTTCTGTCTCCTTTGCTGAACAGGACCTGTGGTGAGCATTAATTACAGGTAAAGGACCTGTGGTGACGTCACTCCGGTCATCACATGATCCATCACCATGGTAAAAGATCATGTGATGGATCATGTGATGGATCATGTGATGACCGGAGTGACATCACCACAGGTCCTTTACCTGTAATTAATGCTCACCACAGGTCCTGTTCAGCAAAGGAGACAGAAGGAGATGCCGGGCTACGCGATCAAGTGGACTAAGGTGAGTTAAATTTTTTTATTTATTTTTTAACCCCTCCAGCGCTAGTTTACTATGCATTCTGTATTCAGAATGCTATTATTTTCCCTTATAACTATGTTATAAGGAGAAATAATACAATCTACAGAACACTGATCCCAAACCCGAATTTCTGTGAAGAAGTTCGGGTTTGGGTACCAAACATGCGCGATTTTTCTCACGCGAGTGCAAAACGCATTACAATGTTTTGCACTCGCGCGGAAAAATCGCGGGTGTTCCCGCATAGCACCCGCACATTTTCCCGCAACGCCCGTGTGAACCCAGCCTAAGTGTTAGTAAAACACAAATTTCATACATGTCCCCCAGAGCCAGTGCCATCAGCCCCATGGCATTTGCCATCATAATCATACATGTCCCCCAGGGGCCCAGAGCCAGTGCCATCAGCCCCATGGCATTTGCCAATTGCCATCATCATACATGTCCCTCAGAGCCAGTGCCATCAGCCCCATGGCCATCCTTTGCAAAAAGATCCCCTCCCCCGATCCTCCACCCCCCCCCCCCCACCCAGAAGAATCGCTGTTATTAATACTTACCTTTCCTACAGGGTGCTCGGCAGCAGCTGGCTTATGGAGTCCGCAGGTGTCGCATCTTCTTCCCAGTATGCATTAGGCGGGACCTGACGTCACACACAGTGTCAGCCAGCGGGCTGACGCTGTGTGCACGCCAGGCCCCGGCCAGTACAACGCGGTGCGGACTGCGGAGTCGGGAGGCCACGGAGCGGTGAGTGAGAAGCTTCTTCAATTAACTACCGCTCTGTGGTCATATCGCGGTCAGGCGATATATGCGATATAGACAAAATCTGTATCGTTGCACAAATTCATATCGCCTATATCGCCCACCCCTACTCTTGGGTGCTTATTTTGCCATGCTGAGAATGTCCGCAGCACGTGGATGAGATTTGTAAAATCCATAGGTACAATCTGCAGCGAATTCACCCTTAGTGTTTAGTTAACCTTTGTTACCTGAGCAGATAATCCCTATGATTCACACTTTGACCTGCTTGTCATTTTGTAATCATTGTACTTTTTTCTTTCATACCTAAAATTCCTTCTTTCTTTTTTTGACAGACCAGGTTGTACATTTGTGTGGTGTTTAACCTTTACTCCGAAACCTGTTTTTGTGTTTACTTAAAGGGCTTGTCTTATTTGAGCAAACTCTTCCTATATGAAAGGTGCCTATTATATGCTGATTGTGGGAATCCACTAAGGCCGGGTTCACATCACCATTTATTTTTACCTTCTTCTGTCCTGAAAAAATGGCTCCTGTGTTTTAAGCATACGTTCTGCTCATTTATGCAGATTTGGCATCCGTTTTAGCCATTTCCATCTAAGATCTATTATTTTAGACGGAAAAAAGGCTATTATGCATACTCCGCACCGTATGCAAGTAGCCTTTAAGGGAATCTGTCACCCTGATATTTTTTTTTTTTTTACTTTTATCTACAATAATAAATGAGTAGTGCTGCAGGTAAGGAGTCCAGGTCACTACATTTTATTTTCTTACTGCTCCCTGTTCCCCCGCTATCAGCGCTCAGAGCTGCACTCATGCATTGTCAAGACTGCTGTGCATGTGTACATGAGTCCTCTCTATTATGTTAGCACAGCAGTCCTGACTGTCTATTTCAGTGCATCTCTGATCGTTGGTAGCGTGGGTATCGGGGGCAGTAGGAAAATAACCATGCTAACCATGTACTGTAGATAATAGGCCAAAATCGGGGTGACAGATTCCCTAAAGGATTCCTTAAAAAAAAAATTTTTGGTGGTGTGTTTTTCCTTTGTACGGGTGAATTGCATTATTATAATTATTATTTTTTTTTAGATGGTTTTTTCTTTATGGGGGAAAAATAACCACCAACATGCTGCATTGTTATATTGTTGAGTATCATCTGGACATTGCCATCTGTATGCAACCATTTCCAAGAGCATGTGCAAAATTTACATCTATGGATAGCGATGATATACTATGCCCTCAACAGTTTATGGTTGATTGTTTTGTGCATTTAGACTATAAATGGATCACAAGTAGTGTTATGTGTCAAGCGCCCTGAAAGTAATTTTTTAGATTTTGCTGAACTGGTTTTTAGATGCCATGTCCCATTTGAAGCCCCCCCCCCCCCCCCCCCCGTGGTGCACCCTTACAGTAGAAACTCCCCAAAAGTGACCCCATTTTGGAAACTAGGGGATAAGGTGCCAGTTTTATTGGTACTATTTTTGGGGTACATATGATTTTTAATTGCTCTAAAATCATATGTACCAAAAGATGGTTGTTTTGGCACTGTTTTTTTTTTTAAAACATTCATCTGACAGGGTAAATCATGTGCTATTTTTATAGAGCAGGTTGTTACGGACGCAATGATGTCAAATATGTTGATTTTTCTTTGTTTCAGTTTTACATAAAGCATTTTTGAAAATAAAATTGTTTGTGTCTCCATTTTCTGAGCGCCATATATTTTATTTTATTTTTTTCTGCCGATTTGTCTTGTGCAGGGGCTCATTTTTTGCAGGAAGAGTTGACGTTTTTATTGGTACCATTTTTGGATACATATGATTTTTTGATCATTCATTTTTACACTTTATGGGGCAAGGTAACCAAAAAATTGGTTGTTTTAGCACAGTATTCATTTATTTATTTTTACAGCGTTCACCTGAGGGGTTAGGTCAAGTGACCTTTTTAAAGAGCAGATCGTTACAGACGTGGCAATACCTAATATGTATACTTTTTCTTATTTATTTAAGTTTTACACAATAGCATTTTTGAAACAAAAGAAAGTTATGTTTTAGTGTCTCCATAGTCTGAGAGCCATAGATTTTTATTTTGTGACCGATCGTCTTAGTTAGGGTCTCATTTTTTGCAGTATGAGGTGACTGTTTCATTGGTACTATATTGGGGGACATATGCCTTTTTGATCGCTTGGTGTTGCACTTCATGTGATGTTAGGTGACAAAAAATGGCTTTTTTGGCACTGTTTTTATTATAATTTTTTTTGCGGTGTTCACCTGAGGGGTTAGGTCATGTGATATTTTTATAGAGCTGGTTGTTACGGATCCGGCGATACCTAATATGTCAACTTTTTTTTAAATTTATTTCACTTTAACACAATAATAGCAATTTTGAAGCAAAAAACAAAACATATTAGTGTCTACATTGTCTGAGAGTCATATTTTTTTATTTTATTTTTTTGACCGATTGTCTTAGGTAGGGTCTCATTTATTTGCGGGATGAGGTGACAGTTTGTTTTTATACTATTTTGGGTGGCATGCGCCTTTTTGATCGCTTGGTGTTGCAATTTTTGTGATGTAAGGTGACAAAAAATTGCTTTTTTTGGCACTGTTTTTATCTTTTATTTTTTACGGTGTCCACCTGAGGGGTTAGATGATGTTTATACAGCTGGTTGTTACAGACGTGGCGATATCTAATATGTATACTTTTTATTTATTTCTCTTTTAACACAATAATAGCATTTTTTTTTATGTCTCCATGTTCTGAGAGCTATTTTAGCTATTTAATTTTTTTTTTTTATGGTGTTTATCGGACCGGGTGGATCATGTAATATATTTAGAGAGCCGATCGTTACAAATGCGGCAATACCAAATAGGTCTATTTAAAAAAAGAAAATGTATTACTTTAATTGGGGAATTATTTTTTATATATATATATATATATATATATATATATATATATATATATATATATATATATATATATATATATATTATTATTATTTTTTTTTTTAACTTTGCATCCCCCATAGGGTCATACCTCTGGGTGACATTTAACTTCACTTTTTTTTTTTTTTTTTTTTTTTTTTTTTTTACTATAGCTTTTTCCTGTAACTGGGGCTGACATAGTAGCCCCAGTTACAGGGAAAATATTGCCCCCAGAGAGGCTGTACAGCAGAATACAACGCTGTACAGCCTCAGTGCAGAACTGATCGGTGTCTGTGGAAGACCCTATCAGCTCCTGCACTCTCCCTGTCCATGCATTCTCCTTGGGGTGCCCTGTTGTCACTGACAGTGGGCCCCTCGCTCGGCAGCTGCATGATTAGCGTGTAGCTGCCATCTCTGAATGGACGTTTCAGAACCTCCATTCAGAGATAAACATCCACCCATAGGACGTTTATATCCTATGGGCGGATGTGAGGTGGTTAAAGGCTATGTACACTTTTTGGGGGCAATTTTTTTTTATTATTGCATTGTACTTATTTTGAGATAAAAATAATTTTTTTAATTTGTTTTTTATTAACAATATGGAATCCTTTTTTCTGTACAGAACTGACATGCTCTACTAGCTGCTTGTGGATTTTTTTTGTCCTTTCAGTCATCTGAGGAGCAGATGGACTCCTTATCTCTGCTCTCTGCCCTTATAAACATGAAGCTCAATCCTTATCTTACTGATAAGAAAGTGTTTATGACCTCGTTTAGAAATAAAGGTAATTAGATGACCACAAAGTGAAAGTACCAGTCACACAGTTAGAAAAACAGTTAACCCTTTGTGACTGAACAGCTCAATTTTTAATTAATAAGGCCAATTGAATATGATTTTTAGCCAAAAATTAGTTAAATGCAATCATAAAGAAAAATTTACTCCAAAGATGTACATAGCTTTTAAAGGGCTTGTGCACTTTTGCCAATCAGCGGTTTCTTAGTAGCTCCAGCACTGAACCTGCGGACTGAGCCAGTAACTGCAGCACTGCTCTCATTCACTTCAGTTGGAGCAACGCTGTTGTAAGCAGTTCCCTCCATTACACAATAGACATAAAGCTGTGTAGGTATAGTTTCAGAGCTACTGCAGGACAGTTGATTGGCCTGCCAATAGCAGGCGGGGACGGAGGCGAGCCTCCCTAACATCGCGGGTGACGCCAGGAAGGCTTGTCCCCGACCTGCCATTGGCTCCTTCCCCCCCGACATCGGATGTTTTCATCCACGCACGGGGAGAAGCAGAGAGCGGGGACCCGGGTAAGTATATTCAGCGTGGGGGCCAGCATATATGTTTTTTTTTTTTTTTTTTAAGGATTGGATAACCCCTTTAAAGAGGACCTTTCACCTGGATATCTATAATCTAATTATTATCCTACCTTATAGTGCGTCCCTCAGTGATGTCTTGGCAATTTTTTTTCCTTTCTAAAGAACCCCCCGTTCGTTTGCTGTGGTCCCCGTATCTTTTGGCGCCTCATACTAATGTGTGAATGAGGCTTAAAAGTTCGTTTTTCTCAATAAAGTCTTTAGGCAGTGAGATGGCACTAATATAGTTCTGTTCAGCTGACATTAGCACATCGCTAATGTCAGCCAGCTTAATACCCATTTTTCATAGATCTGCGAGGGCATCCAATCAGAGTTCCCCGCTCTTAGCCAGGGAGAAGATAACCGCGCCCAGGAGAACTTCAAGTCCACGCCTAGTATAACCAAGTCGCCTCATTAGCAAATGAGGCGCCAAAAGATACGGGGGGTTCTTTAGAAAAATAAATATATTGACATCACTGGGGGACGCACTATAAGGTAGGATAATTAGATTATAGATCTCCAAGTGAAAGGTCCTCTTTAAGGTATGTCTTTGCTAATCAACCATTTTCCAGCAGAGCTTTCCACCACAGCAGAAGCTGATTGATGGTGTTCAGCAATGCTGGAGCGGCTTCATTCTAGCATTGCAAGGAAATGTTATTCTGGGAAACCAGGCCCAAAATATTCCTACTTGTGAAGTGGATAAGCTATTAACCCATTCAACAGAAAAAAAGCTGGCTGCAGCTTCTTGCATGGTCTTCGTTATTTGTCTTCAGAGGGAACAAATGGCCCCTTTGAAGATGGGGAAGGGGTAATAGGATTTGACTTTGTAATTCCCTCTTAATCTAGCTTGGATCAAGTCGTATGCATCTGTGCTCTGGCTTGTTTAGAGGATAAGTGTCATATTTATTTATTTTTTGCTAGTTTATTAGAGCTAGACATGTATACCTGAGTTAGTCTGTCAACGATTGCCAAAAGATCTGTAATTACCTTTATAATACCAGCTTTCATTAATGTTCTCTGTCCCTTTCCACTGCTCCCTTAAAAGGTTTCTGTCACCTGAAAAATGGGTATTAAGCTGGCTGACATTAGCGATGTGCTAATGTCAGCTGAACATAACTATATTAGTGCCATCTCACTGCCTAAAGACTTTATTGAGAAAAACGAACTTTTAAGCCTCATTCACACATTAGTGTTTTGGTCACTGATTTCCATCAGTGTATTTGAGCCAAAACCAGGATTGGAGCCTCCACAGACATCAGGTATAATGGAAAGATCTGCACCTGTTCTGTGTTTAGAGTCGCACCTGGTTTTGGATCACAATCACTGATGGAAATCACTGACCGAACACGGACGTGTGAATGAGGCTTTATAATATGCTAATTAGCCTCTAGGAGCAGGGGGGAGTTGCACCTGCTCCTAGAGGCTCCGTTTGCCCACCTCTTTTCACGGGCGGTGCTGCCGGCCGTGTCTACCAAGAAAATCACACGCCGTCCCGTTCAGAAGGACGTTCTCCGGCAGCCAGCTTCCTCACTGTGACTTATTTAGCGCAGGCGCAGTGAGGAAGCCAGCAGCTGCCGAGCGTCCTTCCTTGCCTGCGCCGAATACTGAATAGGACGGCGCAGGCGTGAGATTTTCTTAGTAGACACGGCCGGCGGGAGGAGAGCAGCGCCGCCCTGGCCCTGTCCATCAAGAGAAGAAGTGCGTGAAAAGAGGTAGGCAAACGGAGCCTCTAGGAGCAGGTGCAACGCCCCAAACTGCTCCTAGAGGCTAATTAGCATATTATAAAAGTTTGCTTTTCTCAATAACGGCGGCAGGCAGTGAGATGGCACTAATATAGTTCTGTTCAGCTGACATTAGCACATCGCTAATGTCAGCCAGCTTCATATCCATTTTTCAGGTGACAGAAACCCTTTAAAAGACCATTGCTATGGCTCATTTGTCTCCGGCTAGGAAGACAGAGGGGCGGTCCTTCACACTGCATGCCTGCATTAGGCTTCAGAGTGAGGAGGCGTGTCTCTCAGTAATCCAATCTGATTGGCTGAGGGAATGCAGTTTTGGCCTTAGAGAACTGGCAGAGGGGCCATCTTGAGAAGGTCCTCATAATGGAGGATTCAAAACAGCCGTAACTAAGTGGAAAACTCAAGGAAAACAGTGGTAAGTGAAGAAATTAAAGATTGCTTTATGCATAATGCTGCTGCAGCAGTAACATATGCTAAAATTGATTTTTTGGATGAAAATATGACAGCTATCCTTTAACAACTAGGCAGAAAACAATGTTCTCCAGGTCACGACAGTGCAGGTAATATTTAAGGGGAGGGTGGCGCGTTTCAGCCACATATTATGTTTATGGTGCAATTTAGAGGAGATCTACCACATCACCGTGTGCTGCAACTGACTGCAACCCTTCCCCCCCCCCCCCCACCCATTTGCTCACTGCTAACTTATCAGGTATTTTTTAGGGTATGTTCAGTGTTTTTCACGTGTATTTTTGGCATGTATAACTTGCATATTATACAACTTTTCAGCACGTGGCTGAAAACGGGCAGAAATACAGCATGTTTGGAATAACACAGCAGGTTTAAAACGAAAATCGCTCCAAAACCATAAAACCAGTGTGTATAGATGCTCCTTTGTAGGTGATTTGATGCATTTGATGCAAAATTTAAAATAAAATAAAAAGTAGAATATTGTGTAATAAATAAGACGTAGTACTGCTCTATATTTCTAACTCTGTTGGGTTTTGTCCTACATTTGTAGCCATATAAAAGGAAATGTAATCTTATTAATTATATCCATCTGTAATAAGACAAATCTGCAAAATACAATGATCTGGATGGAGCGGCTCCGCACTGCAGCTTTGTTCTCAGATTTCATTTATTATTCTAATGGAATTTGGGGGGAAGAATGATAGACATCTGTAGTAACCATTTATATGATCATGCTCTCAATGAGTTGTGATATTAGGACATACCAGTATATTCCCTTTCAGCCAGGAGTCCTGGGAGGGGAATGAAGAATTAGGCTACTTTCACACTGGGTTTTGGTTGGATCCGGCAGGGTTCAGCAAAAACACTTCTGCTACTGATACAACCATCTGCATCCGTTATGACTGGATCCAGTTGTATTATCTTTCACATTGCCAAGACGGATCAGTTTTCTATCGTGTCAGATTGTGTCAGTCCCCATTGACTTGCATTGTGGGTCATGACGGATCCATCTTGCTCCACATCCCAGGACGGAAAGCAAACCGCGGTATGAGAACAGAACGGAATGCATTTTGGAGCACTCCATTCTGTTCAGTTACATTTTGTCTCTATTGACAATGAATGGGGACAAAATGGAAGCGTTTTTTTTTTTTACCGGTATTGAGACCCTATGACTGATCTCAATACCGGAAAATATTACCGCTAGTGTGAAAATGGCCTTCAGAAGGTTTTCTGAGATCCTCTGCATAGGTCATTAGTATCTGATCGGTGGGGGTCTGATACCTGAGACCCCACCGATCAGCTGTTTTGAGAAACAGTGATGCTGCCTTCTTTCAACTGACCAAGCACAGCGCAGTACATTGTCTAGCAGCTGTGATTGGAATTGCAGCTCAGCCCCATTCACTTCTATGGGGCTGATCTGCTCCTAGACCACGTGAAAGATGAATGTGTCGTCACTCGGCCGAGGAAAAATGTGTAAAATAAGAGCATTACTGTTCATATCTAGATATTTAGGACACTAATACTGAGCTATAAAATATATATATATATATATATATACATATACACAGTGGATATAAAAAGTCTACACACCCCTGTTAAAATGTCAGGTTTCTGTGATGTAAATTCCCTCTAGCTTAACTAAGGCCCCAGTTCCAGCTGAAGAAAAACAGCCCCTTGGCATGATGCTGCCACCACCATGCTTCACTGTGGGTATGGGGTTCTTTTAGTGATGTGCAGTGTTGTTTTTGCGCCAAACATATCTTTTGGAATTACGGGCAAAACGTTCAACCTTGGTTTCATCAGACCATAACACCTTTTCCCACATGCTTTTGGGAGACTTTAGATGCGTTTTTGCAAAATGTAGCCTGGCTTAGATGTTTTTCTTCGTAAGAAAAGGCTTTCGTCTTGCCCCTCTACCCCATAGCCCAGACATATGAAGAATACGGGAGATTGTTGTCACATGTACCACACAGCCAGTACTTGCCAGATATTCTCCTCGCCTTTTCATCCATTTTGGAGGGACGTCCAGTTCTTGGTGATGTCACTGTTGTGCCATATTTTCTCCACTTGATGATGACCGTCTTCACTGTGTTCCATGGTATATCTAATGCCTTGGAAATTCTTTTGTACCCTTCTCCTGACTGATACCTTTTAACAATGAGATCCCTCTGATGATTTGGAAGCTCTCTGTGGACCGTGGCTTCTGCTGTCGGATGCGACTAAGAAAACTTCAGGAAAGACCAACTAGAGCAGCTGAACTGTATTTGGGGTTAATCAGAGGCACTTTATATGATGGCCGGTCTATGCTGACTCCTAGTTAACATGATTTTGAATGTGATTGCTTAATTCTGAACACAGCTACATCCCCAGTTATAAGAGGGTGTGCACACTTATGCAACCACATTATTATTTTTTTGTTTTCTTCCCTCCAACTAAAAGATTTCAGTTTGTTTTTCAATTGAGTTGTACGGTTTATAGGTCACATTAAATGTGGAAAAATTTCTGAAATGATTTATCTTTCTTTTACAGCACAGAAACCTGACATTTTAAGTGTAGAGTGTGTGTGTGTGTGTGTGTGTGTGTGTATGTGTGTGTATATATATATATATATCAGTAACTCGGTATTAAATATCTGGATAGGAGTATTAGTGCTCTTTTTCTTAACATGTATAACACTACTACTCATAACCAAATATTTAAGACACTGGTGCGATCTTTTGAATATACAGAATAAGCAGATAAACACACACACAGGCGGCAGGTTCTCCTCCTTCTCCTCTGGTGTCTTTTGGAGGCTAAAGGGCCTGCAATCATGTGACATCATCAAAGGTCCTTTAGCCTACCATTACTATTTCTCAAAGGTCCTTCATACTCTGCTGTATACACCCATGACAGGCGTGGGCCTCCAATGTGACTGTATCTGGAGGGGGCTCAGCCTGGCCTGAATTGCACTAGTAAAGATGCTGCTCCTGGGCCCCTTCTCAGCTTGGGCCCCGAATCCGTCGTTTCTCTTGTAGTTAAGCAAGTGCAGCCACCAGAAGTGTCTTAGGGAGTCGGGAGAGATAGCGGTCAGCTGAATGATCTTTCGGCCGACAGCTATTGAATGCGCATGGGCAGCTCTACATTATTTGCTTCCCATACACATTCAATACTGGTATGTTGAGGACATGCCATGGAACATAACCATATCTTTCTTGTGAAAAGTCCTTTAATCCTAAGAAATGCTTCTTATTTTAATGCAAATAAGTCTTTCAATGCCACGTGGGCAGGGTTTATCTGTTTGGCGCACCATCGCTACACCAGTAATGCTGCTTAGCACCTCTCGTCCTGTTTGACGGTCCCTGGGATTTCAGAGCTGGTAGCGATGACTTGAAGCCAGGTGCACTGAATGGAATGGCCCATGCCCATGGTGCACGGAAAACCCTTCTTTGCATACTCCTAAAAATAACCTTTTCTTCTGGATTAGAGGAATGATTATGTTTTGGGGCACCTACCATACATGGCGGTATGCTTACTCTGAAAGTGGTTTTAGAGGCGATGGTCTTCCTTTAAATAATTATCCATACAAAATATTGTAACACAGTATAGTGTCAGAGAAGGAAGGCCATCTTTACTGGGTCTTCTGCAATCTTTGCAAGCTTTTTAAAATGAACTTTAGTCCCATTTATAGACTACAATTGAAATTATGCTTAAGGATCCGATGAACATTTCCATCAGTACAATCCTTGGTAGGTGTCCTTGATTTTATGTTCAGATCTGATCAGACATCTTAAAGGGGTTTGCCAAGTTAAAGAGCGCTGTATCCATCTGTGGCAGTACCGTACAGAATGAATGGAGCACTGGGAGACATGTGCGACTTGCTTCTTATATGGTGCACTGGGTGACTTGCTTCCTAATGTGGGATGCGACCTCCGTCCTCATGATGGGTGGGGGTCCAGAAGTTGGACCCCCACCAATCCGATGCTTACTTCTTAACCTGTGGATAGAGGATAAGTTTCTAACTTGGCAAGCCCCCTTTCAATATCATATGGAATTACACAGACTTGACATTTGTAAGCAATACTGGGGTTACTTATAATAAGGTCAGAGAAGTTCTCTTGCTGTGTCCTTAGCACTGCATATAATAAGAACGGAATTTACGACACAGGATGCTGGTGGACCCTTCGATGCAAGTGTGAACTTGGACTTTGCTATATTTCTTTCTATATAAAGATATATATATATTTATTTTATTTTTTTTTCATTTTTAGATCAACAAGGATGCCTGTGCACGTCAACAAATGCAGTCCACGTGAACCCCAGCACCTCCCACTGCTCAATGTAGAAAACTGATTTCTCTATATTCCGGTAAGAGTCCAGCAGGTCTGGAGTAAGGTGACTGTAGTTATCACAAGTGTGAGTTTACACTGACATACACCGCTCGGATCTCTTCTCATTCAGACAGCAGGCACTTCGGATGTTGGCATGAAACCAAAGCACATTGTGTGTATATTCAGTGACCTAAAACCCTTGTGCAAGACAAGTTAATGCCTTACTAACAGAACAAGTATTCACTAAGGATTGTGGATTGTTTGATTGGGATTTGTGACAAAATGCAGAAGTAGACAGATTAAAAGCTTACAATCTGTGCAAGGCACTTGCCTTCACCATCCTGCGACAAATCCTTAATGGGGTTGTCTGAGTTCAGAGCAGAACCTGGACATACATCCCTTTTCACCCATTTAGCCCCTATGAATGGAGCATCGGAGCATTTCTTGCTGTGATTCTCCCCCTTGCCCTGTGCTGTATAGTGAAGGGTGAGGGCTTTTCTTCAGATCCGGGCTTCTGATTGGCATGCTAGGCGGAGGTTTCCACCTAGCAGTGAGCCTGGCGATGTCACCGGAACTAATAGATGATCTTTAGCGCTGCCTTAGCCTGTAAAACAGCCTAGGGTAGTGCTAAAGACCGCCCATTAATGCCGGTGACGTCACCGGGCTCACTGCTAGGTGGAAGCCTCTGCCTTGCAGTGTAAAAATGTAAACAAAACAGCGCTAATGCTTTGTAGGTACTCCAGAAATACAGGCAACAGGCTAGTCCAGGGATGGGCAAACTGCGGCTCGCCAACTATTGTAAAACTACAAATCCCATCATGCCCTGCTGTAGGCCGATAGCTGTAGGCAGACTGGGCATACTGGGAGTTGTAGTTTTGCAACAGCTGGAGAGCCGCAGTTTGCCCATCCCTGGGCTAGACTATACATTTGTAATTCTGCTACAAGACAATAATTGCTCCATATGCCATCAGTTGACAAGTGTGGTCCTTCATATCATTGTAAAAGGGTTAGCAAAATATAGAAAAGTTTCAGCTCACCCACCGTGTTCCGTACATGGAGACCCCGGACTGCGGAACAATCGCGAATAAACAGTGAGAACATTCCAGCAGACAGGCCAAGGATAAAATCCAGTTTCCAAACCAATCCAGCCATACAAAGATCTGGTCAGCTTATGGATTTTATGAAAAACCATAAAGAAACCGGATTTTATCCTTGGCCTGTCTGCTGGAATTTTCTCGCTGTTTATTCGTGATTGTAAAAGAGTGGTTCGAGCTGGACAGTCTTGTGTGAGGGCTTTATTAACATGACTGTTCTTCTCTTCCATGTGCTCTGCGTTTTAAAAATGGACAGCAAACAACCCATACAAGTTAATGGGGCTATTCACACACCCATTGTTTTTATTTTTTTTTGTTTTTTTTTTCATGGATCCACATGCACAATCCGAGAAACTAAACATATATCCTTTTCGGGTCCGGCTCAGACTTTCCAATTTAAGTCTATGGGAATGAGAAACAAATGTAATGCACACAGAAATTGATCCGTTTGTTTGTTTTTATTATAATTTTTTTGGTGAATGGAAAATTGTGTGAATAAGGCCTTAACTTCTTCAGTGGCGAGATACCTAATTTAATTGAATCTTCAGAGAACATGTTGTAGTATTACTGTACTTGTGACCATGCAATGAGAATGGATGGGGTTTAGCTTATACATACAGGGGGACATTTATCAAGACCAGCGTTTGACTACCACTCTGCAGCCAGAGGATGCGCCAAATTTATCTAGAGGTGCAGGCCTCCTAGCTGCTATAGATTTCTGTCCTAATTCATGTGAATGCAGGTTAATGTGCTGCGCCTGCTGGTGCTGCTGCTCCTGCCCTTGCCACTTTTGAAAAAGGGTGAGAACGGTGTAAAGTTGCACATTAGCAGGGGAGTCCATTCCCAGGGGAGTGTGTCCTTTTTGCTGCTGCTCACTCCATGTAACTGACCCATTTTCTAAAACAGGCATTCTCAACCTGCGGCCCTCCAACTGTTGCAAAACTACAACTCCCAGCATGCCCGAACAGCCTACAGCTATCAGCATACAGCAGTTGTAGTTTTACAATAGCTGGAGGGCCACAGGTTGAGCTTGCCTGTTCTAAGATATAGGGCTGGCTACAATCATACTTAGATTATACCTATGAAACACTACGCTGTGCATGGTAAGTAACGGTCAGTTTTACAGCCTAAACCTTTACACTGAATTCACAACCAGTTGGACAAAGTATAATCCTGTATAACTGTGTTTTGGTCACGCCCAGAAATAAAGGGGTCACAGCAGTAGACCTCCCAGTGGGAGCAATGAAGAATAGGCTAGTAATGTTAATTTCTCGATTTGCTCATCAGTGGTGTCCAGATTTACTACTGTTTTATAAATCTTCGCTCCTTTCATGTCTTTAGTTGTGCTGCACATTTCTTTTGGCTTTTGCATCCAGTGGTTGTCCTTTTTTTTTCTTTCTTTTTTTTTTCCATCCTTTCACTCGGCCTCATGTATATTTAAAATGTTCTGCTGCATCTTTCTTTTTCGAAGTCTATCTTGTGCCAAGGGTAAACAGTTCAAGCCTGTAAATTCATACTCTTTAACGTCATACGCATCATTGCTGGGCAGATTTCCTTTTTATATATAGTCTTGGTGGGATGCACATGTGAGGATGTGGTCAGTATATAGGCTTTTAGCAAGTCGAAAGGGTTCAGAAAGGGAATGCGTTGTCAGAAAATGACTTATTGTTTAAGTCAAGTTTTTCATGTTAAACGTGTTTTTTTCTAAAGTGTGTGTTTTTTTAATTAATTAATTTATTTTTTATGTCACTATATTTCACAAAAACTCCTAAATCTTGCAGTTTTCACCCCGGCCTCTAAGCCTAACAAAAGGTGCCTCTTCTTGGTCTGTACAGATCACTTTTCATTATTATCATGATAGGCAGAATTACAATGACATATACCACCTTTATATAGATAACACAGGATCCACCATTCAAAGTAGACGATTGTCAGTGCTTATCTACTCCTTCCTGACCTCTGCATAGATCACAGAACATGCCTAGAAAACTCTCCCATAGAAGTCAATGTGGTCCCCTCCTGTCCATTGTGTCTATGGTCCATGGTGGCTGCGGTAAAGCATATCTCTAAATGCTGTTAACCACTGCTCAGGCTGCCCCAATAATCATGTTCAGAAAAGAGTATAAAAGAAAATACAATCGGAAAATGAAAACAGATTAGGAAACAATATGTGTCACTTTCTGGTTTTAACAAGCAGAAAAACGTATAAGTGACACATTCCCTCTAAAAATTGTATTCTCCGACCTGCTAGAAAGGTGCATGATGTAATCTGTAGTGAATGTAATTTTCTTACCAGTGTCTGTATTTGTGAGTTATCCCCTCCCTTCTGATCCTCAGCTGTGTCATGTGACCAGCAATCAGACTTTCCAAATAACACAGAATCTTATGCGTGAACTCTATGTATTTCTACGGGAGGCTCAATGTCAGTCTCATAGGAATGAATCGAGAAGTAACTGACTTCCTGTCCTGTGTCAGTTGGAGATCAGAGAGTTGGTCACATGACACAGCTGAGGATCAGAAGAGAGGTCATGACTCACCAGTACAGTCACTGTAAAAAAGATTACATTCACTACAGATTGCATCATGTACCTTTCTAGCAGGTCAGAGAATAAAAATGTTTGCAGGAGTTCTACTTTAAGTTAAAAAAACAGGAACATGTAAAACCATCGGAGCAGTGAAGTATTCAGTCTTGGTTATGCAAATCTTATGAATTTTCTGAAAAACCGCTTGGTCACCATTAAACTGAACACTTAACTGAAGGAAGTTGATAGAAAATGCAGGTGTTTTGTGGTTTTTAGTTGTGAACTAATAAACTAATGTTTGTTTTGCTCATAAGAGACACGTCAGGCTCGGGTACTCCTTAAAGAGACTCTTGAAGGGGTTTTCCGGGATTTTAATATTGGTGACCTATCTTCCGGCACCCCTGCCGATCAGCTGGTTGAAGAGAAGGAGGTGCTTCCGCTTCGTTCCCTTCATTGTTTACCTGCTGGCTGTTGACATCGCAGAGGTAAGCAGGTGTAATTACAAGCCGTCCCATTCACTTTAATTAGACGGCTCATTCCTATACATGTGTATTCTACAGAGCCATCCCGTTGAAGTAAATGAGGCGGCTTGTAATTACACCTGCTCGCCGCTGCACTGTCGACAGCAAGCAGGTAAACAATGAGGAGCGCAGCCTTCTCTTCAACCAACTGATCGACCCGCTGATCTGATATTGATGACCTGTCCTGAGGATAAGGCCCCTTGCAGACGAGCGTTTGTCACGCTGCGAGTCCGCTGACATAATGCTGCCAGTGTTATCCAATACGTTCCAGAACTGTAAAGGGTTACATAGCATCTTAAATCAATAAAATGCTATGTGACCCGGTCAGTGCTGGGAGGTCAGGCCGGGAGCTGCGCCGCGGACTCGCAGTGTGACAAACGCTGGTCTGCAAGGGGCCTAAGTCATCAATATTGGAATTTCGGAAAACCCCTTTAACTAAAACTACAGCTACACTTCAAAGGAAGGTTTATAATATGATTTTATTAAGTATAATAAGTAGTATATACATATAGCGATATAATGTCCTTCTCTTGCACTTATCCATATACAAAGGATAAACAACATAATGCACAATTGTATCAACACTTCCACTGGAGTCCTGACTACATCCAGAGTGAAGGTACTTGTATCACTGACTGAGCTATTATCATCTGACAGCCGCACATCAGCTGGAGTCGGAGGCATCCCCCCATAGGATGAGCTTCTGACCGCTTTTCTGAAGGGGTACAGCTTTATCTCCAACTCAAACTGCCTAAGGCCCCTTTCACACGAGTGAGTTTTCCTCGCGGGTGCAATGCGTGACGTGAATGCATAGCACCCGCACTGAATCGGGACCCATTCATTTCAATGGGTCTGTGTACATGAGCGGTTTTTTCAAGCGTCAGTTCTGCGTTGCGTGAAAAACGCAGCATGTTCTATATTCCGCGTTTTTTGCACACAGCCCTGGTCCCATAGAAGTGAATGGGGCTTCAGTCAAAAACGCTATATTTTTACATAATTAATTAGTCCAGTTGCAGACTTACTCCCCATGTTTACAGTTAATGAATTCAGTGATTTTGAAGCACCTCTGTATTTTTTGGCACGTGACACAGCCCACACCTAAAATGTCCACAGATTTTTCTGTCTGTCTTTTTTTAGACTCTGGCTATGTACATGTCTGCCATGTGATCTGTGGGTAGGGTTCGGTTGGTAGCTCATGTCTGTGTCTATCGCAAAGATTTGCCAGTGCTTCTTAATAATTTTTCAGGCTGCGTTTGCCCTGTTTTCAAAAGTGTCCGCCAATCTGGTAGTGTGTTTGTCACTTCCCGCTCCCTCATCACGGGGTGCTGAAAAGTGGCTCAGAGAATGCATTCGGCATATCTGCTTGATGGATTGCAAGGTTTTTAGACGTAATCAATTAAAAGCTATGTTTTAAGCTTCTCACCCTTCCTCATCCCCAGATGAAAGTGCAGATGTTAATACTACAGAGTAATTTCTGATCATCTGTATTGTCCATAAAACATACCTGCTGGTAATATAGATAATTGTAAAGAATAACCACATTTCTTTGTGTTTTTAATTAGTAAGAGAGCAGTGGACGTGGTAAGAAGATGCTGGGATCTGAACGTGGAGTTGTGGAAGAATGGCTCTCGGAATACAAGGTGAAATTCATTTTTTAAACTTAAAGGAGTTTTCTGATAACTTTTATTTTTATTTTTTTTAAAGCAAGTGCCTGCAGCCTGCCCCCTGAAGATTCCTACTTACCTGCTCCACTCCGGTCCTCCTCACCTCCTCCACTTTCTTCATCTTCCATTTCACTGAACTGTTTAGATCTGGCTGACTGTGATGGCTTCAGCAGTGATGTGGCCACAAACAGCACGTCATCGCTGAAGCCAATCATTGGCTGGAGCCATGCATGTGACCACCAATGAATGTAAACAGTGCGGGTACCGGAAGATGGAGAAAGCGGCAACAAAAAGTACCAGAGCGGTGTGGAGCAGCTACACTTCCAGATAGCGGCGCATGAACTGCCACTGCTGCTGTAACGGCAGCAGATCCTCTGTACTTATGCTGCTGATTTGAGCAGCAGCGTAGGCGTGAGATTGCCAGGTCTAGGCGCAATGCTGACCTGTCAATCAAGTGGCAGAGGAGAGCCTCTTGAGCAGTGGGGTCAGCTGCTCATGAACAGTTTTTTGATGAACTAATCGATTCGTACATATTAATGAGCCCTTATCTCTACACACAACGTAACAATTTTGTTTATTGGGATCATTTTAAATAAATGCTCCTGTGTGTGGTTATTGCTGTTATGTACTTGATTTAGGCTACTTTCGCACTAGCGGCATGGACCTCCAGCAGGCTGTTCTGTCGGGTGAACAGCCTGCCGGATCCATCCTGCCACTAGTGACCGTGTGCCCCCGGAATGCCGCACCGTCCCCATTGACTATAATGGGGGCGGGGGTGGAGTTCCGGCGGAGGCACGGCAGCGCACAGCAAGAGGCTGCCCGAATAAAACTCTGACATGTCCGACATTTATTCAGTGTCGCTAGTGTTAAAGTAGCCTAAGTGTCCCCTGGTTTTCTTTGGATTCTGTCTTGGGAGTCCCCACCTGAAGCCTTCAGAGCAGCAGAGAAATTCTGCCTGTAGTACACTGATTCTTTTTAGGCTACTTTCACACTAGCGTTCGGGTGTCCGCTCGTGCGCACCGTTTGAAGGGGCTCACGAGTGGCCCCGAACGCATCCGTCTGGCCCCAATGCATTCTCAGTGGAGGCGGATCCACTGAGAATGCATCCGCCTGCCAGCGCTCAGCCTCCGCTCCGCTCAGTGAGCGGACACCTGAACGCTGCTTGCAGCGTTCAGGTGTCCGCCTGGCCGTGCGGAGGCGAGCGGATCCGTCCAGACTTACAATGTAAGTCAATGGGGGCGGATCCGCTTGAAGATGACACCATATGGCTCAATCTTCAAGCGGATCCGTCCCCCATTGACTTTCAATGTAAAGTCTGAACGGATCCGCTCAGACAACTTTCACACTTAGAAAATTTTCTAAGTTTTAATGCAGACGCATCCGTTCTGAACGGATGCGAACGTCTGCATTATCGGAGCGGATCCGTCTGATGAAACATCAGACGGATCCGCTCCGAACGCTAGTGTGAAAGTAGCCTTAGCTAGACTGCACAGGAACAGGATGCCACCTCTCACATATAGGAGGGTCAAGACGGGGAGACTGTGACCACACCACTGGACATTAGAGATGGACATTCTGGGAGGGAATCAAAAGAAGTACAGTCCAACACATGTTTGGAGTTTTGAATGAAATTATATAATTTTTGGCCTTTCTCCCCCCTCTGTTTTTTGTGTTTATTTCCTTTGTGTGTATTGTGATGTGTATAACAAAACGTGTAACTGCAATAATTTTCTGGGAGAAATACTTCATTTTCTGGAAAGATTTCAGGGGTGCCAACACTTGCAACAGTACTTAAACACAAGGGGATTTCTTTTGAGCATTTCCATAAAAATAAAAAATAATTATGTTTTGCATGATATAACACACAAATCTAATATTTAAAGGGGTAATACAGGTTTTAAAAAGGATAGTCTATCAGTATAAGATCAGTGAGGGTCCAACCCTTAGCAGCACCACCAGTCAGCTCTTTGACGGGCCGCAGCACTCTTCATTATTTACTTTGCTCTCTACACCTGTGCTATGTACTGTTTTATCTGTAAATAATATTGTCACTTTGTCCCGTTCAAATGAATGCTGAACACAGCTGCTACTGTACGGTGTTGGTAAGAATAAAGCAATGACGAGGCTGTGGGCCCTTCTAACAGCTGATCAGTGGGGGTTTTGGGGGATCAGTGGGGAGTTGGACGCCCACCGATAAAATATTGATGCCTGTCAACTTATGGATCAGTGCTGTAATCCCTGTTTCGTATAGAGCCAAATAACTTCTCAGTTTAGGCGTGAAAATCACACAATCATAAGGAGAGCCTACGGACGCCATGAAGATGTTGCCAACCCAGAAATCCAATGAGACACAAGTTTGCCACTTTAGCCCTTCCTTTAGGCTGCTTTACTATTAGAGGGTCTTTCCTGGCATGGTATGTTACACCAGAGGCCTGTGCAGGACAGAGTTGAAAAACTACAATCCCTCATTTCTTTATCTCGTTTTTAGGTTATATAAATCTTCCATCCGGGATGTAAGTTTAGTAAAGGGAATGGTCTTCCTCTGACATGTCACTGAAAGGGTAATTTTTTGTTGTGCTGTTAACAGGTATTACCTGAAACGCAGCTATCTGCTTATGCTGCTACTCTCCATCGCAAGAAAAGTCTAGTGTCTGCTCTGTATAAAGTCATCCAAGACCCAAATAATGAGGTAAGCCTTGTACTGTATATCCCTAATGTTTCCCTTTCTTGTACTTAGTGTTGGGTTCTTTCCCCCGTTCATGACCAGATGCATTTTTATTTTAGTAAAAACTTCAAAAGCAGTGAATCTCCTTTTCTTGAGATTAGCTGGGCTTTATTTTTATTTTAGTATTTTTTGTTTGTATTTTATACTACTGAAAACGTAAAAAAAAATTCCTTTTTTTCATAGCGCAAAGCACTTGTGGTTGTTTTGATATTGGGAATGTATAATTTGTGGTTGCTGTGGGTGGGGCTAGAAACTGTGGTTTTGGCTAGCAGTGCTGTTTGTTTTTTTTATTTATTATTTTAGTTATTGTATAACAGGCATTAAATATTACATTATTATTAATATCTCTGATTTCTCTTTAAGTGGGGCTGACACATTACTCCCAATTACAGGGGGAATATAACCTCCCTTGCAGCTCCTGCAGTTACCTGGCAAATACATGATCTTGCTGATTTGTATACACCGCGTTCATTAAGCACTGTGTGTACAACAATGGAGATGACAGGGGCAGTCCCCCACAATTGCGGACACATCCTTGCATAGTTACAACTCCTCATATGTCCGTTCTGTAATTGCACATTGTGCGCAGTGCAATTGCCAGCATTTTGGCATGTCTGCTATAGTGTTACAGAAAACTCTTACATCACAGAATTTGCATAGACATGATCTATTATCAAAATTGCTTCTTTTGAGTAGTGATGATCTGTTAAATAGGGCTTGTCAGATCTTCTGTCATGTCTGTGTTAGTACTGTAAATACTTATATTCTCTATAAAGTAACATATTTTATCAGAACTCTGCACTCAATTGAAAACTGCATCTTCCCATTCTCCCTGTTATAATATTAATGGCCTATCCTCAGGATACCTCATCAATATCAGATCCGCAGATGTCTGACTCCCCGCACCCTCACCCATTCAATCCCTGTGCGTTCTTCAGAAGTTTAAAGGGAACCTGTCACCTGGGTATAGAGCTGAGGACATGGGTTGCTAGATGGCCGCTAGCACATCCGCAATATCCAGTCCCCATAGCTCTGTGTGCTTTTATTGTGTAAAAAAAAACAACATTTGATACATATGCAAATTACCCTGAGATGAGTCAGAGCTTGAAAATATGACTCTTCTCTGGTCACACAAGTAAGATATGACTCTTTTATGTTAATTTGCATATGTATCAAATCAGTTTTTTTACACAATAAAAGCACACAGAGCTATGGGGACTGGGTATTGCGGATGTGCTAGCAGCCATCTAGCAACCCATGTCCTCAGCTCTATACCCAAAATCCAGGTGACAGGTTCCCTTTAAATGCACTCTGTCTCCCTGGTAGCGTCAGTGTGGTGTAATTACAACTCCTCCACTTACTTGAATAGGAGGAGCAGTTGTAGTCAACCATTATTTGGTAGAGTCAGAAAAGTATCAGTCTCTGCGCCACATTTATTATCCATCCACACGGTGCATATTTGTATGCAAAAAATCAGCATGAAATCCGCACCAAAAGAGCACAAAAAACACACATAAATCCACACTATCGCGTTTTTTTTGTTGCGGATTTTCTGTTTGTTAAAACCCCGTTGAAGTCTATGGGGAAAGCCAATCAACAGAAGCTGCGGAATCACACTAACAATAGACATGCAGCGCATTTTTAAATTCCACCCCCCCCCCCCCCCCCAAAAAAAAAAAAAACACTAGCTGGCTACTGCTATTTAACTCATGCGTGGTTTCATATGAAGTATGCACACCAATAGAACCAAAAACCACCACAGTAAATAATCCAATATCAAAAATCTTTATTAGTACATACACATCAATAATATTAATATATTAAAATCAATCACAACAGCGGCATAGATATACAGAAAAAGGAAGTTACATTGGTCATGTAGTAAGTGGCTTCAGATATCACATGGGCTTAATACATCATATTAAAGCGCCCAAACCTATCATCTAATCACATAAAGTACATATAAACAAGTCAAGTGCATAGTGCAACCCAGAAAGCGACGTACGTTTCGCTAATAAGTTTCCTCAGGGATAACACATTGCTAGCTCCTAACCTATTTATACCCTGTTAATGATCTCTGAATTAAAATCAGATGCGAATAAGAGGCTGTACCTTAAACCATTTGTGTCTGTTCGATTATTAGGCTTGCGTTCCACTATGGAATGCATGATGTCACTTCCTCTTTGAATGCCTTAATGCTCCTATAGTTATATAAACATAAAGCCAGGACAGGATGAAAAAATATAACACCACTGTTGTAGGCAACAAAGCCAGAAGCGTCCCAAAAATGACTAAAAAGATTCCACATTCAGCCGTGGTATGCAAACCGGAACTTCCGGTATGCTTTCTACAGCAGAGTACACCGAGGTATCACGTGATCACGCCATCATCAGTCCGGCATGCCACCCTGGAACGCACTACAGAAAGCAATGTTTTCTACTTCCTGGGCATAAGGACACATATTGAAACGATCCAAATACCTCCACTTCTATATGGACGAGGGAAGAACTACATGCTATCGCAGACTAAAGATTATTCAAATTACATCATAAATACAGTGATTAACATTTCAAAAAATTAATTAAAAAAAACACAATCGTGATTATTTAAAATGAAGGTGACAAAAGTGCAACAATGAAAGTGCTACAGGCAAGTGAACATGCAAAAATAAAGTGAAAAAATGTGGAAAATCATGTGTATAAGGGTGCATTCACAAGACTGTATAAATGGATCCGCATCCGTTCCACAAATTTGCGGAACGGGTGCGGACCCATTCATTTCAATGGGGCCGCAAAAGATGCGGACAGCACACCGTGTGCTGTCCGCATCCGTTGTTCCGTTCCGTGGCATGTCCTATTCTTGTCCGCAACCGCGGACAAGCTTAGGCATTCTCTATATAGCGCTGGCCATGTGCGGTCTGCAAATTGCGGAACGCACGCGGCCAGTATCTGTGTTTTGCGGACCGCAAAACACTTACGGTCGTGTGAATGGTGCATTTTTTGTATATTAAATTTTTTATACATAAATGATTATGAAATTCCTCATTATGCTTAAGGGTGCCTTAGAGCATAATGAGGAATTTCATAATCATTTATGTATAAAAAATTTAATATACAAAAAATTCAATAATTAATAATAAATATGATTGTAAATACTGTAGATCAAATGCAATTAGTGTGAATCAAATACCCAATCATCTATACAAATTATATATACCAAATAAATATCATGTATACAAAAACCAGGTGCTTATTACATATATAGTGGCTACGAACCAGGGTATCTCGGAAATTTTTCTCCCATTTGTACGTCACCGCAGGGTAAGCAGGTAAGTACTGTTTCAAAGTTTCATCAGAGACTAGAATATCCCAGTATTTGCGCAGGATATTTATAACATCCTTATGGCCACAGTTGTAAGAAGTAATAAATCAAAAAAATAAAATAAAAAAAAGACAGAATTGCTAATTTATTCTTAGTTGCCACCGAATAAACGTAATAACAAGCGATCCAAAAATTATACCAATGAAAAATACAAGTCGTCCTGAAAAAAAAATCAAGCCTTCACACAACTCCATAGAAAGAAAAATAAAAAAGTTATGGGTCTTGGGAAGCGGCAATGCAAAAAAAAGTAGTAAAACGGAAAAAAAACTCTATGTATTTGGTATCACTGTAATCGTAGAGATCCAGAGAATTGAGATATATTATGTTATTTATACCGAAGAATGAACGACATAAAATTTATAACGTAAAAACGCAGTGTCAGTATTGCTGTTTTTCCCATCTCCCTCCCAGAAAGAGTTAATAAAAGTTAATCGGAAAGTTATGTGTACCCAAAATGGCGCCATTAAAAACTTCAACTTGTCCCGCAAAAAAACAAGCCCTCATAAAGCTATATAGGTGGGAAAAAGAAGTTATAGCTCTTGGAACGTGACGATGAAAAAAGGAAGAAAAACGCTTGGTCTGTAAGGCCCAAAACAGGCTGGTCACTAAGGGGTTAAGGTACAGCCTCTTATTCCCACCTGATTTTAATTCAGAGATCATTAACTGGGTATAAATAGGTTAGGAGCTAGCAATGTGTTATCCCTGAGGAAACTTATTAGCGAAACGTACGTCGCTTTCTGGGTTGCACTATGCACTTGACTTGCTTATCTGTACTTTATGTGATTAGATGATGGGCTTAAAACAGCGCCCAAACCTATGTGATATCTGAAGCCACTTACTACATGACCAATGTAACTTCCTTTTTCTGTATATCTATGCTGCTGTTGTGATTGATTTGAATATATTAATATTATTGATGTGTACTAATAAAGATTTTTGATATTGATTATTTAGTGTGGTGGTTTTTGGTTCTATTGGTGTGCATTTTAAAATCCGCACAACATATCAATTTCCGCATCAATTTTCAAGCAAAGTGTACATGACATTTGTCAAATCTGATTCACTTTGCTGGTTCGGTATTACACTGCTGTTTTCCTGCATGAAAATCCGTGTGGAAAATCCATAATCCGCATTGTGTGCAGGTAGCTATAACTAGCCCTGCTCTCACCTAAGAAGCGGGTACAGTGGCATCCAGTCTGGGGCAAGATTGTTCTTATTCACAGACCGCAAATATCAGGAGTATTTTTCCCCTGGGGGTTCCCTCATGTTGGTTGCCTCTGATAATTTTTGGGGATAAATAGGCATCCACATGAGAAAAACAAGAAACAAAAAAAAAATTCTTACAATTATTGTAAGATATAAATGCTAGTCTTGCTCATTATGAGCAAGTTATCTACTCTTGTAAAAGGACCCTTAAAGGGAACCTGTCATGTGGATATTTGATTGTATATAATTAGTTAGATTATAATCATCTATCTCTATCCTCATACGTCTATTCAGGCAGATAATTTTATGTAACATTGGACGTAAAACTTCTTTCCTACATTATTGTGAACTTATTTTTAGATTATAATCATTAACTACTAAAAAGTGCCTTAGATGTATTCACTTACTGGTGTGACAGATGGTTACCTCATAATATACACACAAAGATGCCGCATGCTAATGAGCTGATTTGAGTCCAGCGTGATGTCATTGAGTCCAGCGTATATTTAATTCAGAGCTATAGCCACTCCCCTGCCCACCTGCTGCTGGTTCATATGGAAACAAACTGTCATTCAGCAGAAGGTGGGCGGGGAGAGTCAGGAGCTCATGAATATTCATGACTCATCATTATCAGCTGGAGCTTTTCAATACAAGATGTTGGCAGATTGACTGGGTCAATTAAAGAAAGTGACCCAGCATTGTGCTAAGAGAATCAGTCACTTATTTATGTTGCCCTTAGTTAGGACACCATAAAACTGGTGACCGGTTCCCTTTAAGGCCCCTTCACATTGCTCAGTGGAGCAGACAATTGTTTGGTAGGAAGTGTTCCTTCCCAGCAATCGCCTGCTCGTTGGTGAAGGAGACCTCTGTATTTACATGCAGCGATCTTCTCCACAGTATAGCGTGGAGAGATCACTAATACCATCGCTTGTCCTCGTACAGAATCATTGTTTGCTGGCAGCAGAGGCAGTTTAGATGCCAACAGTCTGCTGCCGGGACACGATTTAGGTGACCACACACATGATCTTCCTACCCACTGAACAGGCGTTTCGCTCACTCTTCGTTCGGCAGCACCTATACACCAGCAGATAATCGCTAATGAGCGTTCTTTTGAATGCCTGTTAGTGGTTACCTGGCCGATGATCAGGAAGTGTAAAGGGGTCTTTAGCTGAAGGAGCACCCTAGATTGCCCTCTGACCCACCTTGCTGTTTTTGGGTGCTGTTACTTTTGTATTGCAGTAGAGTTAAGCCCATCATTGTAACCTCCCCCCACATTCATTTACTTAGGGCTCTTTCACACTTGCGTTATTGTCTTCCGGCATAGAGTTCCGTCGTCGGGACTCTATGCCGGAAGAATACTGATCAGGATTATCCTAATGCATTCTGAATGGAGAGTAATCCGTTCAGGATGCATCAGGATGTCTTCAGTTCCGGTACGGAACGTTTTTTGGCCGGAGAAAATACCGCAGCATGCTGCGCTTTTTGCTCCGGCCAAAAATCCTGAAGACTTGCCGCAAGGCCGGATCCGGGATCAATGCCCATTGAAAGGCATTGATCCGGATCCGGCCTTAAGCTAAACGTCGTTTCGGCGCATTGCCGGACCCGACGTTTAGCTTTTTCTGAATAGTTACCATGGCTGCCGGGACGCTAAAGTCCTGACAGCCATGGTAAGTGTAGCGGGGAGCAGGGGAGCAGCATACTTACCGTCCGTGCGGCTCCCCGGGCGCTCCAGAGTGACGTCAGGGCGCCCCAAGCGCATGGATCACGTGATCACATGGATCACGTCATCCATGCGCATGGGGCGCTCTGACGTCATTCTGGAGCGCCCCGGGAGCCGCACGGACTGTAAGTATACCGCTCCCCCGCTCCCCGCTCCTACTATGGCAACCAGGACTTTAATAGCGTCCTGGGTGCCATAGTAACACTGAAAGCATTTGGAAGACGGTTCCGTCTTCAAATGCTTTCAGTACACTTGCGTTGTTACGGATCCGGCAGGCACCTCCGGCAACGGAAGTGCATGCCGGATCCCAACAACGCAAGTGTGAAAGAGGCCTAAGTGGGAAGATAAATGGAATGAAATGTCCTTTTGTTAATGAGTTGAGTGTCTAAAATAACCTTTCAGATCAGGATGTTCTCACTTTGGAAGATCAGATTCTGAGTGGATAGAAGTAGAATGACTGAGCCTGTGCAGCCCTTAGCTGTGCCACCATCAGCCTGCTGGCATAGATGCCCCATGGGAGATCACTAACAAAGACACTGAAACAGCTTTGATATGTTATCAATGAAGCCGGAGAGCAAGCAAGTAATTATGTTAACAAACAGATTCATTACATGGCCGCATAATAATTGCCTCTATGATGTTCCTTGTAACTCGCCTGTGGATTAGATCACACGGATTGAGCAGAAATGGTGGATATGTGAGATGTTTGTCAGACAGTGCAGACGAGCTTGTGCCCTGGACAGCTTTATAACAAATATCTGAATAGCTTGAGTTACTTGCCACAGTTTGTGCCCTGTATTTAATGCATTGTAGAGTGTCAGTGTCCACAAACCATAGTACAGCTCTTACTGATCAAAAGGACTTAAAGGGACACTGACAGGCCCAATAAGCATATTTAGCTATATATATGCATGCATAGGTCTTCTAATGTGTATTAAAAACATATAAGTATAACCCCTGTCCACCTTATAAATACAGCAAAATCATGTTTGATAACCTGATGTAATCGCTCTTCTTTCTGCCCAAGGGGCGGCGTTTCAGCTCCACATGGGCGCACACACCCGCCCCAACTGCCATTTTCAAGCGCCGCCCAGCTCATCAATATTCACTTCGTTGGGCGGCTTCTGCTGTCCCCGACGTTCCGAGATCATGCGCATGCCCAATAGGAAGATCTCGGAACGTCGGGGACAGCAGAAGCCGCCCAGCAAAGTGAATATTGATGAGCTGGGCGGTGCTTGAAAACGGCAGTTGGGGCGCGTGTGTGCGCCCATGTGGAGCTGAAACGCCGCCCCTTGGGCAGAAAGAAGAGCGATTACATCAGGTTATCAAACATGATTTTTCTGTATTTATAAGGTGGACAGGGGTTATACTTAAATGTTTTGAATATGCTTATTAGGCCTGTCAGTGTCCCTTTAACTCTCATAAAAAGGATAGAAAAGGTTATTTAGCTTTTTTAACTTGCACCTCATTTAAAATAGTCATTTATAAAGGTATCTGCAATTGTGTAATGTATTTCAGTTACCTTTTATTGCTCCTATCTCCCGCTCTGGGCTGTGGTCACATGACCATGTCCATGCAGCGCTTTCTTATTTCTTGTGATGTTATGTCCATGGGTGTGTCAAAGCAGCAACAGGGCAGTGATAGGGGAGTGTCTATGCAACTAGCTGGGTGGGAGGAGCTATAAACTAGATGTGTGGGTGGAGCTATAAACCAGCTGGGGGTTGTTAGGGGCAGTGATAGGGGAGTGTCTATGTAACTAGCTGGGTAGGAGAAGCCATAAACTAGCTGGGCATTGAGGACAGTGATTGGGGGATTGTCTATGTAAAAAGCTGGTGGGAGAAGCTATAAACTAGCTGGGGGTTGTCTATGTAACTAGCTGGGTGGGAGGAGCTATAAACTAGCTGTGTGGGAGGAGCTATAAACTAGCTGTGTGGGAGGAGCTATAAACTAGCTGGGGGTTGTTAGGGGCAGTGATAGGGGACTATCTATGTAACTAGCTGGGTAGGAGGAGCCATAAAATAGCTGGGCATTAAGGGCAGTGATACGGGAGTGTCTATGTAACCAGCTGGTGGGAGGAGCTATAAACTAGCCGGGGGTTGATAGGGGAGTGTCTATGTAACTAGCTGGGTGGGAGGAGCTATAAACTGGGTGGGAGGAGCTATAAACTGGGTGGGAGGAGCTATATACTAGCTGGGTGATAGGGGAGTGTATGTAACGAGCTGGGTGGGAGGAGCTATAAACTAGCTGGATGTTAGGGGCAGTGATAGGGAAGTGTATGTAATGAGCTGGGTGGGAGGAGCGATAAACTAGCTGGGTGTTAGGGGCAGTGATAGGGGAGTGTCTGTGTAACTAGCGGGGTGGGAGGAGCTATAAACTATCTGGGTGTTGTTGGGGGCAGTGATAGGGGAGTGTCTGTTACTAGTGGGGTGGGAGGAGCTAAAAACTAGCTGGGTGGTGTTAGGAGTGTTGCTGGATCTGTGGCAGAGAAAGGAATAGTGCATCATGGGTTTGGTTAGATACAGCAACAGGAAGTGCTACATACAGGATGGGAACAGACCATAGTTTATAAGTTTACATGGTGAAAATGGGGTAGCAGAGTCCAAATTGAAAAAAAAAGCATGTGGAGGATGGACATGAGGTAGGCATCTACATGAGCATGACTGTTAAAAATCAAAGTATTCCTGGAAAACCTCTTTAAAGGGTTTCTACCACCAGAAATACTGTTATGTAGCTGACTGACATTAGCGATGCGCTAATGTCAGCACTACATAACAGTATGTTTCTAACATTAGTCCCTGCAGCCGTTTTTGTTAGAAAAGCACTTTTAGTATATGCTAATGAGCCTCTAGGTGCTATGTGGGCGTAAAATCAGCACCTAGAGGCTCCGTCCACTCATGCTTTATCCCGCCCAGGTCCAGTGTTCTGCCCGCCCAGCTCCTCTTGATTGATGCCACTGTTCCCTGCATCGTTGGCGAAATCCCGCGCCTGCGCCGTTCACTTCTGTCTTCGATGCAGGCGCAGTGAGTGAAGGCCGCTTTCCTGATGCCGGCTTTCTCACTGTGGCGTAGTCGGCGCAGGCTCAGTGAGGAATCCGGCACCAGGATCGCATCATTGACTCACTGCGCCGAAGACAGAAGTGAACGGTGCAGGCGCGGGATTTCACCAACGATGCAGGGAACAGTGGCATCAATCAAGAGGAGCTGGGCGGGCAGAACACTGGACCTGGGCGGGATAAAGCGTGAGTGGACGGAGCCTCTAGGTGCTGATTTTACGCCCACATAGCACCTAGAGGCTCATTGGCATATAATAAAAGTGCTTTTTTTTTAACAAAAACGGCTGCAGGGACTAATGTTAGAAACATACTGTTATGTAGTGCTGACATTAGCGCATCGCTATATCAGTCAGCTACATAACAGTATTTCTGGTGGTAGAAACCCTTTACCCTGGGTTCACACCTGAGCGTTCTGAAAGGAGCGCTCTGTATGCGCGATTGTACGGGCGTTTACAAGCGTGCATACAGAGACAAGCGAACGCCCATTGTCGCGCGTTCGCTATGTACGGGAACGCGCGACAAAACCCCCCAAAGACGCTCAAGTACTTGTTTGAGCATCGGGCGTTTTACAGCGCGATCGTACGCGCTGTAAAACGCCCAGGTGAGAACCATTCCCATAGGGAAGCATTGGTTTCTCCTTGTTGTGCGTTTTACAGCGCGTAGGAACGCGCTGTAAAACGCTCAGGTGTGAACTTAGGGTTAAGCAGTAAGTATTAAGAGTGTGTAGAGATATAGCTCCCGTTTCTATGTTGTCGTATAACTAGACCTATTTGTTGCTTAGAAAACTGTGCAAAAACCCCTTAAAATTTTTAACACCATATTGGTTTTCACTTGTTTCTGAGTACTGCACTCTTCACCCCATTTTTTTCTTGCGATTGGTTGAGGTCAAATGCCAACCATACCATCAGTTCAGAAGAGATAGGAAGCCCTTGAAGCTGATGGCTTGAAAACTGATTTTAGTGGGAAGTTTTCTATAAATGTTGTGTCACTGTCAAATACCATTAAATTTATATAAACTATTGACTGACTGTGCTGCACCACTTATGTTTTGCTGTGTCCGGGTTGCCTCATTTATTATAACCCAGAGCTGCATTCTGAATGCTGCAGAATTCAGAGCGAACATCTCTAAACAATCACTGATGACTGAAGGTCTGTCCATAGCGTCTTGTGGTGCCTTGCCTTTTGGGAAGAATACGGTTATACACTGCACAGTAACCTGATGTAGGAAAAGTGACCGTCCCAGTGCTTTACAGAAGCTAAGTTTTTAGCCTGGAGATGTGTCGGACGTCAAACTTGTCAGCTATTTCCAGGAACAACCAGCGGAACTGTGAATGCAACTCTATAATACAGCCTGTAACTCCAGCTCAGAATTGTATGTTCCAACTTTTTAGAGATTGTATCTGCAGTTAAAATCTCTGAGAAAATTGCAGTGAAAAATGGTCGCAAAAGAATAAACTGGTCAGAATGGGAAGTGGTTTTACCATTATTATTTTGAAAGTGGCCCTAAAGGGTACACCTTCAGGGCAATTTTATATTATTGCATTTTACTCATTTTTGGCCTAAAAATAATTTTTTTAGTTTGTCTTTATTAAAAATGTACAGCAGTTTTTGTGATAGACTGATTTTTAACTGCATGTGTTTACAGACTGAGTTCCATCAGCTGACTGTTCATGTAAAGCCTTATTTCTGATATTCTGACCTCATAAACACCCATCATAGCTAAACTCTTATCAAACTGATAAGAATATGGCTTAAAGGGGTGATACAGGAAAATAAATGTATGACTTATCCTCAGGATAGGTCATCGGTTTCAGATCTGCAGGGGTGCGACACTCGGGACCCCCTCCGATCAGCTGTTAGAAGAAGCCTCGAGCACTGCAGCCCCTTCCTAGGCCAGTGACATCACTGTACATCTGTTACATCTAGTTGCAGCTTAGCACCACTTAAGTTAGTGGGGCTGAGCTGCAATACCAAGCACTGCCACTATACAATGTATGGCACTGTGCTTGGAAAGCTACCTGGAGCCTGCATCGCTCACCAGAGCTTCTTTGAGCACAGCGGCTCCCTGAAACAGCTGAACGGCGTGTGCTGGGGGGGGGTCGACAGAACTTGGACCCCCTCTGATGTGATAATGATGACAACATTATCTTTTCCATGATAACCCCTTTAATTGAGTGTTTATGAGGTCAGGAGAATGGAGATAAGGCATCACATAAGCTGCCAGCTGATGGAACTCATTAGAGACAGTCTGCACATAGACTGATTTTTGACCGCATGTATCACAAAAACTAAAGGTGTCCATAGCCTTTAATTCCAAGGTGCTGTACATCTAAAAATAAAGGGGGTATACATACATATTATAAAACAAAGTAAAATGAGCATGA
Organism: Bufo bufo; assembly: GCF_905171765.1. NCBI lineage: Eukaryota > Metazoa > Chordata > Amphibia > Anura > Bufonidae > Bufo > Bufo bufo. Next base: position 144,686,997 of record NC_053395.1, on the reverse strand, counting down.
ACTTATTAACATACTGGCACAGAGGCGGAGAGGGGCTTACAATCTACAACAGTTTTCACTGTATAAAGTACAACGTTCAAAGGTGGTCATACTGTAACAAGTTTGTCTCATGCAGGCAAACCCTGTCCATACACCCTAATTGGGCTCGTGGTCACCATAGAGACAGGTCCCCTCTTCTATGAGCTAACATAGATTGTCTCTGTCTACAAGTAGCACCCATTCTGGTGGTATTTCATGGACACCCATAGCCTGACTGGCCATGGCTTCCTCTGCAAAGTTGACTGTTTTTGAAAGGGCTTTTCTCTGATGACACAGCCTCTTTGATTTATATTAACATAAATTAAGGCAGTATCTAAACTGATGTAGACTTCTAATGTTTGCTAGTGATGCATGCAACTATTATGCAGACAGCCTCTTCTGAGTTGTACTTGCTCTGTACTTCTGAGAAGCTGAGGCAAGGATATGACCAACCTCTGGATGTCGATTGTGCATTGCATTTGGATTGTTCTGTACAGAAGAGAACTCGTGAATCGGCCCCATGTAGTAACAGACTTGGATCTTATCTTGAAACTCCTTGGAAACTACATTGCTTGAGCTGTATATTGTGATCATCACTTTCCACTGGTTGCAAATATTCCCTTTCTCTTATTTTTCTGTTTCTGCAGCTTCTGGAACCGATCTGTCACCAGCTGTTTGAGCTGTACCGCAGTTCTGAAGTGCGACTGAAGAGATTTACCATGCAATTCCTTCCAGAGTTGATTTCCATCTATTTGCGTCTCACTGCCAGCCGTGATAGGCAAAGCAATGGATGCATTGAAGCTCTCCTGTTGGGCATTTACAACTTAGTAAGAACTTTATTTTTCAAAACCGTGTTGTTGTTGTTTTTTGTGTCTTTTTTTTTTTTTTTTACTTTATTTTAAGGAGGATATTAGGAGGGTACGTCGGCTCTATTGACATGTCTGTTCATGAAGTAACAGCTTCACTGCGTTGTGCCTTTGTTCTGTTATTCCTTCCTAGAAATTTATGAATAAATAGATAACTGGATGTTACTAATTGGTGGGGGTGGGGGGTCCCTTTACTGTCTGTGTATGGACACACTTCTCTCAAAAGGGCAATACTAACGCCCATTCAAATGTACCGTATTTTTTGCTTTATAAGAAGCACCCGGTGATAAGACGTACCCCAGATTTTAGAGGAGGAAAATAAGAAAAAATATTTTTCATCAGACCTCATATCAGATCCTCAGATCAGACCCCCCCCCCATAAATATCAGGACATCACATCAGACCCCCATATCAGCCCTCTATGTCAGAACCCCAACAGACCTCAGATCAGCCCTTTTCTTTTAAACCCCCATCAGACCTCAGATCAGCCCTTTTCTTTTAAACCCCCATCAGACCTCAGATCAGCCCTTTTCTTTCAGCCCCCCTTCAGACTAAAATAAAAAAGCTTCCTTACCTCTCCTGCGCTGCGGCCTTGCTACGGGTCTGGCGTCGCGCTCCCCTATCTTCTTCGGCCCACACTGCATTGTCACCTGACTGCATACAGCGTCAGGTCATAGTGTGCGCACTACATCCTGATGCTGTATGGGGTCAGGACAGTGGAGCGCGGGCCCTAGCAAGAAGACCAGGTAGGTTGAGTATCGGTAGTGCTTGCAGCGCTGCTTCCCTGCTCCCGGCACCTAATGCATACTGGAAGCGCTCACTAGTATTCGCTTTATAGGATGCACAGGGGGGGAAAAAAGTGTGTGTTATTAAGTGAAAAATATGGTACTTGTGAAAGAAAGGAGAGCAGAGTTGGTGGGACCATAGGATGTGGAAGTGGCCCCTGAGAACAAGGGCCACTTACCTTCTGTTGTTGTGCAGAGGGCACAACAACCTATAGCACTAAGAATGAAGCCTGGTGGGCTGCTGCATGCTGTCCACCTCTGGGTGCAGGTCTGGAAACCTGACCGGCAATAAGGAAGCAAGCTGGGGACTGTGATGTAACGCTGCGGATGCAGAATGACCCCAAGGAGGTGAGGAGAAAATGACACTTATTGGTGACAAAAGCAACGTGTTTCATGGTCGTACAGACCCCTTTGCCAGGATAGATACCGGTCTACCTAGCCTGACGAAGGGGTCTTTTTGAACCTGAAATGCATTGTTTTTGTCACCAATAAATGCCATTTTATCCACTTTATGCTGCACTACAGTCCCCAGCTTTCTTCTTTATCGCCACCCAGTCACATGTATTCTGAAATATTCAGGAGGAGTAACAGGAATGGCACAGTGCAGCACTCTTAGAGAAGATGCTCCAGCATGGTTAGTGCATAGGAAATGCAGGTATTTACTGAAACCAATTTCAGATTTTTAGATTCGCGCTGCTGATATCCCGAACCAGAAATCCAAAGTAGCTGGAAAGACCAAGTTCCTCCTTTCCACACGAGCACACATACAATCACTGCAACCTGGCCATGTTGCCTCTCTCTCTCTCTCCTGGTTTCCTCCTCCTGTAATCCCTCTCAGAGACAAACCAGAGAAGATCCAAGATAGTGAAGTATTGCAACACTAGATTCAGCCAAGGATATTTATTATACTTACAGGATATTATATAAAACACGCATGTAATAAAACCAGATGTCCTGGCAAGACCGACCCAGGTTTTGACATGCTTTTTCAAGGGCCTTGAACCTAGTGTTGCAGTATTTCACTATCTTGGATCTTCTCTGGTTTGTCTCTGAGAGGGATTACAGGAGGAAACCAGGAGGGAGAGGGAACGTGGCCAGCTTACAGTGATTGTCTGTGTGCTCGTGTGGAGATGAGGAACTTGGTCTTCCCAGCTGCTTTGGATTTCTGGTTCGGGATATCGGCAGCACGGATCTAAATATCGGAACTTCTGTGGTGAAGGTGGCCTACTTCTATAGATCCTGCAGTGCCAAAAAACAGTGGACTCTGGACAATAAGGTTTTTTATTGTTTAATTTACTGAAACCAACAGGTCCTCTTTAAGACAAATATATATTTTATAATGAATTTACAATAAGTCTTTTAAAGCTGTAACAAAATGAATAAACTCTGAACATGAGCAAAGGCCACTATAAGTAAAAATATTGTAACCTGAGGCCGGTTTAACTTCAGGTCTTGCATTTGCTCTGTTATGTGGCTGTTATAAATACTACAACCTTTGAACGATGTCTTCTCTTATTTACAGGAAATTGCTGATAAAGATGGAAATAATAAGGTCTTATCTTTTACTATTCCATCATTATCCAAGCCTTCAATATATCATGAGGTAAGAAAGGGAAGAGAAACATTAGAATACTGTATAGGGAAAAAGAACATGCCTTCCATTACAGAAGTGATTAAACTTCTGGAAACAATACCCTGTCTGCATGACATATACTGAGGGCCAAAAACATAATTCAGTACATCAGGATAGTAACCGCATAAGTTTGAGTTTCCAGACTAATATAGAGGCATAAGAGAGAACATAATGGGGCTATAAAGACATGCTACATACATAACATATTAGTAAAGAAAAGTCATTACATGTTTTACAGATCTTGAGATGGCCATGGGGGAGGCAGTCTTGGAACCATTAGAAAGTAAAAGCCCTTTTATACTGGCTACGAATTGGGGCAACTATCGGCAACACGCATATTGCTAATCACCCTTTACAGGGGTTATCCAATATCTCCAACAGCGCCCCCATGAAAACATCCGGTGTCGGGGGAGAGCAGCCAATGGCAGGCGGGGACGAACCTCTCTACCGTCACCCGCAGAGGCTTGTCCCAGTTCTCGTCTGCCATTGGCTGCGCCCCCCCGACACCGGATGTTTTCATCCGTGTACAGGGAGAAGCGGCAGTGCGGGGACCAGGAGCAGTGCAGGGAGCGGGGTAAGTATATTACCTGTGAGGGGCCCAGCACATGAGGGGCTTTTGGAGACATTGGACAACCCCTTTATGGTGACACATGAACCTTTATTTGTAGGCAGCATATTGCCCTGTGTAAACAGGGATATGCTGCCAGCAAACAATGAATGTGTATGGAGGACAAACTATCACAGTAGGAATCATTCATCCCCATACAGAGGGGGTGATTGCTGAATGTATATTCAGCTCTCCCCTCTGCTCAATGATCAGAAATTATCAGGAGCAAACAGTTCGTTACTAATAGTTGCCTGTGTATTAACAAGTGAAAAAGGACCTTAAAGGGGTTCTACGGGAATTAGGAAAATGAAAATACTTAAATATTACTTCATGTTAAATATATTCCCAATTACCTTTCATTAGTTATAATGGCTCGTTTTGTCTAGGAAGCAATGATTAGGAGAAACAAAATGGCCGCTGTCCTATTTGTACACACATAACCTGTCCTAATAACACAGCAGGACAGTTACTTCACAACACTGAGCTAAAGAGCGGCTTCATTCTGCTCTGCTTGTCATCCTGAATATAGCTGATATGATCTTTAGCTGAATCTCTGTAGGAATGGCGTTCATGAGCAGATGTGGCTAATGAGCAGCAGCACTTGTATGCAATCTCCATTACCACAGCCTGTTCTGTCCATCCTCTCTGTACTTCATGTCTCCTCATGAACTCCAATCCTGCAGAGGTTAAGCTAAATATCATATTAAACTGTATTCAGGATCATAATCCCAGACATGTAGAGCAGAGAGGAGGATGAGGCAGCTCTTTACCTCAATGTTGTGAAGTAACTTGTCCTGCTGTGTGATTAGGACAGGTTTTGTGTGTACTAATAGGACAGCGGCCATTTTATTTCTCCCAATCATTGCTCCCTAGACAAAACGAGACATTATGATTATTATAAATATATTCCCAAATACCTTTCATTAAAGTGATATTTACGTATTTTCATGTTCTTAATTCCCGGAGAACCCCTTTTAAAGGGGTTGTCTGACTTCAGCAAATGGCATTTATCACGTAGACAAAGTTAATACAAGGCACTTACTAATCTATTGTGATTGTCCATATTGCCTCCTTTGCTGCCTTGATAAAAAAATTTCATCGCATTATACACTGCTCATATCCAAGGGTTACGACCACCGATGCATCGGAGATACGAAGTGGCCAGGATGGGAGCTGCTGTGCATTCATGCCCATCCACACTCCCGTGGTCCAGGCCACCAAATACAGTACTGCTTTTTCCTATAGTGTGCAAGCACGGCCACCACTGCTGGATTTGAAGGGTGCTCGTAACCCTTGGATACAAGCTGTGTATAATGTGATGAAAAAAATGAATGGACAATCACAATACATTAGTAAGTGTCTTATATTAACCTTTTCTACATCACAAATGCCATCTTCTAAAGTGAGACAACCCTATCCTAAAAGGTCTTGGATGTTTAATATACAGCAAATGTTGTTTGCTTGACCTGGTCTGACTTGGCACCCGTCTCCACATTTTTTGGGGCAGGCCAGAACTGCTTCCAATACCCTTTGCTTATTATCATTTTCTTCTGTGTTGCTTCCTTGCATCTTTCACAGGTTTTCAGCTAATAACTTGCAGTGATCTATCAAAAGTCGCTTATTTAACATGGTTTTTAGGGCATGTGGCAGGTTAGATTCTGCAAATTTCTGCAATTCCAAATCAATGCTATGAATGTGAATGAGGTTGTTTCTTCAGCAAGTGCATGAACTTCTGCAAGACAAGACAAGTTAATGAATTGAACAGTCAGTTTCATTTTTTTCAGCAGATCTGTTGCTCTGAGTAAATTTCAAATCCAAACCCTCAGGGCTGCAAAATAACCAGTTCGTCAACCAAGTCAGAGTGCTGCCCAGATTGTTTTAAGCCTAATTGAAAATGAGGTTTCATAGTTGCAAGCAATTAAGGTAGAAAAGATCAAACTTGTACAATGGTGGTTTATTTTGCTATTTATATCTTCCTATTTGTGGCATTAGCCATCATCCTTGGGGTCCATGGCTCTGACAGAGGGAGCTTTAAGCCACCATGATCTCATCAGAGTGGTCTACAGCGACCTTCATCCACAGAGAGAGACATTTACAGCACAAAACAGGTGAGAAGAATTTTGGCAGTGATCACAATGTATATTAACTAACTGTTTTGTGTCATTGGTGTAAATTGCAACATTTTACTATTCTACAGGTTTGAAGTACTAAGTTTTCTTATGTTGTGCTACAACTCTGCCATTGTGTATATGCCACCTTCTTCCTACCAGTCTCTATGCAGGATGGGTTCCAGGTAAGGAGCAAAGATAGATGTTTGGAAGCCGTTTTTGAAAGGGAAGGGGGGGAACACAATGAGCAAAGAATGAATGTATGTTTGTAGTATTTTATTTTATTAGACTAGCTGATGACCCGGCGTTGCTCAGGTATTTATTTATTGCAATTTGATATTAAATAACAGTGACTTTCACAATGGGCGCCCCTTTTAACGGTGAACTCCACAGCGCCCATCCGTTTAATAGTGGCCCCTGCCCCCATGCATGTAGCAGTGTAGTTGTGCCATCATACGTCATATGACTGAATATTTTAGGACCTGCGAACTGCTAAAACCTGTGATCAGTTGTTATGGTAACCTGGAGTAGGACCTGCGAGCTTCTATTGGCTGATAAGGGACATGTGACCGTGTGTATGGCAGTTAGGATTTAAGTGAAAGGCTGGCAGGCTTGTATTGGATAATGCAGGTAATTTTTTGGGAAATATCTCGGGAACGGTACGTCCTAGAGAGCTGAGATCCCCGCAAGATTTTTTTCTAGGTAGCAAGGGATGTGTATACCAAGTTTAGTTGAGATGGATAGTTGCGTTTTTTTAGTTTTTCGCGGAACATACATACGTAATTTTTTTCTATATATAGATTGCACATGGTCATAAGAACAACCTAAATTGTATTGGCGCTAAAGTGTGCTTCTAATCTGAAGGTAAAATATCCCTAGAAAGTAACATTATTTTAAGAGATTTTTAACCTAAACATATTTACTTTTTATTTTTTTTAATCACTATCCATAGAAAAATCTTAAAACTTTTTTTACACTGACCAGTAGAGACAAAGGGGGTCATTTACTGTGCTGAAATACGCCTAAATTAGACATATTTCAGGCGGAGATAGCGGTGCAACGGTTATTTGCGCCGATATCTGCGACTCCGCCCTGCTCACGCCATGTCTACAATCGTGGTAATGGCGTGGAAGGGGGCGGGCCAGCAGGCCCCTCTTATTCACCATTTTCTATGCCTGTTTCAGGCATGGAAAATTGTCTAAATGTAAGACCGCTTGGAAGCTGTCTTACATTTAGAACTGGCCCTGGATACGCGAAGTTATTTAGAGGCCGTCGCCAGTTTAGGGCTGTATTAAGAACAGCGTCTAAAACGCCAGTCTTAATAAATGTGCCCCAAAGACTATAGGTTGATATTTACGGATTTCTTCATCTCTCTTGCCAGATTTTGTGTACATTGGGCCAGGATAAACTGACTTATGTCATTGTCAGAGGGCAGGAGATTCAAAGGGGTTATAAAGCAGTGCAGTGATTGGCTGAGTAGGCCTTTCTCGGGAATCTCTGCATACTGAGACCATCTGGAGTAAGGGTTGGGAGATATTTTAATTTTTTTTAACTGGTTTGAGCACTTCACTTAAAATTTTGACCTTCTGGACAACCCCTTTTAATGGGTGTTCTGTTGTACTGCTGGAGGCTTTGATGAGGCAGGATGCTTCCCTGTGACTCCTTGGACACAGGAAGGGGAATTTACTCCTTAACTTTCTAGAGACTGTAACTCTTTCGGGACATATTTTTATTTTTTCATTTTCCTGTTTTTCTTCCTGCCTTCCAAAAGCCATAGTTTTCATGGCACCTTTTAATTTACCATAGCTTGTATTGGAAAACAGGAAAAAAAAATCCTTTTGTGGGGTGAAATTAGAGAAAAATGGCAACTCCGTACAGTTACGTTGTGGTGCGTATAAGAATTAATAGGCGAGGACATTTCTCTGCCTTGATTCCCTTTCATTTGAGCTGCCATAAAGCATGTACCCTCCAGTACGGTCTATACAGACAGTGCAGGAATTAAATCACATCCTCTACAGACTTGACGTTAAAATGAAATACATGGGCCTTTCCCTTTAGGATTCTTATTTTTGAGGACCGCAAGGGGCTACATGATCTGATTTTGTGCTCTTATCAGTTGCCTGTATTTTTAGGGTATATTTGGCGTTTATTTGATTCTTAGAAATGAGCAGATCAGTCCCTTTGACATTTGATATTACGTATCGGACATTTGTATCTCAATCATTAATTATTCTGCTGTACTGTATCTCTTCACCTACATACAAAGTGGTCTGGTAGAGTATTGATTTGTATCACTGGGGCTACAATTACCTCTGAGCCATATAATGCTAGAAGCGCTGTATGATTAAATCCTTGTAGATGATGTGTACTTCTCATTAAAATTGTATAAAGAATAAAAAAAGAGTCTCTTCTTCTTTTTTTTCTTCTTTTTTTCTTTTTTTCCCCCCTCTTTACTCCAGATTGTGCGTGAGTGGCTTTCCTAGGCAGCAGGAAAAACGTTGGAAGGAACTGTGTGGTCGTGTAGTGCTGGATCCTGATTTTATGGTCCAGCTGCTCACTGGTGTATATCATGCCATGTAAGTCTTCTCAGATATTTAAAGTAGATCCTATTATTTGGTGGGACCAATAAAGTGAGAGACTAGGAGGTTTACTGAATGGAGCATGAATCTAAGATACTGTTCACTGTATATCAGCATCTCACTAATGTGCCTTTAAATTGGAAATATAGCCACACCACTTATATCTGTAGGGGAAGGGTTCACCTGTAAATATTTTCTGGAGGGGGTCTTTTGAACCCCCATTATAATCCATCAAGCTGTGTACCCCTTTGTCATCAGGATCACCAGACTCTTTCCATTCACTGCACAGAGACTGTACTATATGAACATACACTAACACCTTCTTAGTCAATATAAGTGGGCTCATAGTTTAATGCATGGCTAGGAAGAAAACCTGAATACTACATTTATCTGCCTGTACAATGTTTGCACACTCCATGTCCATTGAGATACCATACTCTATAGGCATTTATCTGAAAATTTACATAGAGAGGGATTGTCACATCTGGCCAATTACAAATATTGTGAAGCAGAATGATACAAATTACAAATATTGTGAAGCAGAATGATACAAATTACAAATATTGTGAAGCAGGATGATATATTTTGTTATAAACTATCATAAAGACTGTACAAGGCCTCCAAAACATGCAGCTAGATTATAGTCCCAGGGAAAGAGCTTTTTTCCGCTTTCCCTATAATAAAGCACACAATATTTGGTACAATTTTAAAAGCACATCTGTCAGCTCTTTGTTTTTTTTTCTTTGTCATCCTTGCTCTGTCCTTAGAAAATGACTTCTGTTATAAATGTGTCTCCTTAACAGATACAATGGGGAGTGGGAACTAGGGCAAGAGGTTCTGGATGACATCATCTATCGTGCCCAGCTGGAGCTTTATTCTCAGCCCTTGTTGGTAAGTGATCTGTCGTACCGCCTACAATAGTCTTGATATTGCATGAGCAAAGATTTTATTTTACAGTGTTATGAGCTCATTAAGCAGCAGAGAAACATGAAGTGCTGAAAGTCATCAGCTTTGTATAAAGAGTAGAAAACACTGACGGATCACAGATGTCTTTGGTAATGAACTTTTTTATTCTCTCACTTCTACCCAGGTTGCAAATGCAATGAAAAACTCATTGCCGTTTGATGCTCCCGACTCTTCACAGCAAGGACAGAAAGTACTGAAAGTTGAAGTGACCCCAACAGTCGCTCGTATCTCTCGGACAGCCATCACCACTGCCTCAATACGAAGGCACCGTTGGCGGAGAGAAGGTAATGGCAGGATATTTCAGTTTTATTTTACGCTGCTGATGGTAATATGCATATATATAAAAGCCCTTAATATGTTAATTTTGTTCAAATGAAATTACGAAATGTGATGCAATGTAATTCTGTATATTAATTTGTTTCCAGTACAGGATGAGCCTTTTTGAGTTCTTTATTTTCCAGCCAATGGACAACCGTGGGCACATATTAAGTCTGGAAATGCCCTGTTTAAAGGGTTTTCCAAGATTTTTTCAACTGATGACCTATCCGCTGGATAAGTCATCGGTATCTTCTTGGTTGGGGTCCGAGAAAAATAAATAAATAAGCTATTGTAGGGAGAGATACCATCGGAATGTTGGGCTGTCTGGCATAAAGTATGCTCTATATAGCTCATACAAGAGCATGCGTGGTATATGTCCAGAGAAGACATGTCTACAATGGTATCAGTACACATTAGATGGACCTCAGGAAGTGCTGCTAAAGTGTATGGTTCTGTCTGGGGAAAGAAAGATCATCACGTTGGATTTCATCTTGTCCAATCCTTTGTTGTCACAGATGATAAGCAGCTGTCAGAGGTGTCCCTCCCTAGGGAGAACATATCCACACTCGTAGGAGCCGAGTGTGAATGTGTATGGTGGTGGGGTTGTGAGGAACAACTGTCAAACAAATAAGTGTTTGTCTGGCCACCTTAATTTCCTTACATGCTCTGGTACCCTAGGTGTAAAACATAGGAAGATTGCTGCTTTTTGTGAAGCTACATGTTTTATGATGGATTCTGAGGTACGAGCATAAATAGGCTTAAACAATAGCAAAGTGAATAAGAAATTTACTAACCAGTGATAAAGACTTATACAGAAAAGACATTACAGCTTAAGGGTCCATTCAGATGTCCGTAGTGTTTTGCGGACCGCAAAACACGGATACCGCACATCGCCTGCACTATATGGAGAATTCCTATTCTTGTCTGCAACTGCGGACAAGAATAGGACATGCTCTATTTTTTTTTTCAGAGCCGCGGCCCGGAAGTAGGCATGCGGACAGTACACTGTGTGCTGTCTGCATCTTTTCTGTCCCCATAGAAAATGAAAGATACAGATCACATAGAGCATAAGATACAGAAACCATGACTTAACCTGCAATCAATGGGCAAGCTCCCAAAAATGGCACCCAAAATTCTGAAAACGAGAAATGACACAAGGTAGTTCTTGCACAGAGGTCTTCCTTGATCTGTTGCCACATATAGCACTCCATTATACCTAGTTCAGAGTTCCCCATCCTCAGAATGTCTAGTGTGCAGTATGCATGTACAGTGACATCAGCCCTTAAGACTGCGGCCTAGTACCAGTTACCAATCCTTGTAACGGTAGAACAATAGGGTCCTCTCTCTGCTCACTACACTAACAAGTGAAAATCCTAATGTGGTAGAACCATATTATTGATACTTCCATAAACACTACTTCTAAAGAAATCACAGAATTTCTTGCCCAACAAAGTACAGAAAGCACGAAAACTTTTACTAGTCAGTAATGTAAATTATTAACCGATCTCCTCTAGGTTTTTTGCTGTTTTTTGTTCATTCTGCTTCTCAAAAATGGAATAAAAATAGATATAAAATAGATAAAAGTCATATGTGTCCCAAAGTAGTAAAGTTAAGTTGACTTAAAGGGAGTCTTTTACCTAAACTCACATTTACACCATGATCTGCATTATAGTCCCCATAGTGGAATGCTACTTACTGTATAGCTGTCCGCGCTTATTTTCGCTAAAAAACACTTATTCAATATGTTTATCAGATTCTGAAGGTGCCCAGGGGCGGCGTTCATGCAGCCGGTGCCCAGGCCCTTCGTCGCTTTTCATATGAAACCCCTCCCGTTTCACCCCTCTGGCCCGCCCTAGGTTCTTCAGAAATCCAGCGCTGTTTTCAAGATTTGCCGCGCCTGCGCACTTCATTCCCCATTCCGGCACATGCTCGTTAAACGCTCTTGTGCCTCTGCCCATAATGGGGAATGAAGTACGCAGGCACGGCGAATCTTGTGAACGGCGCTGGATTTCTGAAGAACCTAGGGCGGGCCAGAGGGGTGAAAGGGGAGGGGTTTCATATGAAAAGCGACGAGGGGCCTGGGCACCTTCAGAACCTAATTAACATATTGAATAAAAGTGTTTTTTAGTGAAAATAAGCGACGGACAGCTATACGGTAAGTAGCATTCCAATATGGGGACTATAATGCAGATCATGGTGTTGGTGTTTTATAATGGTCAGTTTAGGTGAAAGTCTCCCTTTAACGTAGTTAACCTAGCTATATTATATATTTTAGATATATAGATAGATAGAGATATATATATATATATATATATATATATATATATATATATAAGAATAAATAGCTGCGTGCCAACAGCTCTATGACTTATGATCCACTTTAGGTAGTCGAGTTGACTGTGGCAGACATCTGTAGCCTGACTATTGGATGTAGGTGATGCACATGGCATGTTCATGATTTGTAATTGCAGAGCCTCTGTTTGAGCGAGCTGTCCAGGATCAGAGACATTTTTTTTCGTTTTTTTGTTTTATTCAGAAACGGCGCCTCATCTGTCCATGGGCTGAATCCGGTATTGCAGCTGATTGAAGTGATTGCCATATGCCCATGGACAATTGTGGAACTGTTTCTGGGCGGGAAATTTTTATTTTTTATTTTTTCCTGTAATCAGGACAGCCTCTTTAACCTGGAGAGACACATAACCTGTTAGCCAAATATCAGACATCTATCTCCTTCTCCTCGCGCATGCTCAGTGCTGGCATAGTGTTCCTTCCCTGTGCTGGCATCAGCCTCAGGTAAGGAACTGCGCGAGCTCGCGCATTGCGAGATTACGGCAATCTAACTTTGTGAGCAAGGAGGAGATTCGGAGGACGCAGGCGTTGCTGGGCTCCTTCACAGGGGGCGTGGCTGGGCTCCAAGAAGGTTAGTGCGGCCCCTTGGGCTCCAAGAAGGTTAGTGCGGCCTCTTGGGCTCCTTACCAGGCTCATTTACATATCTATAAAATAATTTTTTTAACACACTAAAAGCACACAGTGCTACGGGGCAGGTATATTGCGGACATGCTAGCGGTGATCTAGCTGTACATGTCCGCAGCTCTATAGGCTAAAACGAGGTGAAAGAATCGCTTTAAGGCAGTGCTGGAAAATAATGGTGGCCACACAAAATATTGACACTTTGGGCACAATTTGGCCATTTTCACTTAGGGGTGTACTCACTTTTGTTGCCAGCGGTTTAGACATTAATGGCTGTGTCAAAGCCCATCAAGAAAAATGCAGCCGGCATTGCTACATGTGTATACCGTCCAAGACTACCCTCTAACGCACACAGCAAATAGCGATAGGTGGTGCTCTGCTAAACGTAGTCAACAAGTGGAAACCAGTGGTATAAGAAAAAAGGTAGCACCATTAAATCTTTCAGCAGCTTTATTGAAGATAAAAGCAGGGGTCAGATACAGGCACAGCACAAAAGGTCAGGCCTGACCTTTTGTATCCGACCCCTGCTGTTATCTTCAATAAAGCTGCTGAAAGATTTAATGGTGAGTGCGCTACCTTTTTTCTTATACCACTGATTAATGGCTGTGTGTTGAGTTATTTTGAGAGCACACCAAATTGCCGTACACTGACTACTTTACATTGTATCAAAGTGTCATATCTTCAGTTTTGTCCAATCAAAAGATAGAAGAAAAGATTTACAAAACTGTGAGGGGTGTACTCACTTTTGTTATATACTGTAAATCCGCACCAATTGATTTTCCTGGGAACGTGTGGATTCTCAGCACCTAAATCTTGAACTTGTGCATTTACCCTTAAGATTTGCAGCAGATTCTGCTGTGAATTTACTGTACACCAGGAGTCCAATGGAAAAGGGATCGTGTACAATCTCTCATACAGCTGTGTGCATGAGCCCTGCCGGTAAAAGAGGTTTTGAGTTCTGAGATTTTGCCCACCTCTGAAAATTGTGATAAGGTAACAAAAGCTATATTTGCAAGTTTAATCCCCCAGTGCTTTCCGTGCCATGCTCTGGGCTTCCCTGCCAGTTTTTGATTACATGGCTGCAGTGTTGACGTCCCCCATACCCCATGTGACAGCTGAAGCCAATCCCTGGCCTCTGCAGTTTCATGCTGTATACTGCTAAGGCCTATGATTGGCTGTAGAGGTCACATGGGGTGTACAGGCACATCACCATTGCAGCCATTTACGGCACTTTTGCATCTCTATTTTAATCATAATTCTTAGTGGACAAATTTTCATATAACTTGGAAAACCCCTTTAATATAAACGAGGATCAGGGCATTCTAAGATCCCATTATTTTTCGACAGCGACTCATTCCATTCATTTTTCATTCATTGTTCATTTCGATTTAATTAGTACGATATAACCTTGTATTTACATGTATGTTTGCTTGTTATACACTGTTCACGTTTTTCTTCTGGTGAATCACGATCGACATGAGATTTTCTGTATTCTGATCTTGTTTTGGAGAAGCCGCAATCAGCAAACAAGTGTGAGACGCGGCTGTCTGTCTTCAGAAATACACTAAAATGTTCCTGTGTTGAATCCCAGATGGTTTTGACCTCACAACTGAATCGAATCCGGGCTCCCCGAACTTGCGCACCACTCCAAACCTAGCGGACACTCCCGAACGGGATGTTCTTGTGTACCTGACCCCTGAGACCATCTCTCCAGAAGCTGCCACAGAGGGTAGGCCAGAGATGTGGAGACAGGCACCTACAAGAGAGTAGATTGTGGAAAACCAATGCTCTGTGTTTATAGGAGCCCCTTCCTCTTTAGTGCTTTCATTGTTTAACAATGCACTAGGTTCTCCAAACCTATGGTCCAAGCTGAAGGTCAGGTATTAACATTCTGTTAATTGGCTCTGCTCAGCATCTAAATGTATTTCCTTGCAGACATGCTTGGCATGGTTATGGAATACATTCAGCAATAATGGTTAACTGCAGACAAGCTAAAGGCATGGGAATTTTGCTGGAGAACTCTTATTTCACGCTGTGTGGACTTTGTGGCTGCCCAGTTTTGGTGCTTGGTCTGTTTCATGTTAATGAGTGTGTTTCATGTTAAGGATAAAGCTAAGGGCAAAGAGTATCTCAGAGCTAATACTGTATATTCATTTATTCCATACAGTACATGGCAGATTTAAACCCTGCTATGTTTTAATGCTGTATTGTAATAGATTAGTAGATTTTAGCTCCAGTGAATGGAATACGTTTTGTTTTATATGCATCTTCTGCCTTTAGTTCTCCATAGAGCAGGAGGGTAAAAATGACAAGCATTTCTTATAACCATGATATTTAAAAACTAGAGCTAAAGACCATGCAGATGCTGTAGGATATTTGATGAACTTTACTAAGATTAGGTGAATCTACTGTGCTACATTACAGAACATTTGGCGTAACGCAAGCAATTCCTACCACTCATTGCCATCACACATTTAGGGTACGTTCACACGCTGCAGTATTGACGTGCAGCACCTCCACAGCGTTTTAAGAAATCTCATCCACATGCTGAGAAAAAAATATGCAGCCTAAATTGATCAGTCAGTTAATTCATGCTGTGGGTTTCCACTGCAGATTTCACCCTTTGCAATGCACAGGGTGAAATTCTTGGCAAATCCGAGTGTAAACCTTGGTCAATTTGTTGCAGATTTTGCCACCACGAATTGTATCACGTGTAAACGCAGTCATAAAACAATGATTTCAGAAAATACATTGAATACCGTCTTGAAGAAGATTGGCTTTGTGTTTGTTCCAGTTACATAATTACTTTGCTTCCAGCAAGGAAAAACAAAATTAATGAGGTCATCGAGTGGAAACCAGTGAGCCTTGCATCTACCTGTAGGCACTGTCCAATTTCATTTTGTCCTTAGTCTGCGCTGTTTAGCTAGAAGTAGGTAGACAGTAGTCTTAATAGATAAAATTGAAAGTGTAGCTATTTCTCTACTAGTCAAATGTAATAATTGTGCCGTAAAGCTGACAAATAAGACGGCTACACGAAAACTGGGTGCACATTGATCACTTCTGAAATGAGACTTCCCAAGTTCTGGTCAATTTAATGATTTCCGCAGAGGTGTAGCATGTAAATATAATTGACTGCATGTGCATGGCTCCAGACAGATCACTTAGGATTGGCACTTAGCAGCTTGAGAAAGCTAAGATCAGTCGGTGGTAATAATTTTTAGATTTACTCATGTCTTTACCCCAAACTTCAGTTTAGAATAGATGTAGTCAGTGTATGTATATTTTATACAGATCAGGGCATATTAAAGGGCATCTGTCAGCAGATCTGTACCCATGCCACTGGCTGACCTGTTACATGTGCACTTGGCGGCTGAAGACATCTGTGTTGGTCCCATGTTCATATGTGTCCGCATTGCTGAGAAAAAATAATTATGAATATATTCAGCCTGAGCCGCTAGGAGTCCGGGGCATTGCCATTACACCTGGAGGCTCTGCTGTCTCTGCAACTGGCGTGTCCTCTGCACTGTGATTGACGGGGTCAGACATGTGTGATGTTTTCACTGTCTAGCCCTGTCAGCCAGTTTTATAGGTAAAAATCTGCTGACAAGTCATTGTCTGTTCTTTAAACAGTGGCAGCACTGCAATTCTCATGATATGACATACAATTTAAAAACTTGAGCAGAACATGAACAGAGACGAGGGAGGACATTGCAGTATTCATATTCTGTTTTTAAAGGGGTTTTCCGCCACTTTTTTTTAAGGTCGGTTTCTGATTGGTGGGGGTCCAACATCTAGGACCCCCACCTATCATCTGTTTGAGAAGGCAGTGGTGCTCACAGTAACACTGCAGCCTTCTCCAGTTTAGTCTAGGACAGTGACGTTACGTTCATTAGTCACATGCAGCTCAGTCTCATTGAACTGAATGGCGCTGAGCTGCGATACCAAGCACAGTCGCTATACAATGTACATCGCTGTGCCTTGGTGAGCTGTGAGAAGGCCGCAGCCCTACTGCAAGCGCCGCTGGCTTCTCAAACAGCTAATCGGCGGGGATGTCGAACTCCCACCGATCAGATACTAATAAGCTATCCAGAGGATAGGTCATTAGTTAGTGAGAAAAAAATCCTCTTAATGTTTACAGGCTAAATAGGTACTTGAATAATTGTTTCACTGTTCCTAAATAATCAGGGCATAAATTCTCCAAATCATAGTACCATAAATACCCAACACTGCCTCTGTTCTAGCCATTGCATCCCCTGATATACCAAGCACATTAGTGCCAGCCATGCCGGTAACAAGCTCATACCCACAAGATGCTGGCAGTGGCATGCATGTTACTATCGAACTAGGACTCCTCATTTACATACCTGAACTGAATACTTGGAAAGGTTTACAAATACACAGGGCTCCCCACATAGCTTGACTGACTGGTCATTTAGGGCAAAAATGGCTATGAATATTGCATATGAGAAAAAATCTTTATAGGCTACATTTACATTGGTACACTTTTTTCCACTGCTGTGCTCCATTATAGGATCAGAACAATGAAAGTAACTGAAGCATTGGATCAGTCACATGACCTGGATAAATCGCATGACAGGTGCGGGCGGTGCCCTGGATCAGTCGCATGACCGGCGCGGGCGGTGCCCTGCATCACTCACATGACTGTTGCGAATGGTGCCAATTACAATGAATCTGTTTTTTGTTTTTTTTCCATGCAACCTGGCATTTTACCAGACAAAATAGCGCATCTTTTTTGCTATTTTTTGTCCTGCATTTTTACATAAACAGTGACCGAGTCTAATTCTAAAGGACTACCAGATCACTTCTAGCAGTAGGAAATTACATTTTTTTTTAAATGAAGATTATGAATCTCTAATATCAAATATTGTTTTACCTGCACATAATAGCCTGTTCCCTACCAGCTTCACTTGTATGGTATTCTCGTGCCGTATATGCCCAAGTGACTGTACTATGTGATATAATGGACCATATATTATTGGAGGATTACCTGTCTATTATCTTTTACATTATACATCATTAATGGAACTTACCAGTTGTTAGCAAGCGTCTCATTAAAACATGGTGGAGATTTCTTTTAAGCTTGGGAATCCACTTCCAGTGCTTAGTTTCTTCCCCTTAAATATTTCATGTTGACTGGATGTGACTGATCCATCTCAGTGATTCTCTGACCATTACCGTGTTTCAGGTCTATAATGAGTTGGATGACGGCACTTCAGATAGAATTCTGCAGTACAGAAAAGGAATAGTTCCTCACAAATGGCAGCATTGATCACATTACATGTGTGCCTGGCCGTCTAAAGTGCATGTGTGATATATTGGTTCCTGTATTTGCATGGGTCTGCATGACATCAGCACTCCTCTTTCTGGCAATGCGCTCGTGTTTGTGTATGCCTAAAACCCTAATGACTCTGCTTACATTGAATGAGCTAAAGACACAATGGCCTTGATAGGGCAATAATCAGGTAGGTGAGGATGATGTGAAATTGTGCAGCATTTACAGTGTGCTGTATGTCATTTGAAATGTGCTTTGCGACTACATTTCATTCATTCCAAATTTTTCAAAGCATTCATTAAAATTATTCAATCAGTTCAGAATTTTTTTACATTATTTTTATTCTGTTTTAATCATATGGAAACTAGTGTTAACAGACCCTTTTGATGCCTTTTGTTTGCAGAATATAAAGTGCAAGGATTTTGTAAAAAAATAAATAAAAAAATAATAATAATCAGGAGAGCTGACAGATCCGAAGTTTAGATTAATAGTATAAATTATGGCTAGATATGGCCCTGTCTTAGTAGTACTGCCTTAAAAGCAGCCTGACGTTGCCATTATGTCTCTCAAACCGCCCCGGGTACTTCACAGCCATAGTCATCATGTCTCTATCTATGCCTTTGCCTATTTCATGTGATTAATCACCAATTAGGTCATGAATATTAGCAACTACTGTCACTGAGATACTCTGAATATAGATTTCAACCACATTAGAAGAGTAACTACAAGTCCCTTGAATTTTTAAATTATTATAATCTTTATTCAAAATAATCACAATTTAAACATGATAAGACACATATAACATATAGTACAAATAAATAAGCATTTAGTGAATGTAACCAATACAAGACACCACCTATACTCAATATAAATGCAATTCTGGCAAGGAGTGGAACATTTAGTGGTGGACACTCTGCCGAAAGAGAGAGAGGGGCACTGATAACCTATATAATGCTGGGCCTAATGAGAGTGATGTAAAAGTTTGCCAAAAAACATCTTTATTCATCCCAGGCAGCATATGCAAATTGGCTGCTTGAAGTCAAGAGGGCAGCAATCTTGACTCTCCAAGACCTGATTGACGGTCTGTGTTTTTTTATATTTTTTTATTCAGGCACTATGCGCCTAAGATCCTGCGCATATGCCATTCTGGTTCATTTTCAGCATCTGTGTTGGGAGCCAATCTTTAGTGCTTGGCTTTAGAGGCTCACTGAGCAGGCGCAGACTTACAGGACAGGCGTTAACTCCCGGGAGTGAGCCTCTGAAGACAAGTACACTGAAGATTGGCTCACCAGTGCATACATGGGATCTCAGGCGCATTGTGCCTGAAGAAAAGAAGCACTGAGCAGTCAATCAGGGGGAAAGAGGCAGGATGGGGGAACGTGAAGACCGCTGTGCCCTTGACTTCAACCAGGCAATTTGCATACAACACCCAGGATGAATGAAGTTGACTTTTGGCAAAGTTTTCCTTCGAATGAAACAAGCTAAAACATCATTGGAGACATGACTTTAGCTGTCAGGTACTGCAAATGCTTGGGGAGGCATTTATGGTGATGTCAGGTTCCCTTTAAAGCATTCTTTAAAGCTTCTATAGGCAGCAGAATGGTACATACAGCAGTGCAGATTTCAAAGGTTCTCTGTAGTTCAAAATAATGTGCACTTGAAGCATTGATTTTATTTTGTAAAAAGATTCATTACTTCATGGAAAACTAAGTCCCATGTGACTAAAAGAGGTATTCCAGTTTTAATGATTACATTTATTTACGTAGAGAATAGGCTGTTGAACAAATTCCTATTATACATCTATTTAAAATTTTGCTCACAGACTTTTATTATATCCACATAATGGCTTTTCCCTAAAGAAAATAATTGGTACGGCCCAAAATCCTGTAAAATGCATCTATAGGAGAGCTGTATAGGACTAAACATGAGATCAGTCATGTGACCGTCACAAATATCATGTGACCTAGCCTTTTATTAACTGCTCAGGCATCTAACAGGTGAATAGTAGTGTATTAGGGAGCAGAACATATACAGTATATACAGTATTGCTACCTGCAGTAGCACCTCATTATCATGTCTGTCAGTGTCTGTATAGAAGCAGATCTCTGTGTGTTATTTGTTTTACACTAAACAGCAAGACAACATCACCTAGAGACAGGCAGCCATTTTACAACATAACATATAACAAATGAACACATTATATAGTTACTGTAATAACCACAATAAAAATTAAGATTCCACCACTAGTTCCATTTTAATCATGTTTATTAAATAAACATATTGGGGGATATTCTAGTGGGAATATGCTGAAAAAACCCAAAAAAACTGTTGTGCTTTTCTTGGCAACACAGTTTCATTTTCTAACCCGTGAAGTAGCTTGGTGCAAAGAGCACCTCACCGTGAATTTCTACCTCCTGGGCAAGTGCAGGAGCAGAACCTGGCAGGATAAAAGTTTATATTTTCACTATTCCACAGAAGGTATGTTTTTACTGCTTTTCCCAGCCCCTAGCTAGGGCTCTCAGCAATTTAAATGGTCAAAACAGCTGACAGCCTCCCTTTAAGGGTTCGGTTATACCGAGTGTAGTACAGTGTAATGGTGCTAGCATAGAAATGAATGGGTTCGCAGAGCGACTCGCATGTTTGCTTTGACTGCAACCCAAGAATCACAAAAAATCCTGCAGTGTAGGATTTTTTGAGATTCTGGGGTCTCTATCGCAGCACACATGCGAGTCATGCTGTGTCCCTATTCATTTCTATGCCTACAATGCAATCCTTGGGAGCGACAGGTGTCGCACGACCAAGATCACTGTGTAGCCAAACCCTAAGGCCCCTTTCACACGGGCGAGTTTTCCGCGCGGGTGCAATGCGCGAGGTGAACGCATTGCACCCGCACTGAATCCGGACTCATTAATTTCTATGGGGCTGTGCACATGAGCGGTGATTTTCACGCATCACTTGTGCGTTGCGTGAAAATCGCAGCATGCTCCTCTTTGTGCGTTTTCCATACAACGCAGGCCCCATAGAAGTGAATGGGGCTGCGTGAAAATCACATAGCATCCGCAAGCAAGTGCGGATGCGGTGCGATTTTTACGCACAGTTGCTAGGAGACGATCGGGATGGGGACCCGATCTTTATTATTTTCCCTTATAACATGGTTATAAGGGAAAATAATAGCATTCTGAATACAGAATGCATAGTACAATAGGGCTGGAGGGGTTAAAAAAATAAATAAATTATTTAACTCTCCTTAATCCACTTGTTCGCGCAGCCGGCATCTCTTTTGTCTTGTTCTGTGAGGAATAGGACCTTTGATGACGTCACTACGTTTATCACATGGTCGGTCACATGATTTTTTACCATGGTGATGGATCATGTGATGAGCGTAGTGACGTCATCAAAGGTCCTATTGCTCACAGAACAAGACAGAAGAGATGTCGGCTGCGCGAACAAGTGGATTAAGGTGAGTTAAAAAAATTTATTTATTTTTTAACCCCTCCACCCCTATTGTACTATGCATTCTGGATTCAGAATGCTATTATTTTCCCTTATAACCATGTTATAAGGGAAAATAATACAATCTACACAACCTTGAACCCAAACCTGAACTTCAGTGAAGAAGTCAGAGTCTGGGTACCACATTCAGTTTTTTATCACGCGCGTGCAAAACGCATTGCACCCGCGCGATAAAAACTGAACAACGGAACGCAATAGCAGTCAAAACCGATTGCAATTGCGTACCTACTCGCGCGGGTTTGCCGCAACGCATCCGGACCTTATCCGGACACGCTCGCGTGAAAGAGGCCTAAGAGAATATAGTTCACAGGAGAATCTTCCTTTTCAAGCAATTAACAGTTTGCGCTTCTTATTGAGAACTAATTATAAGTTGGGCAATCATTTTGTTTTTAGACATCATATGACTATGGTTTAATTAGTATTTTTATTTTTTTTTGTGTGTTTTTCTTAACATACTGATTGCAATAATTTGAATGCAATTTCAAATAAACTGAAAAAAAACCTGATCAGAACATATCCAGTGTGTAAATAAAATTATATAAAAATGTAGAAAAGACAATAAAAAAATTTTGTAATTTAAAAGCTCTATTCTCATGGCTTCTGTTTGTATTTTAGGACCAGATGGCACCGCAACTGGCGAAGACTCCATTAATTATAATGATGCAGATGAGGGGTTTTCATCAGGAGCCTCAGTTAGTAGCCAGCCTGTTGGCGCCAAACAGTCTTCATCTACATCCCAGAGAAGCGGTTCAAGGAAAGGAGGAAGTGTGCGATCCACTAAAGAAAAAGATACACCTAGTCATTTAAAAGCTAGTGAAAGTCGAAATTCCACACCAAGGAAGCAGCCATCTCCTGCAGCTGTAGATTCCTTACTTGAAGGTATAGAGCTGTCACCCATGAAGAAGCACCTGAGCCTTCCAGCAGGCCATGTGGTGCCAAAAGCAAATAGCTTAAGTCTCATCCGAACCGCCAGCACTTCATCCAGTAAATCCTTTGACTATGTAAATGGCAGTCAAGCTGGTGGAAATGGAGGAATAGATGGAGTTTCTAACCTTTCTGCTTGCAACACCAACCGATTTTCCACTATAAGCTTACAAGAGGACCGATTAGGAGGAGGAGAAGGCAAAGACCTACTGTCTGCTGGTGCCCCCTTAACCAAACAGTCTCGATCCCCAAGTTTCAATATGCAGTTAATCTCCCAGGTGTAGGGTGTGCCCTCCTCTGTTCCTGTGCTAATTTGCACAGTTTAGAAAACAAAGAGTTAATACATTTCTAGTGATTCTCTCTTTTCATTTTTTTTGTTACTCATAATTCTGTAAATTATGGCAAGAGCAATACAAATTTCTGTCCCCCCTTATTGCCAAAATCCCAAATCTGTTCTGTCCATGCATTCTCATTTCTTTGTGCAATTTCTAAGCCGTCAGTCCCATTTCATCACTGTTAGTCCTTTCTTTAAGAAGAATGAAGATGCTGCGAATGTACTTTCTAACGTAGGATGTGATGACTTTTCCTACAGAAATTTGGATATTTGAAAGGTCACTTCATTCTGGTGTTAGTGTGATTAATGTTACCTCCATTCTTTTGCACACCTCTGGACAATCCTATGGCTGTTTTCCCATCAATAACATAATCCAGACTGGATTATATTTTGATTTATCCAGATTTTGGTTACAAATACGGTCTCAATTTCCATAACCCAACGTACGTATCTTCCCTTCTTCCCACGTATGTGGGCTAAACCTGGAGAGAAAATCCTTCAAGACCATTCTGGTGTGTAATTTTAGGATAATCATGTACCCTACTTGCTCATGTTTGCAGTTGGATGTCAAGTTCAATGTCGGGTAAATGAAGGACTCTGTAGGCTGTGTTTCTTCGGCCGGAGAGCCTTCTCAGCTGCTCCCCTTTGTTCCTTCGCCCCTGTTACTCTTAAGATCTGAGATCCTTGCACAGTAGTTTGTCAGTCCAGCTGGCTACTCGTAAGAACTCTTCAGGGAGTGGCAGCCTACTGGAATTGCTGTTGTACAAAGTGAAAGTGTGTTCTCTGTTTTCTTGGTGATCCTCTTGACCACACTGTATTTGTGATGATGATCATTCATTTCTAATGACTTCCCTAACCTTACCTAGCTGTGGAAGGGCGAGAGCAGTGGGCATGGCGATCATTGCTGTTTTACTCACAAAATGTTAAGCAAACTTAAAGGCTATGTACACGTTTGACGGCATTTCTTTATTATTACAATGCATCTATTATTGGTTAAAAAAACATATTTCTAATAGATTTTTTTGCTTTGTTTGCCATCTATGGCTGCCTATTTTCACACACACACACACACACACACACCGCAAGATGGTCTGTCCCCTCTTCAGACAAATCCAGCCGAGAAGCTGCCTGACATCTTTGTAGCTCTTATCTCTTTGTTGGTAGAACCCATTAACAATCTGCTGTTCCCCGACAGAAGACAGATCCTCTGATGGATCTCTCTGAACAGGGGACAGACAGACCAGCCTACGGTGTTTGTGGGGAAAACTAGCAGCTTACTGTATAGACAAACTGAGCAAAATTTTTAAGGAATATGTATTAGAAAAATTATTTTTAGCCCTTAAAGGGGGCTTTCCAGGTTGTTCGATATTGATGGCCTATACTCAGGATAGGTCATCTATCTGATTGGGTAAAATTTTTCTTTATTATTGCATTGCACCTATTAAATGGGTTTTCAAAGCATTCAATATTGATGGCCTGACCTCTGGATAGGCCTTCAGTATCTGATCAGTAAGAGTTAGACTCCTGGCACCTCTAAAGATCAGCTGTTTGAAGAGGCCACGGCACTCCAGTGAGCACCGCAGCCTCTTCCTAGGCCTGTGACATGACGTTCATCAGTCACGTGGCCTGTTTGCATGTCAGTCCCATTAACGTGAACGAGCATGGGCTGCAATACTAATTATGGAGCTGTGAGGAGGCCAGAGCACTACAACATCTTTGGGTAAAGCCAAGTGTCTGACCCCTACTGATCGGATATTGATGGCCTCTCCTGAGAACAGGCCATCAGTATCGAACTCTTAGAAAACTTTTTTTAATAGGTGCAATGCAATAGCAAAGAAAAATGCCCCCAAAGATGTGCATAGTCTTTAAATGTTTTAGGGT
This sequence comes from Bufo bufo, assembly GCF_905171765.1. NCBI lineage: Eukaryota > Metazoa > Chordata > Amphibia > Anura > Bufonidae > Bufo > Bufo bufo. The sequence continues at coordinate 144,662,202 of NC_053395.1, read as the reverse complement.
CCCTTCCACTGATCTGGGTGTGAATGTATTGGGATGTTAACTGGCAAATCTCGGAAACTACACCATTACCCATGAGAATACTGTGTGGTTGAAAGTAATATGTCTGTGTCTAGTAGCTCAGTTTCTAGGAACAGGCAGGTCTCCCCTGCTTGTGCTTCTTGGTTTTTAGATGTTTACAGGGTTTCTTTCAAAGGCCAGCCTATCGCCTCCTGTCATTTGTTTGGGCAACTAAGTTTTTTGCAACTACAGACCTTACCAAGATGTACTTTTTTTTTTTTGTGGGTCATCCAGGTATTTTGTCTTATTTGTTGCGACTGCAGACATTTCCATTTTGATGCTGTGTAGTTGCTATACAGTGATTTCATTTCATACACTGATTTCTTAGAACTTTTTGTTCCCTGCATGTTTGATAATACAGAAAGGCAACTGTTCAACTTGCAGCTCTCCGTCAAATGAAGCTTGAAAGAACAAGTAGCTGCTAAATAACCCCCAGCTGAATTCATAAAGGGGGCACAATACTGTATCACCAAGTGGATGTCATGTCAGTTGCAAGTTGTGCAATGGGCCGCTGCTATGGAACTGGCAATAAGAAAAAAATGAATATACTGTGCGTATGCAGTTAATTTAGCTATAGTGTAGACGGCTGAGACCACAGTTGGCTCAGCATCAAGGTTACTGTTGATTCAGCTAAGCTTGCTGTGCGGTAGCTTTCATCCGTCACCGATTTTGCATGTACAATCTCTTCATTTTGTAGAAAGTTGTGTTATTTTTGTGTGTGCTGTTATGTAAGAGAGCCATAGAATTTCATATTGAGCGTCCAAATGCATCTTTCCAAGGATTGCTCTGACTTAGATCATGAAATCAGACAACAGTATGGACAGTGGTGTATAGCTGAGCAACCAAGTGTACACAGAAGAAACAATTGCCTTCACTAACTCGTTTTGATAGTTTAAATTATTCTGTCCATTATTTAAAGAGAGTTTATGTAAAATAAGCAAGTATATATTTTTGTAAGTATAATTACAAATATCACCAACTGTATTTAGCACACTTTAAGCTCCGCTGGAAGTCGATGGCAGAATGTGTGACAGTCTTTACAATAATGATAGTTTGACATTAACAGGGAAGTCCTAGCCGCTGGAAATCTGTGGGTGATGGAAGAGTGCTCCTCTCAGTCTTACTCTACCCCCTGCGTAGCCCTTATGGTCGCGTGCATTCATGCTGGTAATATTAATATGGGTTATTGTTTACTTTCTGTAAAACATTTCAGTGAAGGCACAAAGGCTAAAGAATTTAGTATGGTCCTTGATGATGTTAGAGCTTTATATCCACAATGTGAACAAGGCTGATATAGAAGTATGTTAAAGGGCTACTCCTGGATTTACATAATGATGGTCATCGGTAAGAGATCAGCTGTACGAAGAGGCCTTCGAAGTCACATGGCCTAGGGGCATCTCAGCCCTATTCAGGTGAATGGGCCTGAGTGTGATACCAAACACAACCGCTATACAATGTAAGATGCTGAGGAGGCTGCAGGCTCCTCAAACAGCTGATCAGTAGAGATCCCAGGTGTTGGACCCCTGCTAATCTTATCTTGATGACGTATCCTGAGGATAGCTTATTAATATGTAAATCACGAGGGCCCTTTTAATATGGGAAATGTATTTATATACATAAAAAGTCATAGAGATCCAGGATAGTCACCAGTTGGACGAAGCTCTTGTTGCTAGGAAATGGTGTTATCAGATTTTATGCTGTTCTGCTATGTACTGTTCATTTCGCTGTACTGGGAGGTCACAGTATACCACAAAGCATTGTAAAACATACATATATCTTTTGTGTCACACACAATCACTGTACAACATTGGGCCTCATTTATTAAAATTACCGTAAAAAGTTCCAGATAGGTATATGCAATGAAAGCTGAGCTCTGCTTGGTTGCTGTGAGCAATAAGGCATTGTTAATTCTATGTTTAATTTGGAAAATAAAGCCCATTCAAGACACACACATAAAGACACCTCTCCACATAGCATAACAAGACCTGATAACTGAACTGTCAGTCTTTTTGTAGTGTCTGGGGCAGATTCCTACACCTGTCTTATTAGCCATTCTTTGAATAGGTCATCAGCATCTGATCAGTGGGTGTCCAATAACTGGGACCTCCAGGATCAGCTGTTTGATAAGGCATTGGCTCTCGCAGTAGCGCTGCTGCCTTCTATCAGCAAACCAAGCACAGAGCCGTATAGCAGCTGTGCTTGGTATCACGCTTAGCCCTATTGACTTCTATGGAGATGAGCTTCACCTAGGCCATATGACTGATGAAGGTGATGTCACTGGACCCCCACTGATCAGATATTGATGACCTATCCAGAGGATAAGACATCAGTTTAAAACTCCCAGAAAACCAGTTTAAAAAATGTGGTGTAGCAAGATGCGCCAAATGTATTAAGGGGTACTCTCTTTTTAATATATTTGGCACATCTAACGCTCTCTGTGCTAGAAACTGAAATCCACAGCAGTTATGATCTGGTTTAGACTTCAGCTATAATTCCCCCCCACTTTTATCATCAATTTTGGAACATGGAGAGGCGCACAAAAAATGATGCTAATATGTCATGCGTTATAATTTACAACTTTTATACTCCACTAAAAATGGCTTAAAAGCTTTAATTAATCTGCCCTCCTGTAGTTTTAAGCTGCTCCTCCTACTACAAATGCACAGTTGTCCTATAATAAAGCATGTATAACTCCCGGAGATGCCTTTCTAGCATTGCATACTGAAGCATAGAATGAGTTCTACCCCTAAGACGACCATATGAATGGTTCTGCATCTGTTCCGCAATTTTACAGAACAGGTGCAGACCCTCAAAAAAGTTAGAGCATGACCTATTCTTGTCCGCAATCGTGGACAAAAATAGGCATTTCTATCATAGGGCCGGCCATGTACCGGCATCCGCAAAACACTACGGCCGTCTGAGTGAGCCCTAATAGAGCCTGTTTTCCAGTGCAGTAAGTTACTTTTATTGGGAAATAGGATGTGAGTATTTACCACCTAAATATTTTCTATTTTACCCTCTAGACAGGCTAGAAAGCAGCGGGATATTCTTGTGTGATCACTGCTGTTCCCAGATTTTGCACATTTAAAGGGGTTGTTCACATTTGAACATGTGATAGTTTATGTATAGATATAGTATACATAAAAAGTTGAGTAAAGATGTAAATAAATGGCACTACTTATATTATACCGATCCTGCTTTGCAGCATTTGTAATAACCCAAAGACACATTCACATCATTCTGCTGATTCGCTGTTGAAAATGGTAGTAAAGTTGTTCACGCAACGGCTTAGCTGAGCTCCCGTAATACGCTGGGAATGTGTATGTCATATAATTTCAAATTATTAGATGTTGTAGGTGTAAAGCAAGCAATGAGTATTTCAGCTCTGAAGCCTGAAAAACTGTGAAGGCAGCTCTGGGTTATAAGAAAAATGCTGCATCTCAGGACTGGTACAGGTGATTACATACAATGTATTTACAAGATTACTCAATGCTCATTGTGTATGTAAAATAGTCTTCATGTTATTGAGTGTTCAGAATTGGGAATGTTTTGATTTTGTTTTGCTTTTTCATCTGTTCGTTGCATTTTGGAGATAATCATGTTTTTTTTTTTATCTTAGCTAAAAGCATTTCGTTTTCAGTAGTTCTAGGAAAAACAAATTTGCTTTCATTATCGTTTTCTGGGCAAAAATGCGGACTTCTACTTCTGTTTTGTCATGTGCTTGTATTTCAGTTCATGACCAGGAACCTGTCTTCTTGAACCTGGATGTTTGAGCTGCAGGAGCCTGTTATTGAGCAGATTATATATAGTTTTATGAGGAAAGATTCATTATAAAGGACTTGGCCACCAAGCAGGAATATAAATGAATACAACACAAGTTGTACCTAAACGTTTGCACACAAAACTATATATCATCTACTCAGCCCCTCCTGCTCTATAACCTTCACTTCCATGGGGCTGAGTGTGATACCAAGCACAGCCGCTATACAATGTACGGAGCTGTGCTTCGTAAGCTGCGAGAAGACCGTGGCTCTCACTGGAGCGCTGGTGCCTTCTCAAACAGCTGATTCCCACTGATCAGATACTAATGACCTATCCTGAAGATAGTTCATCAGTTCATGTCGTAGTTTTATTCCGCCCACCTCTTGGCATATTTGCCGTGCTGCCGATGGAACTCCGGCCCGCCTCCATTATAGTCAATGGGGCCGGAGTGGTAGTCCAGGGGCACGTGTGCACTAGCGGCAGCACAGATCCGACAGGCTGTTCACCCGCCGGAACAGCCTGCCGGAGTTCCTTGCCGCTAGTGTGAAACTAGCCTTAGGCCTCTTTCCCATGGGCGTGTTGCCGTATTGCAGACCGCATTTCCGTGGGCATTCGGCATCACTGATGCGGACCCATTCACTTCAATGGGTCCGCAAATCCGAAGATGCGGAATGGTGCGGACCCATGGTCCTATCTTTTTTCGGAATGGCCGGATTGCGGACCCATTCAAGTGAATGGGTCTGTGATCCGCTGCGGTTGCCCCACGGACTGTGCTCGTGCATTGCGGCCCGCATTTTGCCCATGGGAAAGAGGCCTTAGGCTGCTGCATCCTGGTTTTCCTGAAAAAATGAAGTGGCATGCTCAGTTGAATGCCATATACACATAGCTATTCTGTCCTAGGAGGAATGCTTTTAAAGGTGGCCATACGCATTCAGAAGCTGTCTGACAATTCTTTTGTTACCCGTGGTTTAGATACAGTTTGTTGGTACACACAGTGTGTTTCTATCCAGATAATGGTTTATCCCCAGTTTGCGGTAATGTCGGTTCGTGGTTGTCCAGGATGCAGTTGTCATGCAACACTGACAATACTGCGTGATGCATGTTTCTATGCCCATACACACTTTGCTGTATATTGTGTTTTTATTTTTCTTGGCTTGGATACCTAACTTAGATTTGTTATTTTTTTTATCAGCTGGTAGATTCAGTTCTTTCTCTTTTTTTTTTTTTTTTTTTTTTTTTCTTCTTGTTTTAGACATTTTGTTATCATCCATGAATGGTATACTTGTACTATACTATTAGCAGCTCAGGATCTTTTCATATATTCAGCTATGCTACATTACATGCAACAAGACATTAAGCTATTTATTCAGTATATCCAAGCATGAAAGTCGTTGCTACAAACTGGTCACTTGTGTTATTAACTGGTTTGTAAAATACCTAGCTGGCACATACCCCCTAGCTGCAGTATAGTGTTACAGTAAGCGCGGTACCCTCATAGACTATAACTCTACATCACTGCAAGTCTTCTCCTGGACTGACCCTTTTATTCATGCCTCAGTAGTCAGTTTTTTTTCTACAAATAATAAAAGGTACTTGTTGAAATAATTCCCCCTTTTTTTAAATTAAAAATAAATGTAAAATTCCTTTGGTGTTTTTTTATTTTTTTCCTCTTAGCCTCCCCGTTAGGCATGATCAGTGCTATCCATTGTGGCATGCGATAGCGTTAGATTGTTAGGTGAGCCGTCCATAGTGCTTATCATCAATGGCTGCTTACTGGGGATCACCTGACAATTGGCTGCCATTGGCTCCTAGAGCTGTCAAATAGGGGAGGCTAGGAGGGGGAAAAAAGAAGAGCACACGAGTCACGATCATGGACAATATGGCTATAAAGATATGCAGCCGGTTTTACTACTCTGAGGATGTGATCATTTAAATACACCTCTAGAAAAGTGAATCCTGGCTGAAGATTGTATTGTTGAAGTTATTGGAGGGAAATTTCTTTTATATGACATATGAGGTCAAGCTTGCTTGAAGTAAATGGGCATTACAGAAAACCCCAAGTTCTAAGTGTTTTTCTTTCTTTTTGAAATGTCCCTTCAAAATAAGGTAGAAGAATTGAGACCCTATTAGTAGGGATGAGCGAACTTGTGTTTTCAAGTTTGGCGTACAAGGTTCAGGTTATCTAAGAATTCCGTTATGGATTCCCCTACCACGGACCATAAGTTATAGTAGCGGAGTCCATAACAGAATTCTTAGATAACCCGAACCTTGTACGCTGAACTTGAAAACACAAGTTTGCTCATCCTACTAATAGGGCATGTTCACTTTAAAATATACAATCATTATTCAGTTGTTTTTTTTTTCAATATTCTTTTGCGTTATTAAACATAGGAGTAGATTCCACCAGGGTAAAGGCAGCGGTTTTCTTGAAGTCTTTGTTCTTCCTGTTATTGGTGAAGCAATAGGGATTAGAAAACAGAATGAGCGTACACTTGTGAGAACAAGCTCTTACCCTATGACCACACTGTAGACTTTAGGGTTGGGTTTGCATGGAGAAGTTTAGGTGAAATGGTTGATACTTTTTTCCCTTATAATTTATCCCCCTTTTAGATCCATTTATGGCTTTGGATTCAAAATACATGGAGCAACTACTCCAAAATTGCCTTATATGAACAAGGTTGTAGCCTAAATTTTGTATTCTGTATAATTTAACACAGTAGTGGTTACAGTAGTCTGGTGTTTGATTATGTTGCTGGATTCTTCAAGGGGTTGTATGAGATTACAGAAAGGAGGCTCTGAACTTTTTACAAAAACAGCACCACTTTTGTCTACTGTGCTGGAACTGCATCTGCTTCATTCTCTGGAATTGGGCTAAACTGCAATATACCAGACACAACCCATGGACTGGAGTGAAGCAGTTTCTGAAAAAAGTTTTTTTTTTTTTTTTGTAATTCTATATAATCCTTTTAAAAGCATTTCCATTAGATACATGTTAAATTGGCATGTATACAGTATTTATATCCCATATAGCTTTTCACACTGAATATCCACCTGACCAAACTAATGAAGAAAAGCCTTTCTCCTCTACCAAAGAGTTTCTGCAATATCGTATCCATACCGTTGCTCCTTGTAAATTGACATATCTTTCAGCAGTAGGGCTGTGTTCTGTTTTTTGCTGGCGGACTGATGCCCCTGCCGCTCACATAGGCATTTCTTAGCATGCAGTATGAATCAAAGTGTATAAGGATGAGGTGCTGCTTTCTCTACCTGCAATGTACTGCAGGCCTATGTTTGTTCGATGGCATGTAAGCTATGTCGTGGCCCTCTGGTGTGGATTTGGTGGCATTTATTCCTACTTCCTCGGGACCATCGTATTTTTCTATTTTCTGTTTTGTGCAGAACTAATGCAAAACTGTGGAAGATCACATTATTGCTGCATGTCCGGCATATTTATAATCTATCTGTCTTACTGGAAGCTGGTAAATGCTGTTCACTGTCGTTGAAAATGTGAAACTTAGTTGCTGTTAACAAATGTAAATATCCAGAGTAAAATAAATATTTTAATTCATTGTAAATAGAGATGTATAAATTTCTGAATCCCTCAGAATATCTATTACTATGTTAAATAAATATTGTTCTGTTTCTGGCTCCAACAGTCTGTTCTGTGAGTGGAAAGTTTCCAAGGGTACAGGCTGGAAATGACTAGGTCACATTGCTGGGTTAATGGATGGGCTGTAGTAGTCACACAAAACTGCACGTAGGCTACATTCACAGCGAAAAATAGGGCCATGAAAAACGGACACACTGGGGGAGATTTATCAAACTAGTGTAAAGGAAAACTGGCTTAGTTGCCCGTAGCAACCAATTAGACTTCACCTTTAATTTTCCAAAGGAGTTCTGCTCTGAAAAATGAAAGGTGGAATCTGGTTGCTATGGGCAACTAGGCCAGTTTCCTTTTGCACCAGTTTTGAAAAATCTGCCCCGCTGTCTGTTTTTCATGGCCATTTTTGCATCCATTTTCAACGTCCATTTTGCATCCATTTTTAACGGCAAAAAAAATGGATGATTTTCATTGTATTTTTTTATTTAAAACCCAACCCCTGCAGTATACATCATTTCCTCATTCCGGCCTCCAGCAAAAATAATGTTTCCCAGAGTGGCCTCCAGCAGTAGTATTGGCCCTCAACAGTATGGGTCGCCCAAAGCAGTAATAATGTCCCCTAGAGTGCCAAAAAATAAATTGCCTCATCCACTTGCACGCTCAAGGATAGTCGTTCTTTACTTGATGCGGAAGGACCTGTACTCCCAGCCATTATGATGGGAGAGCATGGTGATGTCATTATGCTGGGAATGCAGGTCCTTCTGCTTCGAGAGGAGCGACTGTCTCTGCGTGCAAGCCCTAAAAGGCCTTTTTCACTAATGTACCTGTTTTAAAGGCTGTTATATAAGTGCACTTCTGTCTAAGCAGCCGTTAAAAATGGTCCTATTGATATCAATGGGGTCCGTCTGGCCGTGAAAACAGGCAAAAATAGGACATGTCCTATATTTTTTTACAGCTGGTGGCTCCCATTTATTCATATTCTGGTCCCCAGCTTGTTTTCTTCCAGCTGGGTATGGACATGGTTGCGTGTGCTGCTGCAGCAAATGACTGGCTTCAGCAGTTAGCTATCTCTAAGCAGTACGTCAGTATAACAGGTGACTATGTCCATAACCAGCTTGTAGAAAACAAGCCAGGGACCAGAAAAATGGGCAAGCAGGTGCCAGCACGCAGAGGAGCAGGTACGTGTGAATCTTTCAATAGATGAGGCAGGCTACTGAGCATAAGTAAAAAGTTCATTATTACTGGAAAACCTGATTAATGCACATGTCTGGGGAACATTCATTGGGATATACTGTTTTACAGTCGATTCAAGGATGTGAGAATAAATAGGTTTACACATGGTTAAGTGACTTACTATACACTGCTCACAATAAATTAGGGATATTTGGCTTGTGGGTGAAATTTTAGTAAAATGCACTCAAACCTACAGGTGAACTTAATGTGACCTTCTCTAAACTTTTGAACGCTGATGTACCACTGTTCAATGTTTCAGTACTTTTTGCACAACTTGCTCTCTAACAAGGAGCTTAACGGCAAAATTCACAACAGGTGTTTAATCCATGAATCACCAGATAAATTTGCTGGTTCAATTTGAATTGGTATTTAACCCCCTTAAGGACCAGTGATGTACATGTACTGCATGGTGATCGGGTGGGTGCAGGCCCGCCCGATCAGCAGCAGGGGTCCGGCAGTCACTGATAGCCGGACCCCTGCTGCATGCGCCGGCATCGGTAAAATCACTGATGCCGGCGCATTAACCCCGCGCGGCCGCTGACCCCTGATGCTTCAGACATGTGCGGGGTGGCCATTGGGTCCCTGCGCTGCTGTGACGGGGGCCCGATGGCAGGGAAGGCAGCCCGATGCCTTCCTTAGGCATTGTGGCTGCCTTCCGGGAGAGATACAGCCCCCTGGATCTCACAGGCACGAAGGCTGAAAGTGTATTACAGTGTGTAATATGCTTACAAGCAAGTAAGAAGTATTGTCATGCATTGTAAAGGGGATCAGACCCCCAAAAATTGAAGTCCCAGAGTGGGACAAAAAATAAAGTGAAAAAAAAAGTTTTCCAATTTTTTTTTTTAACCGCTTGCTGTCACAGTAACGCCGATAGGTGTCCGGACGGCAGCGCTCTCAGGTCTCAGCGACGACTATTGGCATCATCTCGTGAGACCTAAGATTTCCTGTGAACGCGCGCTCACAGGATTGCGCAGTTCACAAGTTGAACTACAGCCTGCCAGCGCTGATCATCGGCTGGCAGGCTGTAGATTTTTTAAATAACCAATCAAATAGGTATATCAGACGCTATTTTGTAAATAGCATCTGATATACCTGCTACCTGCTCCTCTGGTGGTCCCTTTTGCTTGGATCGACCACCAGAGGACACAGGCAGCTCTATAAGTAGCACCAAGCACCACACACACATTACAACCCCCTGTCACTTATTAACCCCTTATTAACCCCCTGATCACCCCATATAGACTCCCTGGTCACCCCCCTGTCATTGATCACCCCCCTGTAAGGGTCCCTTATCACCGCCAGTTAGTTAGGTAGTTAGCGCCCACTGCACCGCAGTCACTGTTTAGTCGCTGATTAGCGTCATTGCTGTCGCTAATCAGCACTAGTACTATATAGTATCTGTAAGTGATCAAGACTGATGGCAATCAGATCTATATCAGTACATTAGGGTCACCTTAGGCTCTACAAAAAACGCAGTGTTCGCCCGATCAGGCCTGATCTTGTGCCCACACTTGCGTTCAGTCCGCCCCACCGCAGTGACTGTATTATTTTTTTTCTGATCACTGCAAAAACACTGTAAAATCGCTGCGGCGCTATAAAGATCACTTTTGAGCTTTTTGGATCTTTATTAGCGATCGCAGCTTTACTTCGCAAGCACTCCTTGTTACTAGGCAGGTGTGCTCTTTTTCCTGGGTAGTCTCAGAGGAATACCCCCTAAATTTAGTTAGCCCAAAATGTCAAAAAAGGGGTATTCCGCTGAAGAGTACTTTTAGGATTTCACAGGGCATTTTTACGCATTTGGATTCCAAACTACTTCTCACGCTTTAGGACCCCTAAAATGCCAGGGCAGTATAAATACCCCACAAGTGACCCCCTTTTGGAAAGAAGACACCCCAAGGTATTCCGTGAGGGGCATGGCAAGTTCATAGAAGATTTTTTTTTTGGCGCAAGTTAGCGGAAATTTATATATATATATTTTTTTTTCTTACAAAGTCTCATATCCTACTAACTTGTGACAAAATTTTTTATTTTACATGAACTCACCATACCCCTCACGGAATACCTTGGGGTGTCTTCTTTCTAAAATGGGGTCACTTGTGGGGTATTTATACTGCCCTGGCATTTTAGGGGCCCTAAAGCGTGAGAAGTGCCCTGTGAAATCCTAAAAGTGCTCATTGGAATTTGGGCCCCTTTGCGCACCTAGGCTGCAAAAAAGTGTCACACATGTGATATCACCGTACTCAGGAGAAGTAGAGCAATGTGTTTTGGGGAGTATTTTTACATATACCCATGCTGGGTGAGAGAAATCTCACTGTAAATTGACAACTTTGTATAAAAAAAATGGAAAAAGTTGTCATTTACAGAGATATTTCTCACACACAGTATGGGTATATGTAAAAATACACCCCAAAACACATTGCCCTACTTCTCCTGAGTACGGCGATATCACATGTGTGACACTTATTTGCAGCCTAGGTGCACAAAGGGGCCCAAATTCCAATGAGTACTTTTAGGATTTCACAGGGCACTTCTCACGCTTTAGGGCCCCTAAAATGCCAGGGCAGTATAAATATCCCACAAGTGACCCTATTTTAGAAAGAAGACACCCCAAGGTATTCCATGAGGGGTATGGTGAGTTCATGTAAAATTTTATTTTTTGTCACTCACAAGTTAGTGGAATATGAGACTTTGTAGAAAAAAATAAAAATATCAATTTCCGCTAACTTGTGCCAAAAAAAAAAAATCTTCTATGAACTTGCCATGCGTCTCACGAAATACCTTGGGGTGTCTTCTTTCCAAAATGGGGTCACTTGTGGGGTACTTATACTGCCCTGGCATTTTAGGGGCCCTAAAGCGTGAGAAGTAGTTTGGAATCCAAATGCGTAAAAATGCCCTGTGAAATCCTAAAGGTACTCATTGGAATTTGGGCCCCTTTGTGCACCTAGGCTGCAAAAAAGTGTCACACATGTGGTATCGCCGTACTCAGAAGAAGTAGGGCAATGTGTTTTGGGGTGTATTTTTACATATACCCATACTGTGTGTGAGAAATATCTCTGTAAATGACAACTTTTAAATTTTTTTTTACAAAGTTGTCAATTTACTTTGATATTTCTCTCACCCAGCATGGGTATATGTAAAAAATACACCCCAAAACACATTGCCCTACTTCTTCTGAGTACGGCGATACCACGTGTGACACTTTTTTGCAGCCTAGGTGCGTAAAGGGGCCGAAAGTCCAACGAGTACCTTTAGGCTTTACAGGGTTGCTCACAATTTAGCCCCGCCCAAAATGCCAGAACAGTAAACACACCCCACAAATGACCCCATTTCGGAAAGTAGACACCCCAAGGTATTCACTGAGGGGCATAGTGAGTCCGTGGGAGATTTTTTATTTTTTTTGCCAGAAGTTAGCAGAAATGGAAACTTTATTATTTTATTTTTTTCCTCAGAAAGTGTCATTTTCCGCTAACTTGTGAAAATAAATTAAATCATACATAAACTCACCATGCCCCTCCGCGAATACTTTGGGGTGTCTTCTTTCTAAAATGGGGTCATTTGGGGGGTATTTATACTATCCTGGCATTCTAGCACCTCAAGAAACATGACAGGTGCTCAGAAAGTCAGAGCTGCTTCAAAATGCGAAAATTCACATTTTTGTACCATAGTTTGTAAACGCTATAACTTTTGCGCAAACCAATAAATATACACTTATTGGATTTTTTTTTTATCAAAGACATGTAGCACAATAAATTCTGACAAAAACTTGTATAGAAATGTAATTATATTTGAACAATTTGACCAGAAAAAGTTAAAAATACACTTTTTTTTTTGAAAATTGCGGTCTATTTTGATTAATATCAGAAAAACGAAATATCTCAGCAGCAATCAAATACCACCAAAAGAAAGATGTATTTGTGAGAAGAAAAGGAGGTAAAATTCATTTGGGTGCCAAGATGCATGACCGAGCAATAAACCATGAAGTGCCGATTTGTAAAAAAGAGCCTGGTCGCTAGGGGGGTATAAACCTGTGGTCCTTAAGTGGTTAAAAGTTTCAAGTAAAAAAATAAAGAAATGTCCTTTTGCCTAAATAAAGGGGAAAAAAATTTTTAAAAATTGAGAAAAAAGGAAAAGTTGAAATATTGGGTATCGTCTCGTCGCGTCCGTATCGACCAGCTCTATAAAAACATCACATGACCTAACCCCTCAGATGAACACTGTCAAAAAAATAAAATAAAACCTGTGCTAAATAAACCATTTTTTTTGTCACCTTACATCACTAAAAGTGCAACACCAAGGCGATCAAGAAAGTTTATCTCCCAAAATAGTACCAATCTAACCATCACCTCATTCCACAAAAAATGAGCCTCTACCTCATACAATCGCCCAAAACATAAAAAAAAAAACTATGGCTCTCAGACTATGGAGACACTAAAACATGATTTTTTGATCATTGTGTAAAATTTACATAGAAACATAGAATGTGTCGGCAGATAAGAACCATTTGGCCCATCCAGTCTGCCCAATATACTAAATACTATGGATAGCCCCTGGCCCTATCTTATATGAAGGATGGCCTTATGCCTATCCCATGCATGCTTAAACTCCTCCACTGTATTTGCAGCTACCACTTCTGCAGGAAGGCTATTCCATTCATCCACTACTCTCTCAGTAAAGTAATACTTCCTGATATTACTTTTAAACCTTTGCCCCTCTAATTTAAAACTATGTCCTCTTGTAGCAGTTTTTCTTCTTTTAAATATTCTCTCCTCTTTTACCTTGTTGATTCCCTTTATGTATTTAAAAGTTTCTATCATATCCCCTCTGTCTCGTCTTTCTTCCAAGCTATACATGTTAAGGTCCTTTAATCTTTCCTGGTAAGTTTTATCCTGCAATCCATGTACCAGTTTAGTAGCTCTTCTCTGAACTCTCTCCAAAGTATCAATATCCTTCTGGAGATATGGTCTCCAGTACTGAGCACAATACTCCAAATGAGGTCTCACTAGTGCTCTGTGGAGCGGCATGAGCACCTCCCTCTTTCTACTGGTAATTCCTCTCCCTATACACCCAAGCATTCTGCTAGCATTTCCTGCTGCTCTATGACATTGTCTGCCTACCTTTAAGTCTTCTGAAATAATGACCCCTAAATCCCTTTCCTCAGATACTGAGGTTAGGACTGTATCACTGATTTTATATTCTGCTCTTGGGTTTTTACGTCCCAGGTGCATTATCTTGCACTTATCAACATTAAATTTTAGTTGCCATATTTTTGACCATTCCTCTAGTTTTCCTAAGTCCTTTTCCATTTGGTGTATCCCTCTAGGAACATCAACCCTGTTACAAATCTTTGTGTCATCAGCAAAAAGACACAACTTACCATCGAGGCCTTCTGCAATTTCGCTGATAAAGATATTAAACAATATGGGTCCCAGAACAGATCCCTGAGGTACCCCACTGGTAACAAGACCTTGGTCTGAATATACTCCATTGACTACAACCCTCTGTTGCCTGTCCCTCAGCCACTGCCTAATCCATTCAACAATATGGGAGTCCAAGCCCAAAGACTGCACTTTATTGATAAGCTTTCTATGTGGGACAGTATCAAAAGCCTTACTAAAGTCTAGATAAGCGATGTCTACTGCACCTCCTCCATCTATTATTTTAGTCACCCAATCGAAAAAATCAATAAGATTAGTTTGACATGATCTCCCTGAAGTAAACCCATGCTGTTTTTCATCTTTCAATCCATGGGATTTTAGATGTTCCACAATCCTCTCCTTAAGTATGGTTTCCATTAATTTCCCCACTATTGATGTCAGGCTTACTGGCCTATAGTTGCCCGATTCCTCCCTACTACCTTTCTTGTGAATGGGCACAACATTTGCTAATTTCCAATCTTCTGGGATGACTCCTGTTGCCAGCGATTGGTTAAATAAATCTGTTAATGGTTTTGCTAGTTCAACGCTGAGCTCTTTTAATAGCTTTGGGTGTATTAATTTTAGACAGCTGACTTAGAACCTCTTCCTCTGTAAAGACACATGCATCAAAAGATTCATTAGTCTTCTTTCCTAACTGAGGTCCTTCTTCATTTTCCTTTGTAAAAACTGAACAGAAATATTCATTGAGGCAGTCAGCTAGTTCTTTATCTTCTTCTATATACCTTCCTTCTTTTGTTTTTAATTTGGTAATTTCTTGTTTTAGTTTCCTTTTCTCATTTATGTATCTGAAGAATGCCTTCTCGCCTTTTTTCCCTGACTGAGCTAATTTCTCTTCTGCCTGTGCTTTGGAAGCTCTTATAACTTGTTTGGCCTCTCTCTGCCTAATCTTATAAATTTGTCTGTCATCCTCGTTTTTTGTTTTTTTTATAATTCCTAAATGCTATCTTTTTGTTTTTAATGATTTTGGCCACTTCTGAGTACCACAGTGGTCTCTTTCTTTTTTTGCTTTTACTGACAAGCCTAATGCAATTTTCTGTTGCCTTCAATAGTGCCACTTTTAAGTAGTCCCATTTCTCCTGGACTCCAATGAAACTGTTCCAGTCTGATAGGGACTTGTATACCACTAATCTAATTTTAGAAAAGTCTGTTTTTCTAAAATCTAAAACTTTTGTTTTTGTGTGGTGTGACTCAGTCACTGTACTTATAGTAAACCACACTGACTGGTGATCACTAGATCCCAAGCTTTCCCCTACAGTAATATCAGATACCAAATTCCCATTTGTGAATACTAAATCTAAAAT
This sequence comes from Bufo bufo, assembly GCF_905171765.1. Taxonomy (NCBI): domain Eukaryota; kingdom Metazoa; phylum Chordata; class Amphibia; order Anura; family Bufonidae; genus Bufo; species Bufo bufo. The sequence continues at coordinate 144,646,813 of NC_053395.1, read as the reverse complement.
GGCCTCCTTCCGGGTTGGCTCCTCCACTACTTGCTGTAGAGATAATCCCAGTAGGGAATTTAGAATATCTGTACTCCTGGCAGAACTAGCTATTTTGGTTTTCCAGTTTACATCTGGAAGATTAAAGTCTCCCATAATGATAACTTCCCCCTTCAATGTCATTTTAGCTATTTCCTCAACTAGTAGATCATCTAATTCTTTGACTTGGCTAGGTGGTCTATATATCACACCTACACGAGTTACCTTATTATTATCAAGCTGCACGGTAACCCAAACTGACTCTAAATTGTTCTCGCTAACTTGTATCAAATTAGATTTTATGTTATCTTTCACATACAGGGCCACCCCTCCCCCCTTCTTGCCTTCTCTGTCTTTCCTGTATAGAGAGAACCCTGGTATTGATATATCCCAGTCATTACTCCCCTTGAACCACGTCTCAGTAACAGCCACTACATCTATATTCTCAGATGCCATTATAGCCTCAAGTTCATTGATCTTATTCCCTAGACTGCAAACATTTGTAGACAAGACTCTGAGCTTGTCATTCCTTAACCTTTGTGCTACTGGCCTCTTCTGGCATTGTTCCGGGGGGCAGTTGGACTGCTGGATTATCACTCTTTTGCCCCCCTTTCCTAGTTTAAATGCTTCTTAGCAAATACCTGGAACTGTTCACCGAGGACATTCGTTCCTTTGAGAGAAAGATGCAAACCATCTTTCTTGTACAGTTCTTTTCCATTCCAACAAGAGCTAACATGAGACACAAAGCCAAACCCTTGGTTCAGACACCATTCACCAAGCCATACATTGAATTCCTTAATGCGCATCTTCCTGTCATGCTGAAGGTTATGCACAGGCAAAACTGCAGAGAATGAAACAGTTGATGCAACCTCCCGTATATCCTTTCCAAGTGTGTGAAAAGCTTCTTTCACCTTTGAAACCTCATTGCAAGCCAGATCGTTTGTCCCATAAATAAAAAAAATAGACATTAGGTATTGCCAAGTCTGTCAGAACCTGCTCTATAAAAATATCACATGACCTAACCCCTCAGGTTAATTTTTTGTCACCTTACATAATAAAAAGTGTAATAGCAAGCGATCGAAAAGTCATATGCACCCCAAAATAGTGCCAGTCATCTCATCCAACAAAAATGATATCCTACCTAAGATAATCGCCCAAAAACTGAAAAAAACACTAAAAAATATAATTGTGTAAAACTTTTTTTTATTTATGTATCGACACATCTGTAAGAACCCGCTCTAAAAATTTTTTACATGACCTAACCCCTTAGGTGAACACCGTGAAAAAAAATCGGTGTCAAAAAAGCCATTTTTTGTCACTTTACATCACAAAAAGTGTAAGAGCAAGCGATCAAAAAGCTATATGCACCCTAAAATAGTACCAGTCAAACCGTCATCTGTTCCAAAAAAAAAAAAATGAGCCCCTATACAAGACATTCACCCAAATTTTTTTTTTTTAAAAGACGTCTTTATGATGTAAAACTGAAACAAACAACCCAAAAAGTCATATTTGGTATTGTCATGTCCGTAACAATACCACTTGGTTTAACCTGTCAGATGAACGTTGTAAATAACAAAAAATAAAAACTATGCCAAAACAGCTATTTTTTTTGTTACCTTGCCTCACAAAAAGTGTAATATAGAGCAACCAAAAATCATATGTACCCTAAAATAGTACCAACAAAACTGCCACCTTATCCCGTAGTTTCCAAAATGGGGTAACTTTTTGGGGAGTTTCTACTCTAGGGGTGCATCAGGGGGGCTTCAAATGGGACATGGTGTCAAAAAAAAACAATCTAGCTAAATCTACCTTCCAAAAACCATATGGCGTTCCTTTCCTTAATTCTTGTGGAACACTTTTTTGGAGTTTCTACTCTAGGGTGCATCAGGGGGGTATTCAAATGTGACATGGCAGCTTAAAATTATCCCAGTGAAATCTGCTTTCCAAAAACCATATGGAGTTCCTTTCCTTCTACTCAATGCAGTGTGCCCGTAGAGCAGTTTATGACCACATATGGGGTGTTTCTGTAAACTACAGAATCAGGGCCATAAATATTGAGTTTTGTTTGGCTGTTTAACACTTGCTTTGTAACTGGAAATAATGGATTAAAATGGAAAATCTGCCAAAAAAGTGAAATTCTGAAATTTCATCTATATTTTCCATTAAATCTTGTGGAACCCCTAAAGGGTTAACAAAATTTGTAAAATCAGTTTTGTTTACCTTGAGGGGTGTAGTTTCTAAAATGGGGTCATTTTTGGGTGGTTTCTATTATGTAAGTCTCACAAAGTGACTTCAGACCTAACCTGGTCCTTAAAAAGTGGGTTTTGGAAATTTTCAGAAAAATTTCAAGATTTGCTTCTAAACTTCTAAGCCTTCTAACATCCCCCAAAAATAAAATGGCATTCACAAAATGATCCAAACATGTAGTAGATATATGGGGAATGTAAAGTAATAACTATTTTGGAGGTATTACTATCTATTATAAGAGTAGAAAAATAGAAATTTGCGAATCTTTCAAAATTTTGGGTAAATTTGGTAATTTTTTTTTATCAATAAAATTTCAATTTTTGACTCAATTTTATTACTGTCATGAAGTACAATATGTGACGAGAAAACAATCTCAGAATGGTCTGGATAAGTAAAAGCGTTTTAAAGTTATCACCACATAAAGTGACACAAAGATGACACCTAACAATTGATGAACAGTAGGGTTGTCTTGATACTAAAATTTTGATTAGATATAGATACCATAAAAAAGTACCATCATTTTTTGGGGGGGATGAGGTGACAAAAATTTGAAATAAAACGTGTTTTTTTTTTGTGTGCTTTAACTGGAGACTGTCAGCTTTAATTTGAGGGTATTTACATCCAAATCAGGTGAACGGTGTAGGAATTACAACAGTTTGCATATGTGCCTCCCACTTGTTAAGGAACCAAAAGTAATGGGGCAATTGGCTTCTCAGCTGTTCCTTGGCCAGGTGTGTGTTATTCCCTCATTATCTTAATTACAATGAGCAGATAAAAGGTCTAGAGTTCATTTCAAGTGTGCTATTTCATTTGGAATCTGTTGCTGTCAACTCTCAAGATGAGATCTAAAGAGCTGTCACTATCCGTGAAGCAAGCCACCATTAGGCAGAAAAAAACTAAACAAACCCATCAGAGAGATAGCAAAAACATTAGGTGTGGCCAAAACAACTGTTTGGAACATTCTTAAAAAGAAGGAATGCATCGGTGAGCTCAGCAACACCAAAAGACCACGGAAAACAACTGTGGTGGATGACCGAAGAATTCTGTCCCTGGTGAAGAAAACACCATTCACAACAGTTGGCCAGATCAAGAACACTCTCCAGGAGGTAGGTGTATGTGTGTCAAAGTCAACAATCAAGAGAAGACTTCACCAGCGTGAATACAGAGGGTTCACCACAAGATGTAAACCATTGGTCAGCCTCAAAAACAGGAAGGCCAGATTAGAGTTTGCCAAACGACATCTAAAAAAAGCGTTCACAGTTCTGGAACAACATCCTATGGACAGATAAGACCAAGATCAACTTTAAGGCTAGTGTGAAACTCGCATAAGCACACTTTCTTTCTGTTTCATCCTATCCTTTCTATAAAAGACTGTGGAGCCTCATCACAGCAATCCAAAATGCAAAGCTCCCCAGGAAACCGTAATATGCAAAATAACTGTGGAGCCCCAGTTATGGATCTTCAACACAGAGAAAGCCAGATATCCTTCAAAGGAAGGAAAACCGAGCAAAGGGGGTGTCTCCATTACAGAGATCACCAAATCCACCATATTAAGTGGCCCCTATGTCAAGATCCCGCTCTTTTACACGCTTTAAGGATTTGACAGGGAAGACCTGGTTAGCCAGAATCCTACTCCACACTGATGAGGGGTAACACTCCGAAACAGCTGTCTGTGGATGGATAGCCGACTTAGGTCTTCCCCTATTGACTATAATGGGACCTGGCGGGGACACAGCCTGCTTCCAGCGTGAGTGCCAGGGTCAGCCAGACAAAAAAAAACAGTGCTTGCACCAGATTTTGGTAGGCCGATGCCACATACTTTGAACTCCAGCAGATGGTTCCTCCTAGATGGTTTTAATGCTACTGTAAAACTAGCCTTACAGCTGTATATCAGCTTGTGATAATAGGCTATAACACATCACTGTACAAAGCTATGCATACACAAACGTGCATGAAATTCAGGTTACATGCAGTACAGCATATCAATGTGCTTGAATATATCCTGCAATGCTAATTGATGCCACATTACATCTGCGGGTGGAGGATGATTAGAGATGCTGCATGTCCTTTAATTGATCTTGGAAAAGATGGCTGCTGTGAGCTAACTTAATGATGTCACTAGAGTTATAGGTGAAAAAGATACAATGGCTGGCATAGAACTTATAAATAATTAAATGCTGGCTAACTAGAAACAGTTTTCACAAACAGCCACTAGATGGATCCATGACAGCATGAATACAAGGTACAGTTGCAAGAAAAAGTATGTGAACCCTTTGGAATTATATGGATTTCTGCACAAATTGGTCATAAAATGTGATCTGATCTTCATCTAAGTCACAACAATAGACAATCACAGTCTGCTTAAACTAATAACACACAAAAAATTAAATGTTACCATGTTTTTTATTGAACACACCATGTAAACATTCACAGTGCAGGTGGAAAAAGTATGTGAACCCCTAGACTAATGACATCTCCAAGAGTTAATTGGAGTGAGGTGTCAGCCAACTGGAGTCCATTCAATGAGATGAGATTGGAGGTGTTGGTTACAGCTACCCTGCCCTATAATAAACACACACCAGTTCTGGGTTTGCTTTTCACAAGAAGCATTGCCTGATGTGAATGATGCCTACGATTAAGAATTGTTGACTTGCATAAAGCTGGAAAGGGTTATAAAAGTATCTCCAAAGCCTTGCTGTTCATCCACGGTAAGACAAATGGTCTATAAATGGAGACAGTTCAGCACTGCTGCTACTCTCCCTAGGAGTGGCCGTCCTGTAAAGATTACTGCAAGAGCACAGCGCAGACTGCTCAATGAGGTGAAGAAGAATCCTAGAGTGTCAGCTAAAGACTTACAAAAGTCTCTGGCATATGCTAACATCCCTGTTAGCGAATCTACGATACGTAAAACACTAAACAAGAATGGATTTCATGGAAGGTTACCACAGAGGAAGCCACTGCTGTCCAAAAAAATCATTGCTGCTTGTTTACAGTTTGCACAAGAGCACCTGGATGTTCCAAAGCAGTACTGGCAAAATATTCTGTGGACAGATGAAACCAAAGTTGAGTTGTTTGCAAGAAACACACAACACTATGTGTGGAGAAAAAGAGGCACAGCACACCAACATTAAAACCTCATCCCAACTGTGAAGTATGGTGGTGGGGGCATCATGGTTTGGGGCTGCTTTGCTGCGTCAGGGCCAGGACGGATTGCCATCATCGAAGGAAAAATGAATTCCCAATTTTATCAAGACATTTTGCAGGAGAACTTAAGGCCATTTGTCCGCCAGCTGAAGCTCAACAGAAGATGGGTGTTGCAACAGGACAACGACCCAAAGCAGAGAAGTAAATCAACAACAGAATGGCTTAAACAGAAGAAAATACGCCTTCTGGAGTGGCCCAGTCAGAGTCCTGACCTCAACCCGATTGGATGCTGTGGCATGACCTCAAGAAAGTGATTCACACCAGACACCCTAAGAATATTGCTGAACTGAAACAGTTCTGTAAAGAGGAATGGTCAATAATTACTCCTGACCGTTGTGCACGTCTGATCTGCAACTACAGGAAACGTTTGGTTGAAGTTATTGCTGCCAAAGGAGGTTCAACCAGTTATTAAATCCAAGGGTTCACATACTTTTTCCACCTGCACTGTGAATGTTTACATGGTGTGTTCAATAAAAATATGGTAACATTTAATTCTTTGTGTGTTATTAGTTTAAGCAGACTGTGATTGTCTATTGTTGTGACTTAGATGAAGATCAGATCACATTTTATGACCAATTTGTGCAGAAATCCATATAATTCCAAAGGGTTCACATACTTTTTCTTGCAACTGTACATTAACCACCTCCGGACCGCTGTACGCACAGACGCGTCCTGGAGGTGGTTGATTCATTCCTCCTGGGCGCGCCGGCTCGTCCTCTCGCGAGACGCAAGATTTCCTGTGAACGCGCGCGCTCACAGGAACGGAAGGTAAGAGAGTTGATCTCCAGCCTGCCAGCGGCGATCGTTCGCTGGCAGGCTGGAGATGTGTTTTTTTTAACCCCTAACAGGTATATTAGACGCTGTTTTGATAACAGCGTCTAATATACCTGCTACCTGGTCCTCTGGTGGTCCCCTTTGGATCGACCACCAGAGGACACAGGTAGCTCAGTAAAGTAGCACCAAGCACCACTACACTACACTACACTACACCCCCCCCCCGTCACTTATTAACCCCTTATTAGCCCCTGAACAGCCCATATAGACTCCCTGATCACCCCCCTGTCATTGATCACCCCCCTGTAAAGCTCCATTCAGACGTCCGCATGATTTTTACGGATCCACTGATAGATGGATCGGATCCGCAAAACGCATCCGGACGTCTGAATGAAGCCTTACAGGGGCGTGATCAATGACTGTGGTGATCACCCCATATAGACTCCCTGATCACCCCCCTGTCATTGATTACCCCCCTGTCATTGATCACCCCCCTGTAAAGCTCCATTCAGACGTCCGCATGATTTTTACGGATCCACTGATAGATGGATCGGATCCGCAAAACGCATCCGGACGTCTGAATGAAGCCTTACAGGGGCATGATCAATGACTGTGGTGATCACCCCATATAGACTCCCTGATCACCCCCCTGTAAAGCTCCATTCAGATGTCCGCATGATTTTTACGGATGCACTGATAGATGGATCGGATCCGCAAAACGCATCCGGACGTCTGAATGAAGCCTTACAGGGGCATGATCAATGACTGTGGTGATCACCCCATATAGACTCCCTGATCACCCCCCTGTCATTGATTACACCCCTGTCATTGATCACCCCCCTGTAAAGCTCCATTCAGATGTCCGCATGATTTTTACGGATGCACTGATAGATGGATCGGATCCGCAAAACGCATACGGACGTCTGAATGAAGCCTTACAGGGGCATGATCAATGACTGTGGTGATCACCCCATATAGACTCCCTGATCACCCCCCTGTCATTGATTACCCCCCTGTAAAGCTCCATTCAGACGTCCGCATGATTTTTACGGATCCACTGATAGATGGATCGGATCCGCAAAACGCATCCGGACGTCTGAATGAAGCCTTACAGGGGCATGATCGATGACTGTGGTGATCACCCCATATAGACTCCCTGATCACCCCCCTGTCAAGGTGGGCAAAGGGGCCCATATTCCAAAGAGCACCTTTCGGATTTCACAGGTCATTTTTTACAGAATTTGATTTCAAACTCCTTACCACACATTTGGGCCCCTAGAATGCCAGGGCAGTATAACCACCCCACAAGTGACCCCATTTTGGAAAGAAGAGACCCCAAGGTATTTCGTGATGGGCACAGTGAGTTCATGGAAGTTTTTATTTTTTGTCACAAGTTAGTGGAATATGAGACTTTGTAAGAAAAGAAAAAAAAAGAAAAAATCATCATGTTCCGCTAACTTGTGACAAAAAATAAAAAGTTCTATGAACTCACTATGCCCATCAGCGAATACCTTAGGGTGTGTACTTTCCGAAATGGGGTCATTTGTGGGGTGTTTGTACTGTCTGGCCATTGTAGAACCTCAGGAAACATAACAGGTGCTCAGAAAGTCAGAGCTGCTTCAAAAAGCGGAAATTCACATTTTTGTACCATAGTTTGTAAACGCTATAACTTTTACCCAAACCATTTTTTTTTTTACCCAAACATTTTTTTTTTATCAAAGACATGTAGAACAATAAATTTAGAGCAAAATTTATATATGGATGTCGTTTTTTTTGCAAAATTTTACAACTGAAAGTGAAAAATGTCATTTTTTTGCAAAAAAATTGTTAAATTTCGATTAATAACAAAAAAAGTAAAAATGTCAGCAGCAATGAAATACCACCAAATGAAAGCTCTATTAGTGAGAAGAAAAGGAGGTAAAATTCATTTGGGTGGTAAGTTGCATGACCGAGCAATAAACGGTGAAAGTAGTGTAGGTCAGAAGTGTAAAAAGTGGCCTGGTCTTTCAGGGTGTTTAAGCACTGGGGGCTGAGGTGGTTAAAGGGGTTGTTTCACTTCAGCAAATGGCATTAATCATTTAGAGAATGTTAATACAAGCCACTTACTAATGCATTATTATTATCATCCATATTGCTTCCTTTTCTGGCTTGATCCATTTTTCTATCACATTATATACTGCTTGTTTCCATGGTTACGACCACCCTGCAATATAGCAGCGGTGGTCATGCTTGCACGCTATAGAAAATAGCGCTGGCCTCTGGTGGCCGGGACCATAGGAGCGCACATAGGCCGGTGCTTTTTCCTATAATGTGCAAGCACGGTCACCGATGCTGGATTACAGGGTGGTCATAACCATGGAAACAAGAAGTATATAATGTGATGGAAAAATGGATCAAGCCAGCAAAGGAAGCAATGTGGATCATAACAATGCATTAGTAAGTGCCTTGTATTAACTTTCTCTACATTATCAAAGCTATTTGTTCAAGTGAGATAACCCCTTTAAATTCACATATACAGGTAGCAGCTGAAAGTATGACAGTCAATAAGGATCATACAGTGTATTATATTGAGCAGTTTTATCATACACTGGTGATAAAGATGGAGAAGAAAGTGTAACCCCTGCAGAGAAAGCAGTGGCTCTAGTGGCTGCTATGGCTGTCTGTTACAAGCAGGGATTCAAAGCAGCAGGCTTTCATGTTGACTCTTCTGAGGTGAAGTGGACTACAAATTCCATGAGCACTTGCTTCTCCCTGCAGCCAATAGCAGGGAGACCAGGAGAAAAGGCTTAAGAAGGAAGAGGAAGAGCAGCCATCTTAGAGACAGCAGCATGGACAGCAGATGGAGAGACTGAGAGATTTCCACAGACAGAAGTGAGCCCTGCCTCTATATAGACATTACAGCACAGTCCAGACAGTCCCTGTGATTTCTGTATGAGAAGAGAAAGCTCAGATGCTGCATTACCCCTACGGAACAGCACAGACAGCTCCTTTGTTTCCAGTGTGATAATGGGAAGCTCAGCTGCTGCATTTACTCTACAGCACAGCACAGACAGCTCCAGTGTGAGAAGAGAAAGCTCAACTGCTACATTTACTCTACAGCAAAGCCCAGGCAGCCCCTGTGTTTCCAGTGTAAGAATAGAAAGCTCAGCTGCTGCATTAACCCTACAGCACACCCCAGACAGCTCCTGTGTTTCCAGTGTGAGAATAGAAAGCTCAGCTGCTACATTACCCCCACAGCACAGTCCAGACAACTTCTGTGTTTCCAGGGTAAGAAGAGACTGGAGTTCCTAGAGTTGAAGTGGGCAGTAGTGTACCTCTATAGGGTGTATTTTGAAGTCCATACCGACAACAATCCCCTGACCTACGTGAGAACCACAGCCTAGCTGGGGAAGCTTAGCTGCTGCATTACCCCTACAGCCAAGCTTGCATCCCAAAAGGATCTTGGCCCTGACTCCACTGCCATCCAAGCCTCTGAATGCTGCAGCCCCCAGCTTGGAACCAGGACAATTGTACAGTTGTGTTCAAAATAATAGCAGTGTGTTTAAAAAAGTGACTAAAGCTCATAATCCTTCTAAGAGCTTTTATTTCCATACACATAAATGCATTGGGAACACTACACATTCTATTCCAAATCAAAACATGAAAAAAAAAAAATTGTGATGTTCCTCCAAAAAAATTTAAGAAAAGTGACTAATAGACTGCTCAAAAAAATAGCAGTGTTTGTATTCTTCTTTACAAACTCAAGCATTCACTATATAAACTGAAAAATGTTTGAAGATTTTGCTTTCCTTTGAATCACTTAACTAATATTTAGTTGTATAACCAATGTTTCTGAGAACTGCTGTACATCTGTGTTGCATGGAGTCAACCAACTTCTGGCACCTGTGAACAAGTATTCCAGCCCAGGATGAATGGACTACATTCCACAGTTCCTCTCTATTTCTTGGTTTTGCCTCAGAAACTGCATTTTTTATGTCACCCCACAAGTTTTCTGTTGGATTAAGATCCGGGGATTGGGCTGGCCGTTCCATAACGTCAATCTTGTTGGTCTGGAACCAAGATGTTGCACGTTTACTGGTGTGTTTGGGGTCGTTGTCTTGTTGGAACACCAACTTTAAGGGCATTTCCTCTTTAGCATAAGGCAGCATGACTTCTTCAAGTATTCTGATTTATTCAAACTGATCCATGATCCCTGGTATGCGATAAATAGGCCCAACACCGTAGTGTGAGAAAAATCCCCATATCATGATGCTTGCGCCATCATGCTTCACTGTCTTCACAGTGTACTGTGGCTTGAATTCAGTGCTTGGGGGTCGTCTGACAAACTGTCTCCGGCCACTAGACCCAAAAAGCACAATCTTACTTTCATCAGTCCACAAAATGTCTCTTTAGGCCAGTCAATGTGCTCTTTGGCAAATTGTAACCTCTTCAGCACGTGGGACTTTTCAACAGTGGGACTTTGCGGGGGCTTCTTGCAGATAGCTTGGCTTCACATAAGTGTCTTCTAATTGTAACAGTACTGACAGGTAACTTTAGACCTTCTTTGATCTTCTTGGAGCTGATTGTTGGCTCAGTCCTTGCCATTTTGGCTATTCTTCCACCCATTCGAATGGTAGTTTTTCGCTTTCTTCCACGTCTTTCAGGTTTTGGTTGCTATTTTAAAGCATTTGCGATCGTTTTAGCTGAGCAGCCTATCATTTTCTGAACTTCTTTATATGTTTTCCCCTCTTAAATCAACTTTTTAATCAAGGTACGCTGTTCTTCTGAACAATGTCTGGAATGACCCATTTTCCTCAGAATTTCAGAGAGAAATGCACTGTAACCAGCATGTTCAACACTTGCTGCCACCTGTTTTTCAAAGAATGAATGAGCTCACTAATTGAACTCCACACTGCTATTATTTCGAACATGCCCATTTCAATTAGTGATTCAATTACACAGAATCAGCAGCATGCAAGTATGCAAGTCATGACTATTGGGTCTGTTGGATTTCTATTAATTTACTACACCTGCTAGTAAATTATTTGCTGCCATGTAGAAATATCATTTCTACCAAAACAGTGATTGATCAGGTTAATGATGTCTGACTGCTATTATTTTGAACACAACTGTAAGTGCACTAACATTAGCTCTAACATTTTCTGCAATTGGTCCCCAACGTTCAGACTGGGTTAATTGCTAGACAGTAGGGTATAGTAAGCTGAGTGCTAGGATTAGGTAGCTGGGAAGTGCATGCTGTCTTTATCTTTCATAGGAGAGTGGATCTATGCCATGTATGCAACATAGGGGTAGGTATACTATAAATTGCGCTGACAAGCAGTTATTAGATAAAATCAGGTGATTTTAATTAGCAGGAGACTGCATAAGGGTGTATAAATTCCTACCACCTCTCAGTTGGAGTTCCTGAGAGCATGTGATAAGGTGAGCTTTGACAACTGTTCACATGGTGCGGTGCTGTGTGGCGGCCATTGTTGCTCTGGTGCTGTGCTGGTGGGTTGGTGGGGCCCAGTGCCAGGGTGGCTTTGCCAGACAGCGGGGGTGTTGTTTGGCAGATGGGTCCCGCTGCCTATTGGGGCAGTGCTGCAGCGCCGGTGGTCGCCGCACATCGCCGTGCCAAATTTAGAGTAGGTTCCCACTCAAGGAGGCAACCTTGTCATGGTAAGTGGGCCTATGCTTTTTGATCAAATTGTATACCACCAATGCCTCATGTACAGTATGCAACATAGGGGTCAGGTATACTATAAATTGCGCTGAGAAGCGATGTTAATTATGCTGAGACGCAGTTATTAGATTAAACCATAATCGATCAAGTTTCACGCTTATATTTTACAGGATCTATGCTATGTTCATTTTGTTCCAAAAGTGGGGCATATAAGATCTGAAGCCGCCCGTGGGTTAAGAAATACCGGAGTAGTACCTGTGAAGAGGAGAGGAAGGACACGGGTTACCGCATTCCGGGGGATTCTATCTGTCTGTATAGCAGCCTCTTGACTGTATTGTGGTGCGGATCCAAAACTATTGTTCCTTTTTATTGTATTATCTTTATGTTGTTTACCATTGTTCGCCCTTTCCCAAGTAAATCTGTTGATAAGTTAACTCCTTCCTGAGGTGAGTGTATACTGAGCTGGGCAGGGGTTTCCCAAGTCGGTGTCTGGCAGAAGGCCCTCCTGCTATCCTTTTAGAGCTCCAAGCTAGATTTGGGTTGAGGCACTGTATCAGTTGGGTGAGAACCACCATACATTGTGCCTACCGAGGGCTGCCCAAAGGGGTGTTACAAAAAAATCAAACATGAGAGGAAAATTTGATAACCAACCACAGACAAAATAGTATGTACCAACATGTGACCAAAAGAGCCACATGATACCATGAACATTATATACTGGACATACAGTACTTACTGAACAGTTCACACATTTTCAGTTATTTCATTAAAATATAAGGAATACAGTTTGAATATCCAGAAATGCTACCTCCACTAATTACATATAGAGGTCAGGGTAGTTGGATGGAATTTGTTCCAGGAAGGCAAACAAAAACCCCTCTAGGATGGAATTATGCTCTATTGAAAAATGGCTGGCAACACTGTCTAATGCATGGGCCATTTTTATTTCTCTGTCCTTTAGATCCCAATTCTGTGTTTGATCATCCGGCCCACATACTTTAGTCCCCATGGGCACTCCAACATGTAGATAAAGTCCAGTTAAGGAAACTTTGAATGGGGAATGTTTTGGCTCTTACTGTACAGGTAAAGGTTTGTGGTGTTAAAAGGGTTGTCCAGACTTTTACTATTGATGACCTATACTATCGATGACCTATCTCTTCCTGTCCATAGCAAGACTGCACGTGCCATCTCCTCAAAGAGCCGATCAGCGAAAGTGCTGGGTGTCGGACCCCCGCCAATCTGATATTGATGACCTATCCTAAGGATAGGTCATCAATAGTAAAATCCCAGACAACCCCTTTAAATTTTTACAATATAAACATCTTTTTATATTACACTTATAGGAACATTTTGGTTTCTTTTTGTCCCTCAGGCGACTGGAAGGGCTCTTCTAATGAGTTATTTAGGTAAAGTACCATCAATGTATGGATCCTGCTGTAAGATAGTTCTAATATCTGGCCAAAGTATTTCTAATGAATTTATTAATCTGTAGTGAATGTTGTGATGGAGTTGGCTTTTGATACCTCATTCCGACATTCAAGTTTTTATTTTTGTGGACTCCAGATATTCATCCTGTGTGGAATGCATTACCTTTTTATATGAATTTTTCAGAATGCCTCTTGGGTAACCCTTCTGGACAAAGCAGTATACAGAATGTGGGGTTGTGTCTAATTTCCACTCCATCTAATCCGTTTGTACTGGCTGTACAGTACATTATTAAAGGAGTTATCCCATGATTAATGTAAAAAATGAAACTCAGAAATCATATAGTACATGACAATCTATTTCTAACATATGGATCCAGAGATCTCCCCATTCGTAGTTCTAGCTGCAAGATTTATATCAAGCTGGAACTGAGTATGTGTCTTCCTCAGCGAAGTTGACAGAGAAATAAGAAAAACAAAAACAAACAGCAGGTGGCGCTATACAGACACATGTTATTGAATAACTCACTGGCTATACAAAATATAATTTACATGCAATTACAAAAGTATTCAGGTGGAGGTGTGAAAACAAATATTTTTCGTGAGACAATCCTTTTAAGCCACTTTTTGTTGTGGGAACTTGAGAAAAACAAGAAGTGATTAAGAGCTATACGGGGTTGTTCAACTAGATATATAGTTTGTTAAATACCCCCTCCCCCCCCAGACACACAGACACCCACCCACACCCCACCTCTATCTTTACTGCAGTTCGGTCCTGCATGTAAACTTTTGGCATGAACAGGGATCTGTCTCAGTTCCCAAGTTCCAAAATGTTTTTAGCTTGTATTTAACTGGTGGTCGATTATATCAACATTCTTATCCAGAATCCTCCATTCAAGGACTCATGTTTGTCCCTAGATTGATTTGCTACAGAACATTGATCTTGAGTGATGCATCCAGCGTCCAAGACCACCAAGTGTGCCTGGGCAAGGCCAGCAGCTCATATTAACAAATAGACTGTAGAACTACAGGACACAGCACACTACGACGATCGTGGAGGAGGGTGAGATGTGCTACTAGCACTCTCATACTCACATTTAGGGGAGACGTTAATTTATACCTCCATGCATATGTGGAATTACAGAGCTAGTGGAGTTAAAGTGGAGTGAAAATTTAGTCTCATGTCGATATGTTGATCTAAGGCTTCTATAGAGCGCTAAACTTTTACAGCATTTATACTACCAGACGGTTATATCCATTTATATGAACTATACATTATAGGTGAAACTCGAAAAATTTTAATATTGTGCAAAGTTCATTTATTTCAGTAATGCAACTCAAAAGGTGAAACTAATATATGAGAGAGACTCATTACATGCAAAGCGGGATATTTCAAGCCTTTATTTGTTATAATTTGGATAATTATGGCTTACAGCTTATAAAAACCCCAAAGTCACAATCTCAGGTACCCTTTGCTCACGGGGTATGGATTAATTAGCTGACTAGAGTATGACATTTTGAGCCTAGAATATTGAACCTTTTCACAATATTCTAATTTTAAGTTGCATTACTGAATTAAATGAACTTTTGCACAATATTCAAATTTTTCGAGTTTCACCTGTATCTACAGAGCACTAATTGTTCAAAGCATTTCTGACAATACCAGACCGTTTTTTTTATACACCATCACCAGCCACTTAACCCCTTCAGGACCAAGCCATTTTTCACCTGAATGACCAGGCCATTTTTTTTTTTTTTTGCAAATGTTCCCCTTATGTGGTAATAACTTGGAACGCTTTTACTTATCCAAGCCATTCTGAGATTGTTTTCTCCTTACACATTGTACTTCATGATAGTGGTAAATTTGAGTCAATATGTTTTACCTTTACTATAAAAAAATTTAAAGCGTGCTGAAAATGTGGAAAAAAAAAACATTTTAAAAATTAGAATTTCTATGCTTTTAAGAAGGATAGTGATACCTCATAAAATACTGTAGTTATTACTTAACATTCACCATACTTTATGTTGACATAATTTTGTAAATGTCAATATATTTTTTAGGACATTAGACGGCTTAGATGTTTAGAAGCAATTTTTAACATTTTAAAAAAAAAATCCAAACCCCCTTTTTAAAGGACCAATTCAGTTATGAAGTGACTTTTAGGGGCTACATATTAGAAACCACCCATACATGACCCTGTTTTAGAAACTACACCCTCAAATTATTAAAAACTGATTTTACAAACTTTATTATTACTATAAGTTTTCCACAAGAATTAAAAGAAAATGAAGGTGAAATTAAAAAAAAATTCACTTTGTTTTGAAGATTTTCCATTTTAATCCATTTTTCCTGTAACACAGCAAGGGTTACCAGCCAAACAAACATAAATATTTATTACCCTGTTTCTGCAGTTTATAGAAACACCCCATATGTGGTCATATACTGTTGCATGGGCACACAGCAGCGCTCAGAAGGAAAGAAAGGTCATATGTAGTGTTGGTCGAGCACCAAAGTGCTTGGGTGCTCGAGTAGAACACCTCGGGAGCATTAAACCAGGCACCCCCTGCTCTGAAGAGGGGAGGGTGTCTGGTTCACATGAAAAGGTCAGAAATTGATGGAAACACCAATGAAATGGTTTGGGAACAGCATAGGGAGGATGTCTGGATGCATCTTGGACTCCCAGGTCACTGTTGGGAACGATGTTGTTCGAGTATTATGCCATTTTTACAGACTGACAATAATACGCACCAAACCGAAGATAAAATCGATTTTAGAGGAAAAATTGTTAGGAAACATTCTTTCCTGTATATTTACTTGTATATAAAGTGCAAGTGCTGCCAAAAATTACAAGGGAGAGGTACTCCTATACAACCTGTATATCACATAAAGGAGGGCCTCGTTCACATTGTGGTACAATTGTTCAGGTAGTGGGACTCCTACACTCATAAAGCCTATGCAAGTGAAAGGGCTGCCAAAAATTACAAGGAACCGTCACTCCAATACACCCTTTATTACACATAAAGGAGGGCATCATACACACCCTTGAAAAATTATGATTGATGGCCTGCTGGTGACCCTCAAAAACATTAGGAGCAAGAGCCTGCTGGTGACCCTCTAAAACATTAGGGACAAGGGCCTGCTGCTGATCCTAACATCTAAAACTGCTGCAGAGCTGACCATCTAAAACATTAGGGGCGAGGGTCTGCTGCTGAGCTAACTCTCTAAAACATTAGGGGGCGAGTGCCTTCTGCTGATCTGACCATCAAAACATTAGGGGCGAAGGCCTGCTGCTGAGCTGACCATCTAAAACATTAGGGGCGAGGGCCTGCTGCTGAGCTGACCATAGAAAAAAACATGGGCGAGGGCCTGCTGCCGAGCTGACCATCTAAAACATTATGGGCGAGGGCCTGTTGCTGAGCTGACCATCTAAAACATTATGGGCGAGGGCCTGCTGCAGAGCTGACCATCTAAAACATTAGGGGCGAGGGTCTGCTGCTGTGCTAACTCTCTAAAACATTAGGGGGCGAGTGCCTTCTGCTGATCTGACCATCTAAAACATTAGGGGCGAGGGCCTGCTGCTGAGCTGACCATCTAAAACAATAGGGGCGAGGGCCTGCTGCTGAGCAGACCATAGAAAAAAACATGGGCGAGGGCCTGCTGCCGAGCTGACCATCTAAAACATTATGGGCGAGGGCCTGCTGCCGAGCTGACCATCTAAAACATTAGGGGCGAGGGTCTGCTGCTGAGCTAACTCTCTAAAACATTAGGGGGCGAGTGCCTTCTGCTGATCTGACCATCTAAAACATTAGGAGTGAGGGCTCAGGGCAGCCTAATAAGCATGTTGATATGATGGAGGAGGAGGAGGAGAAAATGAAGATTGAACCATATACCCTTTTTTTGGTGGAAGGGGTGCATGGGAATACAGTGTATTCAATACACCATAAAAGCCACATTTGAACTTCTCTTATGTTCAGCCGCTTTCCTATGGTGGAGTAGAGAAGTCAGGGGCAATCCAGGCCTTGTTAATTTTGCTAAGAGTCAACCTGTCAGCATTTTCAGTTGACAGGCGGATGCGCTTATCAGTTATTATACCCTCAGCAGTACTAAATACCCGCTCTGACAAAACGCTAGCGGCAGGGCAGGCCAGCACCTCCAAGGCATAGAGCGCCAGTTCGTGCCATGTGTCCAGCTTGGACAACCAATACTTGAAAGGCACAGAGGGATCATTGAGGACACTGACACGGTCTGCTACGTACTCCTTCACCATCTTCCAAAACTTTTCTCTCCTTGTGACACTAGGCCACGCATGAGGGTAAGGTTGCTGGCTGGGTGTCATGAAACTGTCCAAGGCCTTGGAGAGTGTTGCCTTGCCTCTGTTGGAACTGCTGTGTGCTCCCCTTGTCTCCCCTCCTCGGTTACCCAAGGAACTACATACTCTGCTGCCAGCATTGTCAGCTGGAAATTTTTGGAGCAATTTTTCCACAAGGACCTTCTGGTATTGCACCATTTTGCTCGTCCTCTCCACCACAGGAATGAGAGATGAGAGGTTCTCTTTGTAGCCGGGGTTGAGAAGGGTGAACAACCAGTGATCGGTGTTGGCCAAAATGCGTATAACGCGAGGGTCACGGGAAAGGCAGCATAACATAAAGTCAGCCATGTGTGCCAAAGTCCCAACAGACAAGACTTCGCTGTCCTCATCAGGAGGATGACACTCAATCTCCTCATCCTCTTCCTCCTCTTTGGCCCATCCACGCTGAACAGATGTAATAAACCTGCTGTGGGTACTACCCTCTGTAGCGGAGGCAACCGTCTCCTGCTCCTCCTCCTCCTCCTCATCATTCAATTCGCTCTGAGAAGACGAACTGAGGGTGGTCTGGCTATAACCCTGTGTACTGTCTTCCCCATTTCCACCTCTTCCACATGCAAAGCGTCCGCCTTCATTGTGAGCAGCGAGCGCTTCATTAGACACATAAGTGGGATGGTTATGCTGATAATAGCGGCATCGCCGCTCACCATCTGTGTTGATTCCTCAAAGTTGCGTAAAACCTTATAGAGGTCAGACATCCATGCCCACTGATCGCTTGTGAAGAGCGGAAGCTGACTGGAAAGGCGACGACGCACACGGCGCACCTTCACCAGTAGCTCAGGCAAATTGGGGTAGGTTTTGAGAAACCGCTGAACCACTAAGTTGAACACGTGGACTAGGCATGGTATGTGTGTGAGTTTGCCAAGCTCCAAAGCCGCCACCAAGTTACGGCCATTATCAGACACAACCATGCCTGGTTGTAGGTTGAGTGGCAAGAGCCACAGTTCAGTCTGCTGTTTGTCACCTAAGCAAATTAGTTTCAGCACGGCCTGTTGCCGCTTCCCCACTGCAGTGCTAAACTGCTTCCAGCTACTGACTGGTGCTGCAAGATGAGAATTCAGAGGTGAAAGTGGAGGAGGAGAAGGGGGGGGGTGGCAGCCACTAATGTAGGTGGTGGCAGAAATCCTGATGGATGTAGGGCCCACAATCCTTGGTGTCAGTAGCACCTGTGCCATCCCAGGGTACGACTCGCTCCCGGCCTCCACAAAGTTCACCCAGTGTGCCGTCAGGGAAATGTAGCGTCCCTGGCCAAAAGCACTTGTCCATGTGTCAGTCGTTAAGTGGACCTTCCCAATAACTGCGTTGGTCAGGGCACGATGTTACGGGACACATACTGGTGTAAGGCGGGGACGGAACACTGGGAAAAATAGCGGTGGCTGGAGACTGAGTAACAAGGGACGGCCACCGCCATCAGGCTGCGGAAAGCCTCAGTGACCACAAGCCTAAATGACAACATTTCCAGGGCCAGCAATTTGGAAAGGTGCGCATTTAGTGCTATGGCCTGTGGGTGGGTGGCTGGGTGTTTGCGTTTTCATTCAAAGGCCTGGGGTATAGACATCTGTACGCTGCGCTGGGACACAGAAATGGATGTCCTAGCTCAGGGATCAGCAACCTCCGGCACTACAGCTGTTGTGAAACTACAACTCCCAGCATGCTTCTTTTACTTGCTTCTTTTACTTCTGTGGGAGTTCAGAGAACAGCCAAGCAAGTGTGCATGATGGGAGATGTAGTTTCACAACACCTGCAGTGCCGGAGGTTGCTGATCCCTGTGCTAGCTAATGGTGCTTGCGAAGGTCCAGGTGCGGGGCAGGAGGCATCCGGGCCTGCGTCTTGGACAGGGGATTGGCCAGCATGTAACACGGGGGAAGAGGAGGCAGTGGTGTGACCCGCAGACACTGATTGTGGACCCAGGCATTCGGCCCACCTATTAGGGTGCTTTGATGCCATGTGGCGGATCATGCTGGTGGTGGTGAGGTTGCTAGTGTTCACGCCCCTGCTCATTTTGGTACGGCACAGGTTGCAAATGACAATTCTTTTATCGTCCGCACTTTGCTCAAAAAAGCGCCAAACTGCAGAACACCTACCCCTTGGCAAGGGAGATTGCCGCAAGGGGGTGCTCCGGGGAACAGTTGCGTGCCTGTTTGGTGTGGCCCAACTTCTCCCTTTTGCCACCCCACTGCCTCTTCCAGCCTGTTGCGGTGCTGTGGATCCCTCCCTCTCTGTACTGCTGTCCTCGCTCGGCTTGCCAGGTTGGGTCAGTGATTTCCTCGTCCACCACCTCCTCTTCCACTATCTCACTCTGGTCCTCCTCCTGATTTGTTGACCTAACCACAACCTCGCTTATTGACAACTATGTCTCATCCTCATCATCAACCTGTTGGGACACTAATTGCCATTGACTTATTGGCAACTGTGTCTCATCATCATCATCCGCCTTGTGAAACACTAATTGCCGTTCCCCACCGTCATCTTCTTGTAACTGTGGATGCTCAAGAGTTTGGGCATCAGTGCACATGATCTCCTCATGTCCCTCTTCAGGCGGGCTTGGTGAGAGGCCCAAATCAAGGAAAGGCGATGAAAAGAGTGTGGGATCACTTGTATGGCAAGACTCTCCATGGTGGGAGGAAGGAGTATCAGGTTGAGGATTTTGCTGACCAGACTCTTGGCTACTGAGACTGGACTTTGTGGAAGACAGGGTGGTGTTTACCCGACTGGAAGCAGTATCTGCTGCAATCCAACCGACCACCTGGTCACACTGGTCTGACTTCGAGAGTGATGTCCTGCACCGCCCTGCAAACTGGGACATGAAGCTAGGTATCGTGGATGAGTGTGTTTCTTGTGCTCTGGCAGCAGACACAGTTTCACCACACCCAGGGTGACGGCCTCTGCGTGCACCATCAGCAGCACGGCCACTTCCCCGTCCCTTACTGCTCGCCTTCTGCATATTAAATGGTATATATGCAAGTATGTCACACATACAGTAGCGCAGGTTTTGTAAGTGTACGTGCAAATAAATTAAACTGAATGTCACTGATATTTAGGATGTGCAAGCTTTATACAGGAGATGTAGCGCAGGTAATGTCGCTGTCACCAGCGGCTAATAAAAAATTACAGGGAATGTCACAGCTATTTGGGATGCGTAAACATTATACAGGAGATGTAGCGCAAGTAATGTCGCTGCTGTCAACAGCGGCTAACGTTATGCAGAAGATAGAGCGCAGGTAATTTCGCTGCTGGCACTAGCGGCTAACATTTTACAGGGGATGTAGCGCAGATAGTGTTGCTGCTGTCACCAGCGGCTAATGTTATACAGGAGATGTACCGCAGGTAATGTCGCTGCTGTCATCAGTGGCTAATAAAAAATTACAGGGAATTTAACAGCTATTTAGGATGCGCAAACGTTATACAGGAGATGTAGCGCAGGTAATGTCGCTGCTGTCACCAGGGGCTAATAAAAAATTACAGGGAATGTCACAGCTATTTGAGATGCAAAAACGTTATACCGAAGATGTAGCGCAGGTAATGTCGCTGCTGTCACCAGCGGCTAACGTTATACAGAAGATGTAGCGCAGGTAATGTCGCAGCTGTCACCAGCGGCTAATGTTATACAGGAGATGTAGCGCAGGTAATGTCACTGCTGTCAACAGCGGCTAACGTTATACAGAAGATGTAGCGCAGGTAATGTCGCTGCTGTCACCAGCATATAACGTTATACAGGAGATGTAGCGCAGGTAATGTCGCTGCTGTCACCAGCGGCTAACGTTATACAGAAGATGTAGCGCAGGTAATGTCGCTGCTGTCACCAGCGGCTACCATTATACAGGAGATGTAGCGCAGGTAATGTTGCTGCTGTCACCAGCGGCTAACGCTATACAGATGTAGCCCAGGTAATGTCGCTGCTGTCACCAGTGGCTAAGAAAAAATTACTGTCTATGTCTCTGATATTTGGGATGCAGAAACGTTATACAGGAGAGGTACCACCGGTAATGGCGCTGCTGTCACCAGCGGCTAAGAAAAAATTACAGTCAATGTCACAGATATTTGGGATGCGGAAACGTTATACAGGAGAGGTAGCGCAGGTAATGTCACTGTCCGCAGCATCTACAGAAAAAGTACACTGGATGTCACAGATATTTTTAGGATGCGCAAACGTTATACAGGAGATGTAGCACAGGTAGTGTAACTGTCCGCAGCGGACACCGTCTATGGAAAAAGTACACTGGATGTCACAGATGTTTTTAGGCTGTGCACACGTTACACAGGAGATGTAGCGCAGATAATGTCGCTGTCTGCAGCGGCCAAACAATTGCAAGCTATACAGTGGGATGCGAAAGTTTGGGCAACCTTGTTATTCGTCATGATTTTCCTGTATAAATCGTTTGTTTGTTATGATAAAAAATGGCAGTTAAATATATCATACAGGAGACTCACACAGTGATATTTGAGAAGTGAAATGAAGTTTATTGGATTTACAGAAAGTGTGCTATAATTGTTTAAACAAAATTAGGCAGGTGCATAAATTTGGGCACTGTTGTCATTTTATTGATTCCAAAACCTTTTGAACTAATTATTGGAACTCAAATTGGCTTGGTAAGCTCAGTGACCCCTGACCTACATACACAGGTGAATCCAGTTATGAGAAAGAGTATTTAAGGGGGTCAATTGTAAGTTTCCCTCCTCTTTTAGTTTTCTCTGAAGAGTAGCATGTTGAGGAAGGGTTGAGACGCATGCATATATATACATATATGCATGTATGATATATATACATGCATTAATGGTCACTTCATAGGATGATGTGCGCGGATGTGCCCAGCATCTGCGCACATCTGCCCTTAGTGGCCCACAGGGGCTCATGTTGGGCCCTGTGGGAAATATGTGGTCCCTGGTTGATCTGTGCCCCCTTATATGATCTGTGTCCCCTTATAGTTAGTATATATTTCCTGTCCCTCTCATGTAGATATATATATATATATATATATATATATATATATATATATATATATATATATATATGGGATGTGTGTAAGCAGTGCATACATCTATATATGTGTATCTGCCATGGGCCTCCCCCAGGTATATATATATATATATGGGCCTACAACTGCCCATGTATGCCCCAGGTTTATAATGAGTGTATGTGTATATAGATGCGCCCCAAGTATCTATATACATATATATATACTTAAATGCCCCCCATAGGGACAGCGTTTAGCCAGTTCCTGCAGTGGGGTGGATATGTCTCCAGGTGGCTGGTGACTTCAAAGGCTAAGGAATCAATTGATCTGAGGCCTTTTGTTGAGTTTATCAGCCTAGTTACTATGCTCTGCCCCACCTTATGTTTGGGACATGGCTGGGCGTGTGGTGCTGCTAGCCTCAGGGGGCCAACTGGCTGTTCTGAGGGCAGGCATACGTCACAGTGACACTATGATGTCACATCCCTGAGGAGGGGGGAGGTGAGCTGTTTCTGAGGCTGATATATGAGCCCGAAGCCAGGAACAAGGGTCTCTTGCAACTGGACTAGAATCAGAGACAGAAAATAGATAAATAAAGTCTCTGTCGAAATATACTTGTCCTCTCAAGCGCTGCAAATCTAAAGACAATGTGGGAAAAGTCTATTACTTGAAGAGAATATATAATAAAGATTGCGCTGCAAGAGAAAAATCTTCTTTGTGCATAAAAGTTCACTTGTAAAATCTTCAGCTAATGGGATCATATGCCAACCTTACAATCCAGCATTAGTATGGAAACCTGTGGGTAATGAGAAAACGCACTATGGTGTAGCAGGTTCCAAGCATCTAACGCACCATGTGAATAGATTATACTCACAAGATTCCTGATTAGTGAAGGCGTGTAGAAATATTGATGGTATCAAGATAGAACTAGAGCTTCACTTGTCAGGTGCGTGTATAGGATCTTAAAAAATCTTCATAGACAGCTCGAAGCCTGGATAACAGCCGACATCGATGTGCAAAAAACTCTCAGGGAGAAAGTCGCAAGAATGGTAGGTGCGCACCAAAAGGTCAGATAAAAACTATTTAATACTGGCAAAAAGTACAATTATAAAACATATAAAATGTCTGGAATAATGCCCGACCCGGGTTTCGCGGTGATGCTTCGTCTGGGGCGTTGATGATCATAAATAAATGACTCCGCCCATTTATACCTTTATATAACAATAATACAATACTTTCACTATACTTTGCCTTACGCTAATCACTAAGCTAGCTGCATGCGCCTTACTAAACTATCGCTAATAACCACACATTACACAGATAGTTATAAATAAAACATAGTATTTATTAATACCAACAATACACTACGCAAAAAAGGTGCTCTTTGGAATGTGGGCCCCTTTGCCCACCTAGGCTGCAAAAAAGTGTCACACATGTGGTATCGCCGTATTCAGGAGAAGTTGGGGAATGTGTTTTGGGGTGTCTTTTTACATATACCCATGCTGGGTGAAAGAAATATCTTGGCAAAAGACAACTTTTCCCATTTTTTTATACAAAGTTGGCATTTGACCAAGATATTTCTCTCACCCAGCATGGGTATATGTAAAATGACACCCCAAAACACATTCCCCAACTTCTCCTGAATACGGAGATACCATATGTGTGACACTTTTTTGCAGCCTAGATGCGCAAAGGTGCCCAAATTCCTTTTAGGAGGGCATTTTTAGACATTTGGATACCAGACTTCTTCTCACGCTTTGGGGCCCCTAAAATGCCAGGGTAGTATAAATACCCCACATGTGACCCCATTTTGGAAAGAAGACACCCCAAGGTATTCAATGAGGGGCATGGCGAGTTCATAGAAATTTTTTTTTTTGGCACAAGTTAGCGGAAATTGATATTTTTTATTTTTTTCTCACAAAGTCTCACTTTCTGCTAACTTGGGACAAAAATTTCAATCTTTCATGGACTCAATATTCCCCTCACAGAATACCTTGGGGTGTCTTCTTTCCGAAATGGGGTCACATGTGGGGTATTTATACTGCCCTGGCATTCTAGGGGCCCTGAAGCGTGAGAAGAAGTCTGGAATATAAATGTCTAAAAAAATTTACGCATTTGGATTCCGTGAGGGGTATGGTGAGTTCATGTGAGATTTTATTTTTTGACACAAGTTAGTGGAATATGAGACTTTGTAAGAAAAAAAATAATAATTTCCGCTAACTTGGGCCAAAAAAATGTCTGAATGGAGCCTTACAGAGGAGTGATCAATGACAGGGGGGTGATCAATGACAGGGGGGTGATCAATGACAGGGGGGTGATCAATGACAGGGGGGTGATCAGGGAGTCTATATGGGGTGATAACCCCCCTGTCATTGATCACCCCCCTGTCATTGATCACCCCCCTATAAGGCTCCATTCGGATGTCCGTATGTGTTTTGCGGATCCGATCCATGTATCAGTGGATCCGTAAAAATCATACGGACATCTGAATGCAGCCTTACAGGGGGGTGATCAATGACAGGGGGGTGATCAGGGAGTCTATATGGGGTGATCACCTCCGTCATTGATCACTCCCCTGTAAGGCTCCATTCAGACGTCCGTTTGTGTTTTGCGGATCCGATCCATCTATCAGTGGATCCGTAAAATTCATACGGACCTCTGAATGGAGCCTTACAGGGGGTTATCAATGACAGGGGGGTGATCAATGACAGGGGGGTGATCAGGGAGTCTATATGGGGTGATCTGGGGTGATCTGGGGTGATCAGGGGTGAATAAGGGGTTAATAAGTCACGGGGGGGGGTGTAGTGTAGTGTAGTGGTGGTTGGTGCTACTTTACTGAGCTACCTGTGTCCTCTGGTGGTCGATCCAAACAAAGGGGACCACCAGAGGACCAGGTAGCAGGTATATTAGACGCTGTTATCATAACAGCGTCTAATATACCTGTTAGGGGTTAAAAAAAACACATCTCCAGCCTGCCAGCGAACGATCGCCGCTGGCAGGCTGGAGATCCACTCGCTTACCTTCCGATCCTGTGAACGTGCGCGCCTGTGTGCGCGCGTTCACAGGAAATCTCGCGTCTCGCGAGATGACGCACGGATGCGTCCAGGAGGAATGAATCAACCACCTTCCGGACTCATCCGTGCGTTAGGCGGTCGGGAGGTGGTTAATATTGATACCCGGTCTTCAACTACCTGTCCCTTTTACACGCCTCGGGGGTGCACAGCCTTGACAGTATGCACGTAAAAATGTGGAGAGTAATAGAAAAAGCAGCACTCACCAGCGTGGTTGAAAGTCCTTTATTTATACAAAAAGGTAAAATCTTCGGGCTGGAGCATATGGTGCGGCACAGCTGAAGTCAGCAGCAACGGCCGTTTCGCGCTAACTTGCGATTCGTCAGGCCAGTGACATAGTTGTGCTCACTGGCGCTTCTTATACCCGTCACTGCGTCTGGTTGTCACGGCAACCAGGACGCTTAGACTCCTCTGCAGCCGCCCGCTCGATCCAGCCCAGCTGAACACAATGATTTACATACAACATCAAGACAGAAAGTTAAGTGAATGCGCCAAGATCATTTCTATCATTGAGTTCCAGTGGACCTATGGCATCGGCTCTGATAATCCACATGGATTCCCTCTGTAGGAGAGCGCGGTGTCTGTCCCCACCTCGGGACCTAAATGGCACCTGCTCTATCCCCGCAAAAGAAGGGTACAACCCTTGCTGGTTTTTAAAGAATTTAGATGTTCTCTGAACCTCTCAAATAGGGGACGAATTGTTTTCCCTATATAAAAGGCTCCACATTGGCAAGTGATCAAGTAGACCACATAATTACTTCTGCAAGTAATGAATTGAGTGACGGAGTGAGAAACCCCACCAAAAGACAAATGTTTCTTTTGGTTATTATAGTTGCAGAAGGAGCAATTCCCACACTTGAAATTGCCCTTGGGTTTACTTGATGACAGCCAATTACTGGTCACTTTGTTTTTAAACCTGCTCCTTACGATCTGGTCTTTTATGGTGTGACATTTTTTAAAGGCTATGAGTGGCCTATTGTTAATGACCCCTTCTAAGCCTTCCTAATTTTTTAAAATGTCCCAGTTGTTGCAGATGGCACGTTTTATGAGGTTTGCTGCAGGACTGTATTTAAAGGTGAAGGCAAATCTCTCCATTTCCTTATGGACATTTTTGCTTCTCTAATTCACAAGTCTTGTTGGGTGAAGGAACCTGCTTTCTTTCTGGCTGTGTCTACCTCCCTCTCCTTATATCCTCTGTCTAGTAGTCTACCCTTTAATTCCTCTGTCTCCGATAGCCTTCTTCCGTGTTGTTTATCCGCCTTAACCACATAAACTGGCCATAGGGTATGGATTTCTTGACGCTATCCGGGTGGAAGCTACTGTGATGCAGAAGGGAGTTTGTGGCTGTAGGCTTACGGTGGTCGCTAGTATGCATGCCCTCCTCACCGGCCTCTACGTGTACATCCAAGAACCTAAGAGACTAACCCCCAAAATCGAGGGTGAATCTCATGTTCATGTTATTATTATTGTTGAGATAGGACACGAATTCCCTACATTGCATCTCAGTGCCTGACCATATCATGAATACGTCGTCGACATACAGTACAGACCAAAAGTTTGGACACACCTTCTCATTCAAAGAGTTTTCTTTATTTTCATGACTATGAAGGCATCAAAACTATGAATTAACACATGTGGAATTATATACATAACAAACAAGTGTGAAACAACTGAAAATATGTCATATTCTAGGTTCTTCAAAGTAGCCACCTTTTGCTTTGATTACTGCTTTGCACACTCTTGGCATTCTCTTGATGAGCTTCAAGAGGTAGTCCCCTGAAATGGTCTTCCAACAGTCTTGAAGGAGTTCCCAGAGATGCTTAGCACTTGTTGGCCCTTTTGCCTTCACTCTGCGGTCCAGCTCACCCCAAACCATCTCGATTGGGTTCAGGTCCGGTGACTGTGGAGGCCAGGTCATCTGGCGCAGCACCCCATCACTCTCCTTCATGGTCAAATAGCCCTTACTTTCAAAGTTTTCCCAATTTTTCGGCTGACTGACTGACCTTCATTTCTTAAAGTAATGATGGCCACTCGTTTTTCTTTACTTAGCTGCTTTTTTCTTGCCATAATACAAATTCTTACAGTCTATTCAGTAGGACTATCAGCTGTGTATCCACCTGACTTCTCCTCAACGCAACTGATGGTCCCAACCCCATTTATAAGGCAAGAAATCCCACTTATTAAACCTGACAGGGCACACCTGTGAAGTGAAAACCATTTCAGGGGACTACCTCTTGAAGCTCATCAAGAGAATGCCAAGAGTGTGCAAAGCAGTAATCAAAGCAAAAGGTGGCTACTTTGAAGAACCTAGAATATGACATATTTTCAGTTGTTTCACACTTGTTTGTTATGTATATAATTCCACATGTGTTAATTCATAGTTTTGATGCCTTCCGTGTGAATCTACAATTTTCATAGTCATGAAAATAAAGAAAACTCTTTGAATGAGAAGGTGTGTCCAAACTTTTGGTCTGTACTGTATCTTAAAAATAGTTGTATATGTTGCAAGTATGAATTAGCCGTGGTGAAGACAAATCTGTCCTCAAAGACGGTTAAAAACAAATTAGCATACGTGCAAGATACAGGCGTATCAATGGCCGTTCCCACCCTTTGCCTATACCATTGATCATTAAACGTAAAGGCATTATTGGAAAGAATAAAATTGAGTGCCTCTGCTATAAACTGGCAATATATGTAGCTTTTGTCAGTTTTGCTCAGTATTTGGCTGATCGCCTGGATCCCCATATCATGTGGTATTCTAGTATAGAGGCTTTCCACATCCAGCGACACCAAGGCGAGTCCCTCGCGCCAATCAAACTGGTTGATGGCCTGAAGGAAATCGCTGGTATCACTTAGGTATGTGGGAGCCTTAGATAAGAGGGGTCTGAGCAACCAATCAATGTACTAGGACAGGGGTTCTGTAAGAGACCTTATACCCGCCACAATGGGGTGGCCTGGAGGAGCTGTAAGTGACTTGTGTATTTTGGGGACAAAATACCAGGCTGGTTTATTAGGGTGTTGTGGTACCAATTTTTCAAACATACTAGGGGGCAAAAAATCAGCAGCTACATATTTAGAAACTAATTTTTGTAGCTGAGACAACAAACCTTCTGTGGGGTCCTTCCCTAATTTTTCATAGGTAATAGTGTCATCAAGCTGCCTATGCGCTTCACTAATGTAATAATGCTTGGTAAGTAAAACCACATTTCCCCCCTTGTCGGTCGGTTTGACAACAACATCTTCCAGACTACCCAGCCACTTTAAAGCGGCTTTTTCTAGGGGAGTAACGTTTTCGTACATAGCGGGGTAGATGAGAGCTTTAACATCTCTCATCACACGCTTCTGGAAGATGTCGATGCCACAGCCAGCCGGCATGGGGGAGAAAAGGTGGACCTGACATCTCCTGTGAATGTGTCCTTCCCAATAGTCTCATCCTCTGTCCCTTGTAAGTTGATATTGATAAGCAATTCTAAGCAGTGGATTTCTTCTCCACTAAAGGGGTCTGCGATATCAAAGCCTAAATGGCTAGTGTGAGCTGGGATCTCTCTCTGTTTAGAAGGTTGCAGACAGGACGGTAGATTTTTAAACATTTTCTTTAAGTGGAGTTACGCACAGCTTTATGCAGGTCCACTTCAAAGCCCACCGGATCGAATTTCTCAACCAGACTGTATCCCAGCCCCAAATTGAGGGCTGAGATACAGTCCGGGGACAACTCGTAATCCGTAAGATTGACAACAATATTTTCTGTTGGTTTAGTGTCCATAGGAGTCAGAGTTAGCGCTTCCATGAGACTCTCCTTCTTCTGGTTGATTTTCTTTGTTCTTTTATTTCTCCTTCTTCTTATATATATTGGCCCTTTTACATGGGCCTGTCCAGGTGGGGTGGGTATATACATAGAGATGTATGTACGCCCCCTCGGCAGCATGCATCTCTATGTATATAATATATTGTATAGGTGGGCTTATTTAGTTATCCCCCAGTTATGTATATGTATACCTTTCTCCCCATATATATTATGTCTGCTCATATATGTTTATAGATGTGCCCCAAGTATCTATAAACATATATAGGCAAAGGAACTATGGCCAGTCTCCCCTGGTTGCCCCCCCCCCCCCCCGGAATGCGCCTGCTGGGGAAGATGGGAGATGGTGTGCCTAACAGGGACATTGGAACAAAGAGTTCCCATGCCCCTGTGTGTGGCTGACCTCCGGCACTGTAATTACAGCACCGGAGGTGTGCATCCGCTCCACAGGCGGGAGGATCAAAGGATCCCTCCGCCTGGAAGCGCACTCCGGGATGCGCGGGCCGGCGCGGTGACGTCATATCACCACGCCAGCCCACGTGTTCTTGCCTGCGGGATGCGCGGGCGAGCGCCGCCGAACT
Source organism: Bufo bufo (assembly GCF_905171765.1). Taxonomy (NCBI): domain Eukaryota; kingdom Metazoa; phylum Chordata; class Amphibia; order Anura; family Bufonidae; genus Bufo; species Bufo bufo. The sequence goes on along the minus strand of NC_053395.1, from coordinate 144,616,711 downwards.
TAAATAGTCCAGTGGCGCTACACTCAACACATTATACCAACCACCAGCCAGAGAGGATTATCTCTTAGAGGAACGAACACCCCCTGGACAACGAGCATAATATCGGCTGAGTACCATTAACCCTTCCCTATACCACCAATGATTATTCCCCTGCATTAACCCTTTAGTCCCTATACCACCAACGATTATTCCCCTGCATTAACCCTTTAGTCCCTATACCACCGATTATCCCTCATTAACCCTTACCTATACCACCAACGATTATTCCCCTGCATTAACCCTTCCCTATACCAACGATTATTCCCCTGCATTAACCCTTTAGTCCCTATACCACCAACAAACCCTTATTCCCCTGCATTCATTTCCCTCATTATCCCCTGAACAGTTAACCCCTGCTCCCCTGGTACCCCCTACTCGCCCCTACTTAACCCGTTATACCTCCCCTGGTACCCCTTGCTCGCCCCTACTTAACCGCTGTTATACCTCCCCTTGTACCCCCTGTTATATCACCTCATCATTTACCCCGGATCCTCTGGTACCCCTTGATACCCCTTCACTGCTGCCCTGCCTACCCCAGCAGCAGTGAGTGTGTGTTAACCCCTCATTACTCCCTTAGGGATAGCTTAGAGCCAGGTTGGGTAGGCTGCTAATATGTATATGAGTATTATGAGTAGTTAGATTTTGGGGTTGAATATTGGAAGTGGGATTGTGTCTAGTGTAGTTAGGACCGTATTAGTGTGTTGTTATAGTTTGTTTACTTATATCGCTTTGTGCTGTTATAAATATATATAACTATTCCCATTGATATAGATATATATAATTATAAGCAAATATTAGACTGTGACGTATAGTGTGTTAATAAATACCTTTTATTTAAGCACAGTGTGTAGTCTTTTATTGTAGTAGGCGCCACAGCAATAGCCGCAGGTAGTTCAGTATAGAGCAAGGTAATCAGTATAGTTTGTTTAATTGGTATAAATAGGCAGAGGTATCACTAGATGACATGCCTATTTATGAATATTAATTATTGAGATTGGCATAAATATCAATAATTAATATCCCCTTTAACATCAGTATAACACTGACAGTGTGCCTATGAGACCCAGGCCTCTGTAGCTGGCAGGCCCAGGAGCATTTGTAAGGCTTCCGGGCACCATGTCAACCATTGGGACCCCGCCATCACAGGGTTCCTGATGGGGTAAGACAGGGAGCAGGGATACTCTGCAGACTCCTCAGATTGCACGGTCAGCATTGACTGCAGCATCTAAACGGTTAATCCACCGGCATCACAGTTTTTACTGATGTCTGTGGAGATAGCAGGGGCCCGGCTGTCGTTAAGGCATAATTTTTGGACGCTTGTGCAGAACAAGCCACCCTTCTGACATTAACATATGCATGTATATAAACAGGGGGAGGGATTTGCTTCCATTAAAGCATGATTTATATACTCTTGGTCCCAAAAACCCACCGTTTTTTTCTGACAATAATAGAACATTTTTGGAAGGCTTATAATACGAAAAAACATAATATATCCGATGGTGCAGTGTGTTTTTAAATACCCTGTTAACACCGGCAACCATGTGTTTATCGACACCTATATATGTCAGTGTCACATTATTTGTTATTTCTGTCGGAAAAAGAGCAAAAATTCATAATAAAAAATAATATTAAAGATATTTCTACATGGCAAATAATTTACTAGCAGGTGTAGTAGAGTAATAGAAATCCAACAGACCCAACAGTCATGACATGCATGCTGCTGATTCTGTGTAATTGAATCACTAATTGAAAGGGGCATGTTCAAAATAATAGCAGTGTGGAGTTCAATTAGTGAGGTCATTCATTGTTTGAAAAACAGGTGGCAATTATTGCCCTTATTTATCTGAGGAAAATGGGTCGTTCCAGACATTGCTCAGAAGAACAGCGTACCTTGATTAAAAAGTTGGTTGGAGAGGGAAAAACATATAAAGAAGTGCAGAAAATGATAGGCTGCACAGCTAAAATGATCGCAAATGCTTTAAAATGGCAACCAAAACCTGAAAGACGTGGAAGAAAGCGGAAAACTACCATTCGAATGGATAGAAGAATAGCCAAAATGGCAAGGACTCGGAAGATCAAAGAAGGTCTAAAGTTACCTGTGAGTATTGTTACAATTAGAAGACGCTTATGTGAGGGGGCGTGGCTAACCGCCGAGCTGCTAAGTCGCATCTCAGAGAGCTCTCTGACTCTTCTAATCAATCCTTGGCCATTGGCGGCCCCTGAGTCTTCAGAACCGACCCAGACAAGTTAGATCGTGTCTCCACACGCTTCTACTTCATCCTGGTCATTCCTGGACGTACCTGACTGAAGATCTCCGGATTCAAGCCTGGGGCCTATGCGGCCTATAGAGCCTGACACGCCGCACGACTAACTGCCCGAGACCCCGCGCACATCGCTGAACGCTCCTGCAGCCTACCTGAGATGAAGGAGAGTGCCGACACAGGCAGCCGGGAACGGTGAAACATCCCTTCGGTAGTAGTGCAGGGGTCAGAGAGACGTGAGGCAGGAATACCTGAGGCCACCGGGAGCACGGCCTGCGACAGCAGAGTTACACTACACAGTGCACGGTAGGACCTCAGACTTACACAGTCCTAACACTGCATAATTGCATAGCCGCAAGCCCATAGGTCCGACTGGGGTGCCCATACTTGTTTGGGTCCGGCATCTAGGTCCTTTCTGTGAAACTAAGCCCTGGTCCTATACTGCGTGTCAGCCTAACTCTTTACAGTCTGAAGAGAATTGAATCTGACTGCCCCTTCCCCTGCATCCTCCGCCCACAGCACTGTGAGAACACTGCTCTAACTCTCTGGTATATGTGGACATACCCACAACATTTCCTCTCTGCTGCCCACTAAGCAGAGTTCCTAATGTAGTAATATTCTGTGGCACAAAAGAGACCCAACATAGCTCATAGATTTTGGGGTCAAAATGGTCAAAATTGGAAACCCTACATTCAGAGACCTCAATACTAACCAAAAGTCAACTGCCACGAAAGGAGAGATGCACAAATATATGAAAAAGAAAAATCCCAATCAGAAAATGGTCACGCCATCTAAAGAACCCCCTTGCATGGCACAAGTAGACATGGGCGATGAATCAGATAGTGAGACAGAGCTGACCTCACACCAGGACTCTCTCCCAATCTCTCGCTCTTTCCTGCAAAAGTCCTTGGAGAAAACCCTGGCCAAAGCTTTGGATCCCCTTTCTAAAGATCTCCAAGAAATAAAACAAGATATAAAACAGCTGGGGGCAAGAGTAGAAGAACTTGAAACAGCACAATCAGCGATATGTAGTTACTGCACCTCTGTCACCGCCAGTTTTTCATCTTGCCAGAATTACCTCAATGCGGCTTTTGACGCTATTGAAGATGAAGAGAACCGGGGACAGAGGAATAACTTGAGAATTAAAGGACATCCAGAATCTGTAGATCTGGCAGCTTTACTATCAACCACAACGGAAATATTCCGCTCCATCCTTGGAAACGCCTGCACTGACGACATAATAATAGAGCAAATCCACAGGGCGTTACGCAGGAAACCAAAAGATTCTGAACCACCCCGTGATGTAATTTGTCGCCTTCTGAATTACTCTGTTAAAGAAGAAATCCTACGCCTATCAAAAGCGACTTCTCATATTGCATTTGCGGACACCCAAATACATATATATCAAGACCTATCCCCACAAACATTGCTAAAAAGAAGAATTCTTAAACCTCTAACAGAAGCCCTTAGATCCAAAGGCATCCAATACAGTTGGAAATTCCCATTTGGTCTGATGCAGGATCCTGATACGAACAGTCGCTGATCTCCCAGGCGTGTATAAAGCCTTAGATTTACCGGATTTACAGATCCCAGATTGGGCAGTGGTCAAAGATCTCGACAATATACCTCACATCCAACCACCCATCCCCTGGGAAGAAGTTACATCCAGTTGCAATGCGAAGTCCAGGAAAACGCTTGGGAAGCGGACTCCGAAGAACATCATCCCAGATGGAACCTGAGTTGAGAAATAGAGGAAGTCTGAATATCTTGTTTTACCTGCCTTATCGTTTGGCAGCAAAGTATCATGATGTTGTTGATTAATACTTGTGATACTTTCTTTACTCCGCTAATCCCTTCAGCCTATGCTGCTCCCCGGCATCTCTCTTATAACCTAATTTTCTTCTCTTGGACCATGCATCAGACCTGTCCGTCTGTGGCTCACGTCCTTTTCCTACCCTCCACCTGCATTCTAATGCTATTCTCTCTTATTATCACAATCGCTACTATTGGCTCCCTGGCATAAAGAGACATATAATATATTAACATGCACATCTCTAATCCCTGTCTGTCCTCCCCCCTCCCTCTAGAAATGACGATTCCAACTCCACATCTTCCTCCTGGATGCTCTTTACTTCTATATATACTTTCCTCCTCTATCTTACTAGTAATGCACATTTCAGATAGTTGGGTCTCTACAGCCATAGTATCAAAGACTGTAACCCTTTAGTGTTCCTATATGAAACGTTGGTTATACTTGAATTATGACATGTTATATAGTGACTGTTCACTTTGTTGTTACGTTACTACAGTAATGTTTACATTGACTAATTGTTTATGTTTTACCCCATTGTCACGACCACCTCTGTCCCCCCTCTTTCCTACTTTTTCCCTTCCCCACTCCTTTCCAATGAACACCAGGCATCTATAAACTGACGCAGCTGAGAACCCCCTCATACAGATACAGGTATGGCAAGTATTAAGATAATATCTTATAATGTGAGAGGACTTAACTCTCCTTCAAAAAGGGGTCAGGTATTGTATTTCCTCGGGAAGAACAAAGCAGATGTTTGTCTTCTTCAGGAAACAAACTTTAAAAAAAACAACATCCCTACCATGAATAGAACACACTTCTCTACATGGTACCACTCAGGTTCAATAAATAGTGCATCCAAAGGAGTTAGTATAGGTCTAAGCAAACACGTTGCCTTCTTACTGGTAGATAAATGTATAGACGCAGAGGGCCGATACATCTTTATCAAAGGGAAACTAGGGAATTCAATGTTCACTATAGGGAACGTTTAAGCCCCTAATAAGGCTCAGATCCCTTGGCTTATCGCAGTCCTGAAAAATTAGGTGACCTAAATGTAGCTTTAAACCCATTGCTGGACACGTCCAGTGGTAGATCCGCAATTCGATATAAGGCCATAGCGAAGCTAAAACGCGTTCTCCATTCCTTACAACTAGCTGACTCCTGGAGAGCTTTGAACCCCTCAGTTAAAGATTACACACACTATTCCACACCACACAACTCATACCAAAGAATCGACTATATTTTCATTCCCGTTACTCATATTTAACATTGTCAATCTGCCGCTATTAAAACACAGGTTCTCTCTGACCATTCACTAATAGAACTAACATACTCAATGCCACACGTCCCCAACCTTTAAATGCTGACGTTTAAACGACCTTCTCCTGAAATTCCTTCAAAATGCTCAAAAAAGTATCTGACCTTCAGCAGAGAATCTCGAAATTGGAGTGTTTGCATAAGAAATCCCTGTTGGCTGCCCACCTGGATGAGCTAACGTCCCTCCGGAACGAGCTTAAAAATATCCTCAATCTTGGCTCAGCAAAAGCATACCTACTAGCAAAATTTAAACACTACGCACATGGCGACAAGCAAACCAGATTTATGCTGGCCCAGATCAAACAAAGGAAAAACAAATCCTTTATTGCAAGCCTCAAAGGTCCCTCAGGTGAACTAACTAACACTAATTAAAATAAACCTGTGGGACAAACGAGCTGGCCAGGGCTCAAATAATTTTGTACAAAACGATTTGCCAAGTATCTCTAACTTATTAGTTTAGCATTTGCAATTATGTGGTGCTTTGGGATGTGCTGACTGACCCCCTTTTTTCTCTACAGTGTGTGGCTGCCTCCTTAGTCGTGCACTCCTGACCAGCTCGTTTGTCCCACAGGTTGATTTTAATTAGTGTTAGTATATAGCTTGGCCTGCTCCCCCTCACTCACTGAAGCCATCTGGCACCAGGAGAGAGATAGTGTGTGGACTCTCATTGCAGTCCTTGGTGACCATGTGGCGCCAGGGGTGGTGAGGAGTGGGCCCAGCGTGCATGCTGGTAACTGCCTTCCCTGGATTTAATGGAGGCCATTTTGGCACCGAAAATGACAGAAATTCAGGTGGGCCCAGCATGTGAGTGGAACCTACACTTTCTGAATTATATGATAGCCGCTATGGCACATAACAGGTATATTTAGTGTTAGGAACCCGTCTAACTAGAGATTGCCTTGACGTTCGGCAGACGGGCTCAAATAATTTTGTACAAAACGATTTGCCAAGTATCTTTAACTTATTAGTTTAGCATTTGCAATTATGTGGTGCTTTGGGATGTGCTGACTGACCCCCTTTTTTCTCTACAGTTTGTGCTGGAGGTGTGGCTGCCTCCTCAGTCGTGCACTCCTGACCAGCTCGTTTGTCCCACAGGTTGATTTTAATTAGTGTTAGTATATAGCTTGGCCTGCTCCCCCTCACTCACTGAAGCCATCTGGCACCAGGAGAGAGATAGTGTGTGGACTCTCATTGCAGTCCTTGGTGACCATGTGGCGCCAGGGGTGGTGTGGAGTGGGCCCAGCGTGCATGCTGGTAACTGCCTTCCCTGGATTTAATGGAGGCCATTTTGGCACCGAAAATGACAGAAATTCAGGTGGGCCCAGCATGTGAGTGGAACCTACACTTTCTGAATTATATGATAGCCGCTATGGCACATAACAGGTATATTTAGTGTTAGGAACCCGTCTAACTAGAGATTGCCTTGACGTTCGGCAGACGGGCTCAAATAATTTTGTACAAAACGATTTGCCAAGTATCTCTAACTTATTAGTTTAGCATTTGCAATTATGTGGTGCTTTGGGATGTGCTGACTGACCCCCTTTTTTCTCTACAAAACATACTCCCTTCTCTCATAGCACCGGATCAGGTGGGATTTGTACCTGGCAAAGAGGGGAAGGACAACATTTATAGAGTGCTACAACTTATCATTTATGCGAAACACACAGCTAACCCACTTATACTTTTAAGCACTGATGCCGAAAAGGTGTTTGATAGAGTGGATTAGGAATACCTAGGAGCCTCACTGGAAGCCTTTGGTATACCTTCCATGTTTGTCCGGGCTATCTTTGCTATATACAAAGATCCTTCCGCCAGAGTGCTAGTAAACGGTGTGCTGTCGCCAGTGTTCCACATCTCTAATGGTACCAGACAGGGGTGTCCATTGTCCCCCCTGCTCTTTGTTCCGATTATGGAGAAAATAAGACAAGAATCCCGCATTTCGGGAGTGTGTTGTGGAGGTAGGGAACATAAGGCGGCAGCATAGGCGGATGACGACCTATTAATGGTTACTAATCCTTCGGAGTCCCAGCCAATAATAGAACATATATTCAAAGACTTTGGAGTATTATCCAACTTCAAAGTGAACATGAGCAAGTCCCAGGCATTAAATATATCTCTACCCAGACCTCAGATCTCCCAATTATCAAAAAACTCGCTGTTTGATTGTACCCAGCCTTTTATTAAATTTCTGGGAATTAAAATCTCTCCGGACCCCACACAACTATATAAAAATAACTTTATACCCCTTTTACAAGAAATATCCAAGATCTTATCATCCTGGCCTACCCCCCCCCCCCCCCCCCCCTTACATCTCTTGGTTCGGATGGAAAAATATCACTAAATGCCTCATCTGGCCTAAAATAACCTACCTATTACAGGCCTTACCTATACGCATCCCCAACACTTTCTACTCAAGGCTAAACAGAACACTGTCAAAATACATATGGGACACTAAGAAACCCAGAATAAAATATTCCACCCTCCAACTTCCACAGAAACTAGGTGGAATAGATCTACCTGCCCCTCAGACTTTTGGACAAGCTGTACATTTAAATAGGATTATAGACTGGGTTAGGAAACCCCCACACAAGCTATGGGTACCCATCGAAGAAGATATCCTCCGTTATCCTTTAAGATGCATCATATTTTCTGACCAAACACCTAAGTCTCCTCCCATATTATACAATATCCTCACCTCTGAAACTAGAAGAGTCTGGAGTATAAAGGGTGTTCGCTCGATGTTTTCCCCTTTTCCTTCTCCGCTTCTTTAAGTCAGAGATATATTACTAAATAGTGATCCTAACTTTAATAACTCCATCCCAAAGGAAATTAAACTCAATGGCACCACTATTGACTCCTTAATGGCAAACGGGACAATCCTCTCTCGTGAGACACTTTCTGCATGCTTACACTGCACATCTTTATCTCCATTGACTTATAACAAATTTGCTTTTACCCTCAAACAACTCCTTTGTACAGGAGACCTACACAGGCCAGTAACAAAATTTGAAACCTTACTAACCCAACTTAAACCGCCCAAAAAGGTAGTATCCACTCTCAATAAAATTTTGCTATCCCCTCCAACTAATGTAAGACACCCTTTTATCAGGGCATGGGAAAATGATCTTTCAAATAATTTTTGAACATCTTCCTCATAAAATCTATTTGCTGCCCCGACTTCCAAACGCGTTAGAAAAGGAGAGCGGATATAAAGTTCTGACAAGATGGCACTTAACTCCATTATTATTAAACAAATACAACCCTAGCTACGATCCCTGTTGTTGGAGGTGCAAACAACATACAGGAACATATTTTCACCTATGGTGGACCTGCCCACGCATTGTCCCTTTCTGGACACACATCTTGTCCCAGATAAATTTTGTAACAGGTTTGGACTTACCTTTGACTCCTGAAATATGTATACTACATCTTTTCCCGACAAAAATCCCTAAACATATATTGAAACTTACCAGACATCTTCTAGCAGCCGCTAGGATATTGATTCCTACTGTTTGGAAATCAGATTCCCCTCCGTCGTATAGAATGTGGCTAGAGAAGGTAGACTCCTTATATCGTCTAGAAGAGCTTGCTAGCTGGGAGACTAAATCACATATATTCTTCCAGCTTACATGGTCCCCGTGGGAAAAATATAGACGTTTTCCCTCAAAACCATAACTATATTTTCCTCTCACACATGCTTCTCCAGTAGACCCAACAAATACGATAATTTAAACAAACCATTGCCTAGTATCTGCATATGAGATGCCTCAGCCCCCCCACTTATTCCTCTCTCCCTTGTCTCCCCCCTCCTTATCCTTTTACGCAGGTATTGTGTCTATCAAGATAGATCTCTGAGTCGAGTGTAAACTTGATTCTCAGTATGTGACCATATGTGATTATATTCATCTTGGAATCCTTTCTGTATTCTATAGCACATGTACACTTTATCTGTAATTATGCAGCACTTTGTTTATGTTTATATTTGTCCTCATTAAAATAATAAACTGAATTTTAAAAAGAAAAAGAAGACGCCTATGTGAAGCCAAGCTATCTGCGAGAAGGCCCCGCAAAGTCCCACTGTTGAAAAAAAGACGTGCTGAAGAGGTTACAATTTGCCAAAGACACATTTTGTGGACTGATGAAAGTAAGATTGTTCTTTTTGGGTCTAGTGGCCGGAGAGAGTTTGTCAGACGACCCCCAAACACTGAATTCAAGCCACAGTAGACTGTGAAGACAGTGAAACATGGTGGCGCAGGCATCATGATATGGGGATGTTTCTCACACTACGGTGTTTGGCCTTTTTATCGCATACCAGGGATCATGGATCAGTTTGAATAAATCAGAATACTTGAAGAGGTCATGCTGCCTTATGGTGAAGAGGAAATACCCTTGAAATGGGTGTTCCAACAAGACAACGACCCCAAACACACCAGTAAACGTGCAACATCTTGGTTCCAGACCAACAAGATTGACGTTATGGAGTGGCCAGCCCAATCCCCGGATCTTAATCCAATAGTAAACTTGTGGGGTGACATCAAAAATGCAGTTTCTGAGGCAAAACCAAGAAATAGAGAAGAACAGTGGAATGTAGTCCATTCATCCTGAGCTGGAATACCTGTTCACAGGTGCCAGAAGTTGGTTGACTCCATGCAACACAGATGTACAGCAGTTCTCAGAAACTATTAGTTAAGCAATTCAAAGGAAAGAAAAATCTTCAAACATTTTTCAGTTTACAGTCAGGTCCATAAATATTGGGACATTGACATGATTCTAACATTTTTGGCTCTATACACCACCACAATGGATTTGAAATGAAACGAACAAGATTTGCTTTAACTGCAGACTGTCAGCTTTAATTTGAGGGTATTTTCATCCAAATCAGGTGAACGATGTAGGAATTACAACCGTTTGCATATGTACCTCCCACTTGTTAAGGAACCAAAAGTAATGGGACAATTGGCTTCTCAGCTGTTCCATGACCAGGTGTGTGTTATTCCCTCATTATCCCAATTACAATGAGCAGATAAAAGGTCCAGAGTTCATTTCAAGTGTGCTATTTGCATTTGGAATCTGTTGCTGTCAACTCTCAAGATGAGATCCAAAGAGCTGTCACTATCAGTGAAGCAAGCCATCATTAGGCTGAAAAAACACAATAAACCCATCAGAGATAGCAAAAACATTAGGCGTGGCCAAAACAACTGTTTGGAACATTCTTAAAAAGAAGGAACACACTGGTGAGCTCAGCAACACCAAAAGACCCGGAAGACCATTGGAAACAACTATGGTGGATGACCGAAGAATTCTTTCCCTGGTTAAGAAAACACCCTTCACAACAGTTGGCCAGATCAAGAACACTCTCCAGGAGGTAGGTGTTTGTGTGTCAAAGTCAACAATCAAGAGAAGACTTCACCAAAGTCAATACAGAGGGTTTGCCACAAGATGTAAACCATTGGTGAGCCTCAATAACAGGAAGGCCAGATTACAGTTTGCCAAACGACATCTAAAAAAGCCTTCACAGTTCTGGAACAACATCCTATGGACAGATGAGACCAAGATCAACTTGTACCAGAGTGATGGGAAGAGAAGAGTATGGTGAAGGAAAAAAACTGCTCATGATCCTAAGCATACCACCTCATCAGTGAAGCATGATGGTGGTAGTGTCATGGCGTGGGCATGTACGGCTACCAATGGAACTGGTTCTCTTGTATTTATTGATGATGTGACTGCTGACAAAAGCAGCAGGATGAATTCTGAAGTGTTTCAGGCAATATTATCTGCTCATATTCAGCCAAATGCTTCAGAACTCATTGGACGGCGCTTCACAGTGCAGATGGACAATGACCCAAAGCATACTGCAAAAGCAACCAAAGCGTCTTTTAAGGGAAAGAAGTGGAATGTTATGCAATGTCCAAGTCAATCATCTGACCTGAATCCGATTGAGCATGCATTTCACTTGCTGAAGACAAAACTGAAGGGAAAATTCCCCAAGAACAAGCAGGAACTGAAGACAGTTGCAGTAGAGCATCTGGCAGAGCATCACCAGGGATGAAACCCAGTGTCTGGTGATGTCTATGCATTCCAGACTTCAGGCTGTAATTGACTGCAAAGGATTTGCAACCAAGTATTAAAAAGTGAAAGTTTGATTTATGATTATTATTCTGTCCCATTACTTTTGGTCCCTTAACAAGTGGGAGGCACATATGCAAACTGTTGTAATTCCTACACCGTTCACCTGATTTGGATGTTAATACCCTCAAATTAAAGCTGACAGTCTGCAGTTAAAGCACATCTTGTTCGTTCCATTTCAAATCCATTATGGTGGTGTATAGAGCCAAAAATGTTAGAATTGTGTCAATGTCCCAATATTTATGGACCTGACTGTATATAGTGAGTGTTTGAGTTTGTAAAGAAAAATACAAACACTGCTATTTTTTTGAACAGTCTAATAGTCACTTCAATTTTTTAGAGGAACAACACAAATTTGATATATTTTTCTTCATGTTTTGATTTGGAATAGAATGTGTAGTGTTCCCAATGCATTTGTGTGTATGGAAATAAAAGCTATTAGAAGAATTTTGAGCTTTATTCACTTTTTTTAAACACACTGCTATTATTTTGAACACAACTTGTACGTAGGCATAAGTCCACACATAATGCGCTTTGTCAGTTGGAGAGTCAAAGTGTCAGTCACATGACACAGCTGAGGACCGGAAGGAAGTATATAACTCACAAAGATAAATATACTACCTTCACTACACTTTACATTGTGGCCAGAGAATAAAAAGGTTTGTGGGAATGCTTATTTGACATAGTTTACTGCGCCTTCTTTTCATCTACTTTTCAAAAGTTGTGAGAGCAGGTGAAATAGGAAAAAAAAAAATCACACATTTTTGCGGAAAACTAGTACACCAAAATGTTTGACTTTTTAGCCTAGCCTAGTTTTTTGTCTTAAAGGAAGTGATAAATTAGCCCCCAAGACTCATTACATGGCGATGTAAAATATACTTTCGCAGTCCTTTTAAAAACTAGACAGAGACATGAATTATAAAATATTGGAAATTATTTATTTACTTACAAATCATATGCAAATATAAGTAAAAAAAAAGCCTTTGCGTCATCATATAAACTTTGTATCCCCAAGTATGTTATTACAGCATGTTGTAAGCAGCATAAAAGCCACTAGTAATAGATGCAGCGCACTCTGTGAAAGGGTACAACATCTACAGCCTTTCTGTTGTCACGTGCAAAGTCCCACAAAAAGTTATTGAGGAGTATAGGATTGACTTCATGGCTTATTTTTCCTCCCTTCTTTTTGAATAGTTCCTGCACATGCTCATAAATCAGCTCCACAGCCCAGATAGAGCAGCCCCTGATCTCCATCTCCTCCCGATCTCCATTCTGAAACAACCAACCTGTAAGAAGAGGAGCCATTCAAAAAGATCCAGCGAATCAAGATATATTTTGCCTCTTGTTAATGTACACTACCACATAAGGACTTTTCTCTTGTAGTAAATGTAAGATGTGGGGAAGAGGATTCGACAATCAATAGAACTGAATATGAGAGGAACGACCGCAACAATCGTTCCTTCCACACTCACTTTGTATCGGCCTGTGTAATAGAGGATAGGTCATCAATATGATAACCCCGGACAACCCCTTTAAATTTTTAAATTATTTTTCAATTTCACATTTTTTACACTGTGATACGATAGTTTGAAATTATAGGCCCAAAGCCAGAGTCTGTACTACTAGTAGATTTTGTTATGACAAAATGTCCTCTTTTGATTTTTGTCAGAAGCTGCATTTTTGTGTGTATTCACATATAGGTGTATGTAACTGTTCAATCCAGGTAGGAAGGTCTCCATCACAACAGCCACAACAGTGCTCTTGACAGAAATCAGAAGGGAACATGTTGTAATTAGAGCTTGTCAGTAGTGCAGACTCAGAATTTCAGTCAAACAACCATATATCAGCCTTGAATTACAATATTTTTCCACATTTTATGTACAGTATATTACTGGCATTTTAACAGGTAGGTCTCATTTGTTATTGTAATAGCTCTCCTTACGTCCATGAGATAAAATGTAAGTGGTGAAATGGAAACTAGTATTACTCCTCCTTGAAGTGTACTGACCTTCTTTTAGCTTTTTCACTAGCTCTTCCGAATATCTAATGACTCCAAAGTGAAGCAAAGTTTGAGGAACTCGATAGTCAGCAAACATGGTTATTTTGTCGATGTCATGGAAGGAGCCCTCGTCTTTTCCTTCTAGTACTGCCCAGGTGTCTCCCACAAGGATCTGAGCACGCTTATAGAAGGCCACCTTCTTACCCTGGAGAAGATTAAAAAAGGTTGTGAAAAGATTGAGGCTCTAACCTATAGCTGGATGTCCCCTTTAATTGCTTTGCATGCTGGGTAACAACCAATATGGCTTCCTTTACAATCCCCACAGGAGCTGTTGCCGACTTTCCCACATTCCTGACCTGCAAACCAGTTCAGCACTGTATTTGTCAATACAGGAGTGTGAAAGAGTGTAAAGGTATTAATTTTTGTTTTATAATAAAAAATTGAAGTAAACTTAAATGGGCTATCCCACAAAAATAATTACTACTCAAGGAACAGGGCATTTCAAGTTAAAGTGTAACTGTCATATTTTTTTTATTTGCTAGTTTATTAGAGCTAGGCATGTATACCTGAGTTAGTCTGTCAATGATTGTCAAAAGATCTGTAATTACCTTATAATAACAGCTTTCATTAATGTCCTCTGTCCCTTTCCACTGCTCCCTTAAAAGAAAGTTGGTTTGTCTGTCTCTGGCTAAGGGTACTTTAACACTAGCGTTAGAAGAATCCGTGTGCAAACGGATATCTTTTTTTCCATTAGACTTATCTGGAATAACAAATCCGGTATTTAGAAAGAACTGTGCATGCGCAGACCGGAAAACCGGATCCGGCAATTTCCGGAACACTTGGTACCGGATCCAGCATTAATACATTTCAATGGATCCGGCAAGTGCGGTAGAGCTCCGGGATTTTTGCTGTAAAAAATACCGCAGCATGCTGTGGTATTTTGTCCGGTCAAATACCGTACAAGGGACGGAACATCCTAAAGCATACTGAACGGATTGCTTTCCATTCACAATGCATTAGGACAAAACTGATGTGTTTTTTTCCGGTATGGAGACCCTTTACCGGATTTCACTACCGGAAAAGAATAACACTAGTGTGAAAGTACCCTAAGAAGACAGGAAGATGGAGGGTGGTTCTTCACACTGCATGCCTGCATTAGGCTTCAGAGTGAGGAGGCGTGTCACTCAGTAATGCAATCTGATTGGCTGGCCACAGCAAGTGTGTATGGGAAGTGAGGGAAAGCAGTTTTGACCTCAGAGAACTGGTAGAGGAGCCATCTTGAGAAAGTCCTCATATTGTAAATGTTTAAACAGCCGTAACTAAGGGAAAAACTCAAGGAAAACAGTGGTATGTGAAGAAACTAAATAATTCTTTATGCATAATTCGCCACCAGCAGTAACATATGCTAAAATTGATTTTTTTATGAAAACATGACAGTTACCCTTTAAGTTTTATTGCACTATACATGCAATAAAAAATATTGTTTTGCTTATGTACATTACATTTTTCTCTCTGGTGGCGCCCGCTGCTGTCTATCCTTGTGGTCCACCTTCTCTTGCAATCAGTCGTGACTACTAACTACTACTAACAAGCTCACTAGTTCCCATTCTCCCTTTCCTTTTCCCTCAGTGCTGGCATAGTGATCCCATAAAGAAGCAGGTGAAGCAGCCCTGATTACTTCCGAATACATAGAAATATATAGCTACGGTATATCTTTGTAGACATTGGAGAATGAGATTGTATGGACATTACATACCATATGTGTCTCTGGGGATATATGTCTGGGACTATTTTCTATGCAAGAAAGGAAGCAGTTAACATTAGATCATTTCAACGCATTCTGGCAATTGCTGCCCAACCAGAGAAAGGGAAGAATGTCCTCCAGGTAAGTGGCTAAAGAGAGTTTTAAGTTTGTGGGATAAATCCTTTAACTAAGAAATTGACGAATATGCTACTCTGATACTGTTACACTAATATTACACTTCATAGAACTGTTTTTACAACTGGCAGTACTCTAACCTGGTAGACTGCTTCATCTCTGTAGGATGGAAAGTTCTCTATCACCAGCTGCAAGAGTTTCACTGCACTTCTTTCACTCTTCTTTACACAGTTCAGAAAAGAGCCTCCAAACTTTTCCATCAGGATCTTTCCAGTCTGATGAAGGATCTCAAGACGAGTTTCAATCATAGTGATTGGAACATCCGTGTCAGAACGGAAAACATACTTTAGCTGGTCCAGTGATACAGTGGAATAATATGATGGCGTAGTGATTGGAATTCCTGAAAATGTATAGGGGAACATTTATTAAGGATCTTCATTGTGTTCAGAATCAAAGGCATAACTTGAAGTTCCTGTGCCCCAGTGAAAAATCTGTACCTGCACCTCCACCTATCCTGTGCCATTTATAATGCTAGGTATGATGGATACCTCTGTGCCCCATTCAGCTACACCCACATTCAGAATACAAATTTGATCAATCCTTTTATGTTAGCACTAGAATTGAGCAAATCTAATTGTACTAATTGATTCGTTCATCAAACGAGGGTCTGTCCCCACTGCTCAAGAGAGCAACCCTGCTTGATTGACGGGTCCGGACATCTTGTTTAGCCCTTTTAATGTCTGCGCTTGCACCACTACTCAGTGTAGAGGCACAGGTGCAAACTTGAAAGGAGCAGGTGAGGTGTCAGGCCCTGTCAATCAGGAAGGGGGGAGCCTCTCAAGTAGCAGGGACAGCCCCTTGTTTCTCAAGAACTCTGATGAACAAATCGATTCACTCATCTCTCTTTAGGACATATATATATATTGTGAGGCAGTGACAGGCCTCACAGCTGCTAAGTGAGAGATATGGCAGGAGTTTCCATTTCTTCGCTGTCAATCAACAGGTCAAAGGCCGCACCAGGTGGAACAATCAGTCTGGGATAAGAACCCAGTCCAGACTGTTAGGAGGAGGAAGAGTCTGTGTGCAGCAGAGGCCTGGGAAGGCTCTGTACAGGTGGGCTCAGCCGAGCTGGCTGAGGGGCCACAGGGCTAGGTGTTAGCCTGAACTTTGAGGGATTCTGCGAGGTCTTGGAATCGACGGTCGCTAAGCCAGAGTCAGGAGAACTTCTGGGCCACAATCCCCCAAAAGGTACTGGACTTTGTTACAGCCTGGAAGTGCTGGATTGTTAGGCTGGGAAAAGCCGCATGTTCTTCCCGTGTGTGAACGGGGCTTTCAGTGAGGTAGGGAGTCCTCATGTTTAGTTAGAGCCCAGCCGGGCAGGTGTTTTATTTGTATTGTTTGTTTTGGTTTTGCTGAGGTGCCAAATAAAAGCAATGTTTGGCCCCTAACCCTGTGGTCGATGAAGATCATTGTGAGAATGACCCACGAATAAGAGGCGATCCCTTACAATTGGTGTCGGATGCGGGCAAGTTGTCCATGAGAGAAGGGCAACTGTCGGTTGCTAGGGGCAACGGCGAGACAACAGGTGCTGCTGAAAGCTGTTTTGCAGTGTGTGGAGTTAAAGGGCCGGAAGCCTGTTTGTTCGGTGGAGCAGGTGCTGCTCGTGCTATTGTGGACTATTTTTGCTGTGGTGCAGAGATTTAAAGGCCCAGAAGCCCAGAGAAGAGACTGACTGAAAAAAAAAATAATAATGTTTTTTTTGTTGTTGTCACTATGAGGTCTGTGCAGACCCACCTGCAGCAGGACTATGCAATGGATGATTGTGAGGTCAGAAGATCTGATACAGAAAGATCCTGCGAGTTGGGGATTGGGGGAATCCCGCTGTGGGTCACTTTAGATTCCCGCCAACGCGTGTCCTGGGTTAAGCCCGGAGTACTGGACTTTCTAAAGAGGGGGCCAGAGACAGATGTCACCGTG
This sequence comes from Bufo bufo, assembly GCF_905171765.1. Taxonomy (NCBI): domain Eukaryota; kingdom Metazoa; phylum Chordata; class Amphibia; order Anura; family Bufonidae; genus Bufo; species Bufo bufo. The sequence goes on along the minus strand of NC_053395.1, from coordinate 144,599,303 downwards.
TCTCTGCCCTTTATCACGGACTATGGCCCTGTGCAATGGGAGCTCTTAAAATGTGAGACCCTGGAAGAGGAGTTTGTGCTTGGCAAAGACTTTCCGTTCTTCTGACAGCTATGGAGCGGAAAAAAGGCTTCGAGTTGTGCGGCTGGAGTTCCAGAGGAAAATATGTGTGCTGTTGCCAAGGGCGATCGTCGGGAAGAAAAGGAGGTGGAGAGCGGTGCGGCTCTCAGGAGATCCTATGTTTCCTGCACGTGTGCGCAAAGTCCTAAAGAGTGCGGCTGGAAATACCGTCCAGGAAAAGTCGGGACTCCAGGCCATGCTGTTTCCGGTGGCAACGTTTGCAGTAAGGAGTCTGCGGGTGTTCGGAATACCAGGAACCAAGAGAAGGCTGGTGATCTTGGTAGAGATGTCCTGGGAATATCGTCGTCTCCCGAATCCACGACGTCAGGTGGTAAGATTGTTCCTGTTAATAGTTGTGTGGCAGATCCAGTGACCGTGAGCCGGCCGCAGTGGAAACCGGCTGGGTCAGTGACGAAAAAATCACTGAGGCGAAAAACCGTCTCGGAAGTGTATGACATTTGGAAAAACACAGTGTCTGAACAGGCGGGTAAGCCTGTTGCGGTTACTCCCTCGCAGGAACCTGCAGGGGAGAAGGTTTCTGGGTCGCCCAAAGAGCCTGTGATCAAAGCTAGATTTGGGGTGGTGAAAGTCAGAGATCCCATGCTAGCCCAGGTAAGAGGTAGCATGATGGCCGCCCCAGAGACTGGTAGAGTGTTACATGTTTGGGACAATTATGTGAAAAATACGGACTCTCAGGTGGTTCTCACTGAGGGAGAGTCTCCGATGAGAACTGGGACTTGTGAACCTGATGTTACAAATACGCTCATACATGAGGAAATGGTGGGCCGTAATTTCCCCTTATGCTTGGAGGTTTTAAGTAATGGAGACACTTCTGCAGAGAGTGACAAAACTCCTGCAGAACCTGTACCTGTCCCTTTAAATGATAATGTGAAGGAGCTGCACATTGAGAACAAGGGTGCAGATAAGGTGCAAAGTGATGGTACCATGTTTGCCGAAATGCATAATGGAAATGTGATGTCATGTGAAATATGTGATAATAATGACATGCCTTTTCCTTTGCAGGCTGTGATTGGGGAAAAAGCTCCCCCTGTTGGTAAACATGTGTCTGATATAAAAGTGTTGATAAATGTTGAAGAAACACCGCTAGGAGACCCCATTGTAGACAATGTGGCGGGGCTAGAGGGTGTACCACACGTACCAGATGTGGATGTGCAGTCTCCACAGGTTTCTATGATTAATAAAATGTCCCAGGTGGGGATTGACTCATGGGTGCCCCTAGAGGTCAGGGTTAATAATGACACGAGCAGTATAAGTGGCGTATGTGCCGTGACAGTTAGCAACTCCGAGAGTGAGGCTACCATGTCAAGACCCAGCAAAACTAAAGTGGTTACTAGTAGGGACCAGATGACAGTTATATCTGACGAGACGAGAGTTCAGTCGGGTGACAGCCTAGTGTCTGAAGCTCATATCCAGACAGTTGTAGATGACCTGACAGGACAGTACAGCTACAAACTTGAAGATGTTTTCGCTCACTCTGCACAGTCCCTAGATACACTAGAGATGGGGCTAGCAGTTCTCGCAGAGCAACTGCAGGATTCTCCAGAGGAGTCACAGAAAGAGATGAACGAACTGAAGGAACTACAATCGTGGCCAAAAGTTTTGAGAATGACACAAATATTAGTTTTCACAAAGTTTGCTGCTAAACTGCTTTTAGATCTTTGTTTCAGATGTTTCTGTGATGTAGTGAAATATAATTACACGCACTTCATACGTTTCAAAGACTTTTATCGATAATTACATGACATTTATGCAAAGAGTCAGTATTTGCAGTGTTGGCCCTTCTTTTTCAGGACCTCTGCAATTTGACTGGGCATGCTCTCAATCAACTTCTGGGCCAATTCCTGACTGATAGCAACCCATTCTTTCATAATCACTTCTTGGAGTTTGTCAGAATTAGTGGGTTTTTGTTTGTCCACCCGCCTCTTGAGGATTGACCACAAGTTCTCAATGGGATTAAGATCTGGGGAGTTTCCAGGCCATGGACCCAAAATGTCAACGTTTTGGTCCCCGAGCCACTTAGTTATCACTTTTGCCTTATGGCACGATGCTCCATCGTGCTGGAAAATGCATTGTTCTTCACCAAACTGTTGTTGGATTTTTGGAAGAAGTTGCTGTTGGAGGGTGTTTTGGTACCATTCTTTATTCATGGCTGTGTTTTTGGGCAAAATTGTGAGTGAGCCCACTCCCTTTAATGAGAAGCAACCCCACACATGAATGGTCTCAGGATGCTTTACTGTTGGCATGACACAGGACTGATGGTATCGCTCACCTTTTCTTCTCCGGACAAGCCTTTTTCCAGATGCCCAAAACAATCGGAAAGAGGCTTCATCGGAGAATATGACTTTGCCCCAGTCCTCAGCAGTCCATTCACCATACTTTCTGCAGAAGATCAATCTGTCCCTGATGTTTTTTTTGGAGAGAAGTGGCTTCTTTGCTGACCTTCTTGACACCAGGCTATCTTCCAAAAGTCTTCGCCTCACTGTGCGTGCAGATGCGCTCACACCTGCCTGCTGCCATTCCTGAGCAAGCTCTGCACTGGTGGCACTCCGATCCCGCAGCTGAATCCTCTTTAGGAGACGATCCTGGCGCTTGCTGGACTTTCTTGGACGCCCTGAAGCCTTCTTAACAAGAATTGAACCTCTTTCCTTGAAGTTCTTGATGATCCTATAAATTGTTGATTGAGGTGCAATCTTAGTAGCCACAATGTCCTTGCCTGTGAAGCCATTTTTATGCAACGCAATGATGGATGCACGCGTTTCTTTGCAGGTCACCATGGTTAACAATGGAAGAACAATTTCAAGTATCACCCTCCTTTTAACATGTCAAGTCTGCCATTTTAACCCAATCAGCCTGACATAATAATCTCCAGCCTTGTGCTCGTCAACATTCTCACCTGAGTTAACAAGACGATTACTGAAATGATCTCAGCAGGTCCTGTAATGACAGCATTGAAATGCAGTAGAAAGTTTTTTTGGGGATTAAGTTAATTTTCATGGCAAAGAAGGTCTATGCAATTCATCTGATCACTCTTCATAACATTCTGGAGTATATGCAAATTGCTATTATAAAAACTTAAGCAGCAACTTTTCCAATTTCCAATATTTATGTCATTCTCAAAACTTTTGGCCACGACTGTAGAGTCAATAATAGAAGCGGAAATTCTCCAACTTCAAGAGGAGCTTGCAGCTTCTGAGCGATCCAGACTTCATGCAGAGCAGGAAAAAGATGAGCTGGCTGATGAGGTTCTAAACAGCGCCTCAGAAACATCTGCTCTCTTGGAGGAGAAAAGACATTTGGAAGCCAGGATGGCTCAACTTGTACAAGAGTTGCGTGATCGGATGGTAGACCTGGACCACCAGAAACAAATTGTGTCTAAATTGGAGAAGAAACAGAAGATGTTGGACAAGCTCCTGGCTGAAGAGAAAACCACCTCGGCCAGATATGCCAAAGAACGTGACCAAGCGGAGACTGATGCTCGAGAGAAGGCGACCAAGACCCTCTCCTTGGCCAGAGCTCTTGAAGAAGTACTTGAGGAGCGAGATGAATTTGAGAGGCTGAACAGGCAACTCAGAGCAGAGATGGAAGATCTCATGAGCTCAAAAGATGACGTCGGGAAGAACGTCTATGAGTTGGAGAAGTCTAAGCGTGCTCTCCAGCAGCAGGTGGAAAATGAGAAACCTGAAGAGAAGAGTCCTCTGAAGGATGTCAAGAGGTCTAAGCCAGAGCCTGTTAGGAGGCGGTCTAGAGATGATGGCGCTGTAGTACCGCCCGAGGCAGAGAAGATGGAAGGTCTTTCTGCTGAACCCGTTGATGGGGCTGATGTGGATGCAGAGCCCAAGAGTCTCATGACAGTGTGTAACCAGGACCAGGTGGCAAAAGACGACCCCTCCGCCTACAAGATATTCCAAGTAGCCAGCCTGCTGGGGAAGAAATATGAGGAGATGGACGACCAGTATGCAGATCCTGTCTACTACTGTGGCCTGGCTCTCCCGAATTCCTCCCAAAAGGAGAACAGTGTCCTGGGTGAGCCTCTGGAGAAAGAGGAGAAGGACTTAAAAGGGCAAGTATATGATGCCGGGTCCAAGGAAACAAAGGCTGAAGAAGTTAAGGCCGAGATGTTGGGGGACGTGAAGTCCTCAGGTGCTGCAGAGACCGAAAAAGTCGCTACTGATGTGGAAAAAGCCACTAAAGAAGCAGAGGTCTCTGAAACTGCTGCCAACGTGGGGGAAACCACAGCTGGGAAGATGGAAGATGTGCACTGGAGGCACTTTAAAAAAGCGTGCGGGGACAAGCCTGCTCTGCTGAAGGAGAAAGGGTCGAGACACAACCATGAACTGGAACCGTTCAGTCAAGAGTTGCAGCAGTCCAAGAAAGGACATGAGGAGCATGTACAAAAGCCTGAGAATCAAAAAAGAGAGCTTGCTGATCATATAAAAACATCTTCTGAGAGAAGTTCCAGAGGCCGAAGGCCAAATGTGGAGAGAAAAAGAAAGAAAAGAGAGAGGCCATGGGTGCGAAGGCGTAACATCTTCGCTCGTGAAAGAGAGCACCTGCTCATGAGATGGGGAAGAAAGTCCCATAGATATGATCTACTCCAGAGTAAACTCGTGTTCATGACAAACCAAGCGCTGTTGTCCTGGGTCTGGCAGAATAAAGGGAAGACTGTAGGCCAGGTAGATGCCCTCTCACAAGCATCTGGGTTTGCTGCTAGTGTTCACCCCTACGGGCTTGAACAAAGGGGGGGGGGGGATATGTGAAGCAGTGAAAGGCCTCACGGCTGCTAGGGGAGAGATATGGCAGGAGTTTCCATTTCTTCGCTGTCAATCAGCAGGTCAGAGGCCGCACCAGGTGGAACAATCAGTCTGGGATAAGAGCCCAGTCCAGACTGTTAGGAGGAGGAAGAGTCTGTGTGCAGCAGAGGCCTGGGAAGGCTCTGTACAGGTGGGCTCAGCCGAGCTGGCTGAGGGGCCACGGGGCTAGGTGTTAGCCTGAACTTTGGGGGACTCCGCGAGGTCTTGGAATCGACGGTCGCTAGGCCAGAGTCAGGAGGACTTCTGGGCCACAATCCCCCAAAAGGTACTGGACTTTGTTACAGCCTGGAAGTGCTGGATTATTAGGCTGGGAAAAGCCGCATGTTCATCCCGTGTGTGAACGGGGCTTTCAGTGAGGTAGGGAGTCCTCATGTTTAGTTAGAGCCCAGCCGGGCAGGTGTTTTATTTGTATTGTTTGTTTTGGTTTTGCTGAGGTGCCAAATAAAAGCAATGTTTGGCCCCTAACCCTGTGGTCGATGAAGATCATTGTGAGAATGACCCTCAAATAAGAGGCGATCCCTTACAATATATATATATATATATATATATCTATCTCAATATTACATAATTATAGTTTATATACTGCAGTTGAAAAAGGACACAGGTAGTTCAAGACCAACATTTAATCCTATAATGTAGATTGAGAGGAAGGTAAACAACTCTATGAGGAAGGTGGCAAGTGTCCTAATTTTAGTGGTAAATATCCCATTCAGCTCCGGGTTGGCAATCAGAATAAATCCTTGGACCAACAGCCCATCTCCAGATTAATATCTGTGCTGTCCATACGTAATAACGCCAAATTTGATAATCTGACTAATACCTTGGTCGCTGTCTTCTTGTCATGTACATACAGTATATGCCTTTTTTGATGCACCACATGATTTCATTTACTTTGACAGTGGCTGTCAGTTACCTTGGTCCAATCTGGAGTTTGCTACCTAATAGAAGCTGATCAGATTAGTTTGAGAGTGACTGATCCCTCATAAACTCCAGGGTATATCTCTTAAAAAACATTTTAATATTATTGACACCTGAGTTATAGAAGAAATTCAACTTCAGAAGCAGATAGGTAAATTGAATGGGATATCACATCTGGCTGAACTCTGAGCAGAAACCAGAATTTCATTGGATTGTCAGGCCTCATTTTTTAATGTACAAGATAACTTGTAAGAACCTGGTGTGATAGGATGGAGGAACCAAAACGCTCTCCACTGAAAGACTATGAAGTACAGGGTGGCCTAAATGCACAAAGTATTTCCATGTCAATGTTTCTATTGCATTTTTGTGGCATCCCACTCTCCACACTCTGTGCTTTGCCGTTTGGTTAATGCTGCACATATCTCAGCCCTTTGGCTCCTCCAATGATTTGCCTTGCAGTTCCACAAGGTGCAGGAGATCATAAGGAAGGAGGATCTCACCGCTTTGCTCAGAGGTGGGCAGGATAAGTTTCTAAAATCTTGCCATCATTGGACAATGTTGCAGGATTCTTTAGAATTTCGGCAGCCCTTTTCTTCCCTTTCTTTCTCTTTTGTTGCTCATTCCTTTCTTTCTCTTGTTGCTCAATTAAGAGTTTTATATTTTGATATATATCTCTTATCGCTTGCACTTTTGGGCCTTATGCCTTGTGCAAGGGAACTAATTGTTTGTCCCTGTCATCACAGTCTGCATTCAGCTTTCAGGGTTTGCTATTGTCTTTATAATAAAAAAGGTAACTAAATTAATTTTAAAAAATCTCCAAAAGAAGGAGTTTATCTATCATCTGAGTACAGTGGTCAGTTCCTAACCAGAACTGCTGTTGGATAGCTCAGATGCAACTTATCCTATGCAGTTGTTAGCCTTCATAACTGCAATGTATTGAAATATGCCTCTATTTAAGGGTATATTATCCCCTTTGATTTTTTTAATCTTATTAAATTATATACAATTAGACATTAAGCCCGTTACAATAACGGATGCTAGAACAGTAGTGCATAAACATTAGTAGGAATAGTCTATATTAAAGAGGACCTTTCATCAGGCTAGCTCTAGTCTAATTATTATCCTACCTTACAGGGCGGCCCCCACTGATGCCATGGCATTTTATTTTTTTATACAGAACCTCACGTTCGTCCGCTGTTGGCTTGGTATATTTTGCCGCCTTATATTATAATAAGGCGACTCGGTTATACTAGGCGGAGACTTGTATTTTCCCTGGGAGCGGTTATCTTCTCCCTGGCTGTGAGCGCATCCAATCAGAGCGCCCCGCTCTTAGCCAGGGAGACATCCTTGAGCTCATTCTCCCTGGCTAAGAGAGGGGCAGAGCAGCGGCCCGATGGTTAGCCCCTCCATACAGCGGTCCCTAAGGACCATAGCATGGAAGGGGTTAAACGGCCGACATCAGGCCAGCACCGATGTCAGTTTTTTCAAGCAGAGTGTTAGCTGGACATTACAGCTAACACTCTGCGCCACTCTGCCATCCTGAGCCGAGAGAGAAGCTGCACTCTGCATCTCCTGAGCCGAGAGAGAAGCGTACAGCGGTGGGGGAACTGTGGCAGGAGCGGACGGCGGCAGGGGAGCTGTGGCCTTAGAAGTATCTATGGGCAGTCAAGTCGATGACACAGAAAGCATAGGATGTATGGACACAATAGCCACAGTAATTTACTAACCTTCATCCAAGGAACGATTTATGGCAGCACAAAATGACCAGTAGCCACTATACTCCTTTCCTTTGTACTTGACCAAGTACTTCTTATCTTGATTTTCTGACCAGAAGGAGAAGTTCAAAGTGTCTGCAAAAAACACCCAGTTGACAGCATCTTCCCCAGAGCCCTGTGGGTTTAATTCATGGAGGAATTTCCATCCCTTCAAGGTGAGCTCCTTACGATCAATCTTCTCAAAGAGCTTCTCAGCGAGGGAGTGCACACCCTCCATGTCCACAAACACATTCTTGCTGTTTTCAGTGATGAACTTGCCAGTCTCTCTGGGTCCAAGTGGAGCTGCCATTCTGATTTACTGTCCTGTGATGAGATTGAACAGTCAATATCTCTATACATTTGAAACAGTCCAGTTTGTGCAGGTATCACACTGCATCACATTATTATATAGTGACATATAGTAAATACAAATTATTATACTGTAGTTGTTATATGTGGAAATACGCGGGGTCGCTAAGTTCTGGGATGGAGATAGGGAACATTGCCTTTAAATAACTTTTAATGTCACTGACCACCTAAAGGCATAGTTATACGACAATTTTGATGTAGCTTTTGTAGTGTTTCCTGCCACATTAAGAAAATCAGTCAGTCAATAATTATGTTTGTAAAAACTGCATGGTTTGATGCAATTATGAAAACGTTTCCTATGGATATGCCATAATTGTTTATTAACCCTTTCCCGACTGCAATCTGTATATATACGTGATAGCTGCACATGCCCCGTGCAGCTATCACGTCTATAAACGTCAAGACAGTTCTTTAATCCAAGCGCTGCAAAGCGCTTGGATTAAAGCTTCTGCCCCTGCCCTGCTGCTGTCACGGACAGCATACAGTTCAGTAATGTCGGCAAGGGACCAATCAGAGTGGCCCCTTGCCGACAATCGATCCGATTGGTTAGTCTGTGCAGACTAACCAATCGGATCGCGGCAGTGGAAAAAATGCCGGTTTCAGGCTCTGATCTGCGCTCTGCAGATCACAGCCTGAAATCAGGTAGTGTCTCTGTGGCCCCCAATCTGTGCCCCCTTCCTGTGCCCCCCGATCTGTGCTCCTCCAACACCCCCCTGTGCGCGCCTGCCCCTGATGAAGTAGTTCCCCCGCCCGATCCATATTCATGTAGTCCCTCCCTGATGCGGTCCGCCCCATGCTGTCTCCCCGCCCCTCCTGCCCCAGCCTCCCTCACCCTCAGGTTAGCCGCCGTACCCCCAATACACCCCCCCCATTCCAGCGCTGCCCCCGATCCTGTGCCCCCGCTGTGTGTGTGGCGGCGGCTCCATTCCTGAGCCGCCGCCATCAGCAGCGAGTGTCAGCTCTATGCTGACACTCTGCTGTAACCCCATAGATGCCGCGGTTGCAGCATCCATGGGGTTAATAGAGGGAGGGAGCTCCCTCTCTGAACCATCGGGGCTGCAGCGCTGATAGCAGCGCCCGATGGTTGCCATGGCAACCGGACGCTTTGCAAAGGCGTCCGGTTGCCATGGCAAAGGCATCCGGTGCTGCCACCTACAGGGCATCTAATAGTATTATACTTTGCAATGCAAGAGCATTGCAAAGTATAGTACAGCCATCAGCCCCATTGGATCTTCATGATCCAAGAGGGACTTGAATAAAAAAGGAAAGTGAAAATAATAAAAATGAAAAATAAATAAATAAATAAAAATGTAAATTAAAAAAAGAAATTGCCTTTTCCTATAAAAAAAATGAAAAAATAAAATACACATATTAGGTGTCACCGCGTCCGTAACGACCGTCTCTATAAATATATCACATGATAGACCCAGTCCGATAAACACTATTAAAAAAAAAAAAAAAAAAAAAAACTGTGCCAAAAAAAGCTATTTTTGTCACCTTACATCACAAATAGTGCAACAGCAAGCGATAAAAAAGGCTTATGACCCCCAAAATAGTACCAATTAAACCGTCACCTCATTCCGCAAAACATGATACCCTATTTAAGACAATCGCCCAAAAAATATAAAAGCTATGGCTCTCAACTATGGAGACACTAAAACATAATTTTTTTGGTTTCAGAAATGCTATAATTGTGTGAAACTTAAATAAATAAGAAAAAGTATACATATTAGGTATTGCCACGTCCGTAACGATCTTCTCTATAAAACTATCACATGACTAACTCCTCAGATGACGCTGTAAAAATAAATAAATGAAAGCTGTTCCAAAACAGCCAATTTTTTGGTCACCTTGCCCTATAAAGTGTAATAATGAATGATCAAAAAATCCTATGTACCCAAAAATGGTACCAATTAAAACCTCAACACTTTCTGCAAAAAAACGAGCCCTTGCACAAGACGATCGGCAGAAAATAAAAAACATATGGCGTTCAGAAAACCAATCCAGCAAAATCTGCCTTCCAAAAAACCGTATGGCATTCCTTTCCTTCTGCGCCCTGCCGTGTGCCCGTACAGCAGTTTACGACCACATGTGGGGTGTTTCTGTAAACCGCAGAATCTGGGTAATAAATATTGAGTTTTGTTTGGCTGTTAACCCTAAATGTGTTAAATAAAAAAATGCAATAAAATGGAAAATCTGCCAAAAATGTGAAATTTTGAAATTTCATCTCCATTTTCCTTTAATTCTTGTGGAACACCTAAGGGTTAAAAAAGTTTGTAAAATCAGTTTTGAGTAACTTGAGGGGTGTAGTTTCTGCAATGGGGTCATTTATGGGGGTATCCACTATGTAGGCCCCACAAAGTGACTTCAGACCTGAACTGGTCCTTATAAAGTGGGTTTTGGAAATTTTCTTAAAAATTTTAAGAATTGCTTCTAAACTTCTAAGCCTTCTAACGTCCTAAAAAAATAAAATGACATTTCCAAAATTATGCCAACATAAAGTAGACATATGGGAAATGTTAAGTAATAAATATTTTATTAGGTATGACTTTCTGTTTTAGAAGCAGAGAAATTGAAATTTGTAAAATTGTGAATTTTTCTAAATTTTGGGTACATTTTGGATTTTTTTCATAAATAAAGGTGAAATATATTGACTCAAATATATGACTATCATGAAGTACAATATGTCACGAGGAAAACAATCTCAGAATGGTTTGGATAAGTAAAAGTGTTCCAAAGCTATTACCACATAAAGTGACGCATGTCAGATTTGTAAATTTTGACCTGGACATTAGGGCATCAATGACCCTTGGTCATGAAAGGGTTAATGATGTTTGGTAATGCCTCTTCAAAAGTGTCTCACCATAAAAAACGTATACCTATCCACAGTGGTCATATGCTGTTCCTGCACAGGTTACACTGAGGCCAGTGATTAGCCGGACAGTGGACATATGCATGCTGACAGCACGTCGCACTTCCTGTTTAGTGAGGACCGGAAGCAGCAGAGACGGGAGCTGGAGATGGATCCAGAATGCTGGGTAACAGGCGAGTCTTTTTTTTTTTTTTTTTTTTACTTTGGCACCCTGCTTTAGGCTTTAACTTTTTCTAGATCTCGATGTACATGTACAAGTCCGGTATTTATAAAATAGGGCCCAGGGCTAATGTCTGCAATTAGCGATAACACGATTGCAGATAACACCGATTGCGTGGCGTCGGGGAGTGTTGGTTCATTCTGAAAGCTCTGGTCTCCTTTGAAAAAACCAGGGCTTATAAGAGCTGTAGCTTCTATGGAGCCGGTAGGTGGAGGGCTGCATGAGAACATAGAAAATCTGCAATGAAACTGCATTAGCAATTCAATGCAATGTATTGCTTATCATGGTGCTCTTGGGCGACTTAAAAAAAAAGTTTTAAAAAATATTAAAATTCAAATCACCCCCCTTTCGCCATAATTAAAATGAATAAATAAATAAATAAATAAACATTATAGGCATTGCCGCATCCCAAAACACCTGTACTATTAAAATATAAAAATATTATTCCCATACAGAGAATGGCATAACAGAAATAAATTCACAAAATAGACAATTTGCCATTTTTTGTCACTTCCCCTCTCAAAAATTTTTAATAAAAAGTGATCAAAAAGTTAAACACACTTCAAAATGGTATCAATAAAATCTAAATTGACCTGCAAAAAATGAGACACCACACAGCTCTGTACACATAACTATAACAAAATAAAAAAAATTCCAGTATCAAAACATAAGAAAAGCAATATAAATGTGGTATTGTTGTCATCATAGTGAATGAAGGGCACGAGTTAATTTTACCACATAGGGAACACAAAAACAAAATCCATAAAACTGTGTCGGCATAGCTTTTTTCTTTCCAGCTTCCCACTAAATCGTATGCAACAATAAATGGTGCCCTAGAAATTATAACTCGTCCCACAAAAAACAAGCCCTCATATGGCTATGTGAAGGGAAAAAAATAAAAAGTTATGATTACAGGAAGGCAGGGAGTAAACACTGAAACCAAAGAATGCAGGGTCCTGATGGGGTTAATAAAACAATTTGTGAAAGTTATATAACTAAACTATCATTAAAGTCAATAATACCAAAATACATAACGCACTGGATAAACGAATGAAGCAACAACACACTGTGAGACCATACTAGTGGGAGAGATCTATCAAAACTGGTGTACAGGAGAACTGGCTTAGGCTACTTTCACACTCGCGTTTGGTGCGGATCTGTCATGGATCTGCACAGATGGATCCGTTCAGATAATACAACCGTCTGCATCCGTTCAGAACGGATCCGGTTGTATTATCTTTAACATAGCCAAGATGGATCCGTCTTGAACACCATTGAAAGTCAATGGAGGACGGATCAATTTTCTATTGTGCCAGATTGTATCAGTGAAAACGGATCCGTCCCCATTGACTTACATTGTGTGCCAGGATGGATCCGTTTGGCTCAGTTTCGTCAGACGGACACCAAATGCTACAAACAGCGTTTTGGTGTCCGCCTCCAGAGCGGAATGGAGATGGAACGGAGACAAACTGAGGCATTCTGAGCGGATCCTTTTGCATTCTGAACGCAATTAGGGCAAAAACTGATCCGTTTTGGACCGCTTGTGAGAGCCCTGAACGGATCTCACAAACGGAAAGCCAAATCAGATTCCATCTTTCACAGCTCCTTTGGAAAATGAAAGGTGGAATCTGATTGGTTGCTATGGGTAACTAAGCCAGTTCTACCTTACACCAGTTTGATAAATCTCCCCCACTGTGGGGTACATAAATGCCTGCTCCTCCAGTAAGGTCACAGCTAATGAAATGATCACTTACCTTCGCCTTGCAGGAACAATGTGTGACTGTCGCAGCAGAAAAGAACTTGTATATAAGCAGGAAACTTGGCACGTGACTGCACACGTCATATGCTACTGGACAAAATCAGTTACTTTGGAATAAACGAATGAGCGTTACAACATCAATGATAATAACTAACATGAGAGCACAAGTTCACAAGGAGGGGAAGAGTCTGGACTTGTTTATCCATGACTCATATGGCAAACAATCATTTTATGGTTGAAATTTCATAACCACTTTCTGGCTACTTTTATTAATGTGTTTGTAAGATGACTACATGGCATATACTAATGTATCCTTTATTGATATTTTACACCATTTTCATAAGGTATGCCCCTTGTTGGCCAAGTCCCTTGTGCTGCCCACATTGAGGTCCCGTCCATAAAATGGCTGCTGACAGACGGTCATGTGACCAGATCATTGTCTCTTCCATGTAAATACACTGCACCTGCCATCTGTACTTGCAGTTGAGAGTTTAGTGCAGGTGCAGTGTGTTAGAAATGAGGAGGATGAGCGATGTATCTGGTCACATGACCTTCCGTCAGTGGCCATCTTATGGACAGGACCTCTATGCGCAATTTTTTTTGACTAGTGCATCCAAAGTGACAGGTGCACATTCATAAAGATAACATGCAGACAGCAAACAAAATACGTATGGCAGCACATCATTATACATGCAAACACAATAACTAGGGATTAGGGGAGAGGCAGTTCTGTTAGTGTTGGGGACCCATCTGCAGAAGCCACCTTGACGTTGGTAGATGGGCCCGACACACATTTGATCAAAAATGTGCGTAAAGGACCTCTATGCGGACAGCATAGATTTCCCTTAGAAAAGGACATGGCTTATGAACTACAGCAAATTCTGCAGAATATCTACAGTCTCTATTACTAAGTGCCATATTGTCCTCTTACATACACATTGGCCAACAGTAGCCAGAAAGTGGCCACTGCTTTAACTGATTTTAGTCTCTATGACAAAGGTGGGTTAAAGAAGAACCTGAGTACAGCGCTTGGCTATCTCCGGTGTTCCCATAGAAATAAATGGAGCAGTGATACACATTTCCGACCAGCCACTCCGTCCATTTCAGGGGGGCTCCATAAGGTACGAGGCCTCCATTCTCGTGAACGATAGGGGTTCCAATGGTAGGATCCCTACCAATTTAATAATTATCCTCTATCCAGTTGATAGAGGATAACTATTTAATGCAAGAAAGTTGGCTTTAGGTTAAAAGGGTTCTCTAGGATACAGATATTAATGACCTATCCTCTGGAGAAGTCATTAATGTCAGATCGTGGAGGTTTTACACCCCTCACAAATCAGCTATTTCAGGCTGCTGTGGCACAGTAAGGGCTCTTTCACACAAGCGGATGCCGTGCGTGAAATCTGCTGCGTGAATGACAGCCAAGCCCCGCTCCGGACAGCAGAGACACGGACGCATTAACATGATTGATAATGCTCCGTGCCTCTCTGTGAACCTTTTTACTACAAAATCACAGTGACAACTTTATCTCAGGCTACTTTCCACACTAGGGTTCGGGGGCTCCGCTTGTGAGTTCGTTTGAAGGCTCTCACAAGCGGCCCCGAACGGATCCGTCCAGCCCTAATGCATTCTGAGTGGATGCGGATCCGCTCAGAATGCATCCGTTTGGCACCGTTTGTCCTCCGCTCCGCTCAGCAGGCGGACCCCTGAACGCAGCTTGCAGCGTTCGGGTGTCCGCCTGGCCGTGCGGAGGCAAACGGATCCGTCCAGACTTACAATGTAAGTCAATGGGGACGGATCCGTTTGAAGTTGACACAATATGGCTCAATATTCAAACGGATCCGTCCCCCATTGACTTTCAATGTAAAGTCGAAACGGATCCGTTTGCATTATCATGAACAAAAAAAAAAAAAATAATACAATTTTTTTTTTTTTTTTTTTTATGGTAATGCAAACGGAATCCGTTCTGAACAGATCTAAGCGTTTGCATTATAGGTGCGGATCCGTCTGTGCAGATACCAGACGGATCCGACACCTAACGCAGGTGTGAAAGTAGCCTCACTGTGATTTCGTAGTAAAAAGATCACAGAGAGGCACGGAGCATTATCAGTCATGTTACTGCTCCGTGTCTCTGCTGTCAGGAGCAGGGCTTTGGCATTCTTTTACACAGCGGATTCCACGCACGGCATCCGCTTGTGTGATAGAGTCCTAAAACCTAGCTGATAGCTCCTGAGGATGGGTCATCAATACTGTATGTATAGCCCGAAGAACTCCTTTAAAATAACTATTTACTTACCCTTTAAATCTTCCACTCCCGGATGACAGTTCTGTCTTTGTTTAAAAGGTTGCAAAAATGATACGTACCAACAAATGACTGCAGATATGATGTCTATAAGGTCAAGTTCTAATCACTACAGGAAAAAAAAAAAACACATTATTTCTTATCCCAACTCAGCTTATGTCCACATTTTAACCTCTTAAAGGGGTTGTCCCACAAAGATATTCTAGTTTTCAAACCAGCACCTGGATGTGAATTCTTTTGTAATTGCATGTACCTTATTTTTCGCTTTATAAGACGCACCTAGGTTTTTGAGGAGGAAGATAAGAAAAAAAATAGTTTGAACCAAATGGTGTGCTTTTGGTGGGTTTTGAACTAATGGGGGTCTGTTGATGATGCACTGTTATGGGGAGGATGTGTGGATGACACACTGTTAGGCAATCGTTCCGTGGCTGTATTGCGGGCCGCATACGGCGGTTCCGCAATACACGGGTCACCAGCCGTGTGCATTCCGCATTACGGATGCGGACCCAGGGCCGCTGATAGGCCAGTACAGCTGGCCCAGTTGTACCGGGCCCGGCTGGCAGGGGGGCCCGGGCAGCCTCGACATAACCAAACCACCTCCGGACCGCTGTACGCAGATTCGCGTTCCGGAGGTGGCAGCCCTGCGCTCAGCGACGCATATACGCGTCATCTCGCGTGAGCCGGGATTTCCTGTGAACGCGCGCACACAGGCGCGCGCGCTCACAGGAACGGAAGGTAAGAGAGTTGATCTCCAGCCTGCCAGCGGCGATCGTTCGCTGGCAGGCTGGAGATGTGTTTTTTTTAACCCCTAACAGGTATATTAGACGCTGTTTTGATAACAGCGTCTAATATACCTGCTACCTGGTCCTCTGGTGGTCCCCTTTGTTTGGATCGACCACCAGAGGACACAGGTAGCTCAGTAAAGTAGCACCAAGCACCACTACACTACACCCCCCCCCCCGTCACTTATTAACCCCTTATTAGCCCCTGATCACCCCATTATAGACTCCCTGATCACCCCCCCTGTCATTGATTACCCCCCTGTCATTGATCACCCCCCTGCTAAAGCTCCATTCAGATGTCCGCATGATTTTTACGGATCCACTGATAGATGGATCGGATCCGCAAAACGCATCCGGACGTCTGAATGAAGCCTTACAGGGGCGTGATCAATGACTGTGGTGATCACCCCATATAGACTCCCTGATCACCCCCCTGTCATTGATTACCCCCCCTGTCATTGATCAACCCCCTGTAAGCTCCATTCAGACGTCCGCATGAT
This sequence comes from Bufo bufo, assembly GCF_905171765.1. Taxonomy (NCBI): domain Eukaryota; kingdom Metazoa; phylum Chordata; class Amphibia; order Anura; family Bufonidae; genus Bufo; species Bufo bufo. Next base: position 144,582,878 of record NC_053395.1, on the reverse strand, counting down.
TTTTACGGATCCACTGATAGCTGGATCGGATCCGCAAAACGCATCCGGACGTCTGAATGAAGCCTTACAGGGCTTACAGAAGGCGGCGTCTGGGGAGGGGCCAAGGGCGGGGCCAGGGGTGTGGCTGAAGGAGGGATCAGGGGGTGGAGCTGAAGGGGGCCCCGTCATGTATGCTGTACGGGGCCCCATGATTTCTATCAGCGGCCCTGTGCGGACCCATTCACTTGAATGGGTCCGCAAATCCGGAGATGCAGTGCGTAACAGAAGCACGGAACGGAACCACTACGGAGTGCTTCCGTGGGGTTCCGTTCCGCAAAAAAATAGAACTTGTTGCGGTCCCCAATGCACGGAACGGAACAAATACGCTTGTGTGCAAGAGGCCTTATGGGGGATATGTGGATGACACTGTTATGGGGGATCTCTGGATGACACTCTGCTATGGGGGATCTCTGGATGACACTCTGTTATAGGGGAACTGTGGATGACACTTATGGGGGATCTGTTTATGACACTGCTAAGGGGGATCTCTAGATGACACTGTTATGGGGGATCCGTGGATGACCCACTGTTATGGTGGATCCGTGGATGACACTGTTATGAGGAATCTGTGGATGACACACTGTTATGGGGAATCTGTGGATGACACACTGTTATGGGGAATCTGTGGATGACACACTGTTATGGGGGATCATTGATCAACATACTATTATGGGGGAATCTGTGGATGATGCACTCTTATGTGACTATAACCCCCATCATCCTAAAGAATTCACCCATATACTGAGGGGGATTATAGTGACATTAAATATAAACACTGTCCAGGGACTGTAACATTATTGGCCTGTGTTTATATTAAATATGACTATAACCTCCCTATCCATAGGATGCGCCCCATGTACTGCAGTACATGGGTGCATTCCTATAGAGGAGGGAAGTTATAGTCATATTTAAAACACATTTCATTTTTTAGACCGGCCCCTGAGCTGTCATTCACCCAGGACTTTAGGTGACAGGCCAGGGAATAGCCCAGGGCGACAGAGGGCCAGTAAAATTCCGTTGCTGCTTTCTCTCTCACAGCAGGAGCGGCGGAGCTCTGTAACAGCGGCGCTCGTGGTACGGCAATGAGAGGGTGCAAGCTGATTGGTGGAGGCAGGGAGCAACAGTAGTTTCCCGCCGGCGCACACCACCAATCAGCGTTACATGCATGCGGGCGGCAATACAATGCAGAGAAGAAGAACGGCTCTCCTCTCTTCTCCTCCTCTGGTATGGAGCGGACCAGGCCGGGAGATCTGTGGTAAGGACGTGTGGGCTGGCAGAATTCACCATCACTGAATGCTTAACTGTCGCCGCCCTCCTCACACTAAATAAACACGCTCAGGAGCAGGCTTAGCAACGGCTCCCGCTATCCTACAATATGGCCGGCCATCTTGATTTGAGGCACATTCGCTTTAGGGGGAAAGAAAGTGTCTTTTAGATTGAAAAATATGGTAATTAAAAATTATACTAAATGATCTTCGATTTTTATTTTTAACAAAATGGACTACACTTTTGGACCTTAACCCCTTAAGGACCCGTGCCATACATGATGGCGGGCTGATCGGGCGGGTGCAGAAGCTACGCCCGCCCGATCAGCTGAAGGGGTCCAGCAGTCACTGATAGCCGGACCCCTGCTGTATGCGCCAGCCACGGTGAAAACACTGATGCCGGCACATTAACCCTTGCACTGCCGCGGTCAGCGCTGACTGTGGCACGTGCGGGATCATGACGGGTGCGGGGTGGCCTTAGGCATCGTGGCTGCCTTCCGTGACAGCCTGTGAGATCCAGCCCCCTGGATCTCAAAGGAAGCAGGCTGTAAGTGTATTACAGTGTCTAATACGCTAACAGCCAATGCATTACAATATAGAAGTATTGTGATGCATTGTAAAGGGGATCAGACCCCCAAAAGTTGAAGTCCCAGAGTGGGACAAAAAATAAAGTGAAAAAAGAAGTTAAAAACATAAAGTTAAAAAAAAAATAAGTTTCAAGTAAAAAAAAGGATCCTTTTCTCAAAATAAAGAGAGACATATAAGGTTTCGCCACATCCGTATCGACTGGCTCTATAAAAATACCCACATGACCTAACCCCTCAGGTGAACACCGTAAAAATAAAAACGGTGTCAAAAAAGCTATTTTTATTACCTTACATCACAAAAAGTGTAATAGCAAGCGATCAAAAAGGCGTATGCCCCCCAAAATAGTATAAATCTAACAGTCACCTCATTCCGCAAAAAATGAGCCCCTACCTAAGACAATCTCCCAAAAAATAAAGAAACTATGGCTCTCAGACTATGGAGACACTAAACATGTTGTTTTTTGTTTCAAAAAATGATATTATTGTGTAAAACTTAAATAAATAAAATAAAATATACATATTAGGTATTGCCCATGTCCGTAACGACTGCTTTATAAAAATACCACATGACCTAACCCTCAGGTGAACACCGTAAAAAATAAAAACGGTGTCAAAAAGCCATTTTTGTCACCTTACATCACAAAAAGTGCAATAGCAAGCGATCAAAAAGTCATGCACCCCAAAATAGAACCAAATCAACAGTCATCTGTCTAAGACAATCACCCAAAAATAAAAAAACTTTGGCTCTCAGAATGTGGAGACACTAAAACATGAATTTTTGTGTTTCAAAATGCTGTTATTGTGTAAAACTTAAATAAATAAATAAACAAACGTATACAGTGCTCCAGACAAAAAAAAATGACCAGGAGCCATTGGCTCCTAAACTAAAAATTTAGGAGCCAAATTAAATTTTTTAGTCGCCAAATTTAAATGCATATAATTTTAAAAAAAAGGACTTTGAGAAGATGAGACGCAGGTGCACTACATATAGGAGAAAACAGCACCACATGCCTCTCACATCCAGGGACATTTTCTGGGGAACAAGGTGACTAAAAATGGCGAATTGCGTGGTTTAGAGTTTTTTTTTTTCTGTTACTGCCTTCACCGAGTGGAAATATTTTTTCATATTTTAATAGCTCACACTTTTTGGGACGTGGCGATATGTAATATGTTCTTTATTGTTTGTAAATTTTATATGTAAAACTGGGAAGGGGGCCATTTAAACTTTTAGTATTTTGGTGTTTTTTTTAACTTTTTATTTAATAACCATTTCTTCCCTTAGGGACTAGAACCTGGATCTTTTCATCCCTTGTCCTATTCACCCTGATAGATCTCTATCAGGGTGAATAGGATCTCACATCTCCCTGCTGCCCTGTGCATAGTGCACACAGCATCAGGGAGCTGAACATGGCAGCCAGGGCTTCAGTAGTGTCCTGGCTGCCATGGTAACGATCTGAGCCCCAGCAGTGTAATCTGCCACTGCCACAATGAAAGGGATGGGGACCCTGTGATCACCATATAATAGTGGGGGGGGGGGGGACGACGACTTGTGGCTAGTGATAATGGGGAAGGGGGGGAGAGGCTTTGGGAGAGCGCACTGCACCACTAATGAATGTTTAAAGAGGACCTTTCGTGGGTCCAAAGAATATGAACTTAGTATTAGGCTGCATAGAGCGGCGCCCAGGGATCTAAGTGCACTTACTATTATTCCTGGGCGCCGCTCCGTTCGTCCGCTGTGGCCCCCGGTATTTTCAGCATTCAGAGGAAGGAGGAGGAGACGCCAGTGTCTCTCCGTCTCCATGACAGCAGCGCTGTCCAATCACAGCGCAGAGCCAGGGAGGTTTTTTTCCTCCCTGGCTCTGAGTTCTGTGCTGTGATTGGACAGCGCTGCTGTTATGGAGACGGAGACACACTGGCGTCTCCTCCTCCTTCCTCTGAATGCTGAAAATACCGGGGGCCACAGCGGACGAACGGAGCGGCGCCCAGGAATAATAGTAAGTGCACTTAGATCCCTGGGCGCCGCTCTATGCAGCCTGCTGATAAGTTCATATTCTTTGGACCCATGAAAGGTCCTCTTTGACTCATTTATACAATTGTCTGCAGCGGTATCACAGACCGGGCACCCGGCCTCAATAACAGGGCATGTGATCTGAGGGGAACCTGAGGGGTTAATGGCCGCGGATCGCATGCCCTGTTATAGAGGCCGGGTGCCGGGTCTGTGATACAGCTGCCGACACTTATGTTTTACATTCATTGGTGGCGCAGTGGCGACAGCTCCTCCCCTCCTCCTCCCTGCTATATCCCCATTGGTGGCGCAGTGGCGACAGCTCCTTCCCTCCTCCTCCCTGCTATATCCCCATTGGTGGTAGTGGCGGCCGCGTCACAGTGGAGAGGGAGGGACTCCTTCCTTCTCCACTGTGCGGTGTGCTAGTGAAGAGAACTTGGGCTGCGCAGGATCGCAGCGGTACAGTCGCAAATGGCGACAAGACTAAAAAGTCTTGTCGCCATCTGCAAATTTTGAGGCGCATTGGCGACCGTTTTGGTCGCCATCTGGAGCCCTGGTATAGATATTAGGTATCGCAGCATCCGTACGAACCTGCTGTATAAAAATATCACATAAACTATCCCCTCAGGTGAACACCGTAATTTTTTAAAAATAAAAACTGTGCAAAAGAAGCCATTTTTTTTGTCACCTTACATCCAAAAAAGTATAATACCAAGTGATCAAAAAGTCATACACACCCCAAAATCATACCAATCAAACAGTCATCTCATCCCGCAAAAAATGAGACCCTACCTAAGACAATCGCCCAAAAAAAAAAAAAAACTGACTCTCAGAATATGGAGACACTAAAACATGATTTTTTTTTGCTTCAAAAATGCTGTTATTGTATAAAATGTAAATAAAAAAATATACAAATTAGGTATCGCCGCATCCGTAGGAATCTGCTGTATAAAATATCACATGACCTAACCCCTCAGACGAACACCGTAAAAAAGAAAAAAAGAAAAAGTGTGTCAAATAAACCATTTTTTATCAAACTTACATCACAAAAAGTGTAATACCAAGCAATTAAAAAGTCATATGCACCCCAAAATAGTACCAATCAAAACCGTCATCTCATACCGAAAAAAATGAGCCCCTACATAAGACAGTCGCCCAAAAAATTAAAAAAAACTATGGCTTTCAGAATATAGACACTAAAAATTATTTTTTGAAATGCCTTATTATATAAAACTGAAACAAACAACAACAAAAAATTGTAGTATTTGGTATTGTCGCGTCCATAACAACCTGATAAAAATACCACATGATCTAATCTGTCAGATGAACATTGTAAATAACAAAAACATTTTTTTTTGTTACCTTGCCTCAAAAAAGTGTAATACAGAGCAACCAAAAATCATATGTACCCTAAAATAGTACCAACAATACTGCCACCCTATCCCGTCGTTTCCAAAATTGGGTCTTTTTTTTGGAGTTTCCAGTCTAGGGGTGCATCAGGGGGTCTTCAAATGTGACATGGAACTTTAAAATTATCCCAGTGAAATCTGCCCTCCAAAAACCATATGGCGTTCCTTTCCTTCTGTGCCCGTACAGCAGTTTACGACCACATATGGGGTGTTTCTGTAAAACTACAGAATCAGGGCAATAAATATTGAGTTTTGTTTGTCTGTTAACCCTTGCTTTGTTGCTGGAAAAAGTGGATTAAAATGGAAAATCTGCCAAAAAGTGAAATTCTAAAATTTCGTCTATATTTTCCTTTAATTCTTGTGGAACACCTAAAGGGTTACCAAAGTTTGTAACATCAGTTTTAAATACCTTGAGGGGTGTATTTTCCAAAATCTGGTCACTTTTTTGGAGTTTCTACTCTAGGGGTGCATCAGGGGGTCTTTCAAATGTGACATGGCAACTTAAAATTATCCCAGTGAAATCTGCCCTCCAAAAACCATATGGTGTTCCTTTCCTTCTGCGCCCTGTTGTGTGCCCGTACAGCAGTTTACGACCACATATGGGGTGTTTCTGTAAACTACAGAATCAGGGCAATAAATATTGAATTTTGTTTGGCTGTTAACTCTTGCTTTGTTACTGGAAAAAATGGGTTAAAATGGAAAATCTGCCAAAAATTTACATTTTCCTTTAATTCTTGTGGAACACCTAAAGGGTTAAGAACGTTTGTAAAATCAGTTTTGAATACCTTGAGGGGTGTAGTTTCTAAAATGGGGCCATTTATGGATGGTTTTAATTATGTAAGCCTCACAAAGTAACTTCAGACCTGATCTGGTCCTTAAAAATTTTCAGAAAAATTTCAAGATTTACTTCTAAGCCTTTTTACTTCCCAGAAAAAAGAAAATGTAATTTACAAAATGATCCAAGCATGAAGTAGACATATGGGAAATGTAAATTAATAACTATTTTAGGAGGTATGACTATCACTATTTTGAAAATTGCAAATTTTTCCAGATTCTTTGTAAATTTGGTATTTTTTTTATAAATAAAAATTAAATATTTTGACTCAGATTTACCACTGTCATGAAGTACAATATGTGACGAGAAAACAATCTCAATATGGCTTGGATAAGTAAAAGCGTTTTAAAGTTATCACCACATAAAGTGACATGTCAGATTTGCAAGAAATGGCCTGGTCCTTAACCGCCTCCGGACCGCCGGATGCGGCAGCCTGGCGCAGAGTCACGCATATATGCGTCATCTCGCGAGACGCGAGATTTCCTGTGGATGCGCGCACACAGGCGCGCGCGTTCACAGGATCGGAAGGTAAGAGAGTGGATCTCCAGCTTGCCAGCGGCGATCATTCGCTGGCAGGCTGGAGATGCGATTTTTTTAACCCCTAACAGGTATATTAGACGCTGTTTTGATAACAGCGTCTAATATACCTGCTACCTGGTCCTCTGGTGGTCCCTTTTGCTTGGATCGACCACCAGAGGACACAGGTAGCTCAGTAAAGTAGCACCAAACACCACTACACTACACTACACCCCCCCTGTCACTTATTAACCCCTTATGAACCCCTGATCACCCCATATAGACTCCCTGATCACCCCCCTGTCATTGATCACTCCCCTGTAAGGCTCCATTCAGACGTCCGCATGATTTTTACGGATCCACTGATACATGGATCGGATCCGCAAAACACATACGGACATCTGAATGGAGCCTTATAGGTGGGTGATCAATGACAGGGGGGTGATCACCCCATATAGACTCCCTGATCACCCCCCTGTCATTGATCACCCCCCTGTCATTGATCACTCCCCTGTAAGGCTCCATTCAGACGTCCGCATGATTTTTACGGATCCACTGATACATGGATCGGATCCGCAAAACACACACGGACGTCTGAATGGAGCCTTACAGGGGGGTGATCAATGACGGGGGTGATCACCCCATATAGACTCCCTGATCACCCCCCTGTCATTGATCACCCCCCTGTAAGGCTCCATTCAGACATTTTTTTGGCCCAAGTTAGCGGAAATATATATATTTTTTCTTACAAAGTCTCATATTCCACTAACTTGTGTCAAGAAATAAAATCTCACATGAACTCACCATACCCCTCACGGAATCCAAATGCGTAAAATATTTAGACATTTATATTCCAGACTTCTTCTCACGCTTTAGGGCCCCTAGAATGCCAGGGCAGTATAAATACCCCACACGTGACCCCATTTCGGAAAGAAGACACCCCCAGGTATCCGTGAGGGGCATATTGTGTCCATGAAAGATTGAAAATTTTGTCCCAAGTTAGCGGAAAGGGAGACTTTGTGAGAAAAAAAAAAAAAAAAACAATTTCCGCTAACTTGTGCCAAAAATTTCTATGAACTCGCCATGCCCCTCATTGAATACCTTGGGGTGTCTTCTTTCCAAAATGGGGTATTTATACTGCCCTGGCATTTTAGGGGCCCTAAAGCGTGAGAAGAAGTCTGGGATCCAAATGTCTAAAAATGCCCTCATAAAAGGAATGTGGGCCCCTTTGCGCATCTAGGCTGCAAAAAAGTGTCACACATCTGGTATCGCCGTACTCAGGAGAAGTTGGGCAATGTGTTTTGGGGTGTCATTTTACATATACCCATGCTGGGTGAGATAAATATCTTGGTCAAATGCCAACTTTGTATAAAAAATGGGAAAAGTTGTCTTTTGCCGAGATATTTCTCTCACCCAGCATGAGTATATGTAAAAAGACACCCCAAAACACATTGCCCAACTTCTCCTGAATACGGCGATACCACATGTGACACTTTTTTGCAGCCTAGGTGGGCAAAGGGGCCCACATTCCAAAGAGCACCTTTAGGATTTCACAGGTCATTTACCTACTTACCACACATTAGGGCCCCTGGAAAATGCCAGGGCAGTATAACTACCCCACAAGTGACCCCATTTTGGGAAGAAGACACCCCAAGGTATTCCGTGAGGGGCATGGCGAGTTCCTAGAATTTTATATTTTTTGTCACAAGTTAGCGGAAAATGATGATTTTTTAAATTTTTTTTTCTCTTACAAAGTCTCATATTCCACTAACTTGTGACAAAAAATAAAAACTTCTATGAACTCACTATGCCCATCAGCGAATACCTTGGGGTGTCTTCTTTCCAAAATGGGGTCACTTGTGGGGTAGTTATACTGCCCTGGCATTCTAGGGGCCCAAATGTGTGGTAAGTAGTTTGAAATCAAAATCTGTAAAAAATGACCGGTGAAATCCGAAAGGTGCTCTTTGGAATGTGGGCCCCTTTGCCCACCTAGGCTGCAAAAAAGTGTCACACATGTGGTATCTCCATACTCAGGAGAAGTTGGGCAATGTGTTTTGGGGTGTCATTTTACATATACCCATGCTGGGTGAGATAAATATCTTGGTCAAATGCCAACTTTGTATAAAAAAAATGGGAAAAGTTGTCTTTTGCCAAGATATTTCTCTCACCCAGCATGGGTATATGTAAAATGACACCACAAAACACATTGCCCAACTTCTCCTGAGTACAGCGATACCACATGTGTGACACTTTTTTGCAGCCTAGGTGGGCAAAGGGGCCCACATTCCAAAGAGCACCTTTCGGATTTCACCGGCCATTTTTACAGATTTTGATTTCAAACCACTTCTCACGCATTCGGCCCCTAAAATGCCAGGGCAGTATAACTACCCCACAAGTGACCCCATTTTGGAAAGAAGACACCCCAAGGTATTTCGTGATGGGCATAGTGAGTTCATGGAAGTTTTTATTTTTTGTCACAAGTTAGTGGAATATGAGACTTTGTAAGAAAAAATAAAAATAAAAAAGCATCATTTTCCGCTAACTTGTGACAAAAAATATAAAATTCTAGGAACTCGCCATGCCCCTCACGGAATACCTTGGGGTGTCTTCTTTCCAAAATGGGGTCACTTGTGGGGTAGTTATACTGCCCTGGCATTTTCCAGGGGCCCTAATGTGTGGTAAGTAGGTAAATGACCTGTGAAATCCTAAAGGTGCTCTTTGGAATGTGGGCCCCTTTGCCCACCTAGGCTGCAAAAAAGTGTCACACATGTGGTATCGCCGTATTCAGGAGAAGTTGGGCAATGTGTTTTGGGGTGTCTTTTTACTTATACTCATGCTGGGTGAGAGAAATATCTTGGCAAAAGACAACTTTTCCCATTTTTTATACAAAGTTGGCATTTGACCAAGATATTTATCTCACCCAGCATGGGTATATGTAAAATGACACCCCAAAACACATTGCCCAACTTCTCCTGAGTACGGCGATACCACATGTGTGACACTTTTTTGCAGCCTAGATGCGCAAAGGGGCCCACATTCATTTTATGAGGGCATTTTTAGACATTTGGATCCCAGACTTCTTCTCACGCTTTAGGGCCCCTAGAATGCAAGGCAGTATAAATACCCCACATGTGACCCCATTTTGGAAAGAAGACACCCCAAGGTATTCAATGAGGGGCATGGCGAGTTCATAGAATTTTTTTTTTTTTTGGCACAAGTTATCGGAAATTGATATATTTTTTTTTTTTCTCACAAAGTCTCCCTTTCCGCTAACTTGGGACAAAAATTTCAATCTTTCATGGACTCAATATGCCCCTCACGGAATACCTTGGGGTGTCTTCTTTCCGAAATGGGGTCACATGTGGGGTATTTATACTGCCCTGGCATTCTAGGGGCCCTAAAGCGTGAGAAGAAGTCTGCAATATAAATGTCTAAAAAATTTTACGCATTTGGATTCCGTGAGGGGTATGGTGAGTTCATGTGAGATTTTATTTTTTGACACAAATTAGTGGAATATGAGACTTTGTAAGAAAAAAAAATAAATTTCCGCTAACTTGGGCCAAAAAAATGTCTGAATGGAGCGTTACAGGGGGGTGATTAATGACAGGGGGGTGATTAATGACAGGGGGGTGATTAATGACAGGGGGGTGATTAATGACAGGGGGGTGATCAATGACAGGGGGGTGATCAGGGAGTCTATTTGGGGTGATCACCCCCCTGTCATTGATCACCCCTCTATAAGGCTCCATTCAGATGTCCGTATGTGTTTTGCGGATCCGATCCATGTATCAGTGGATCCGTAAAAATCATATGGACATCTGAATGCAGCCTTACAGGGGGGTGATCAATGACAGGGGGGTGATCAGGGAGTCTATATGGGGTGATCACCCCCGTCATTGATCACCCCCCTGTAAGGCTCCATTCAGACGTCCGTATGCGTTTTGCGGATCCGATCCATCTATCAGTGGATCCGTAAAAAATCATACGGACATCTGAATAGAGCCTTACAGGGGGGTGATCAATGACAGGGGGGTGATCAATGACAGGGGGGGTCTATATGGGGTGATCAGGGGTTCATAAGGGGATAAGTGACAGGGGGGGGGTGTAGTGGTGTTTGGTGCGACTTTACTGAGCTACCTGTGTCCTCTGTTGGTCGATCCAAACAAAGGGGACCACCAGAGGACCAGGTAGCAGGTATATTAGACGCTGTTATCAAAACAGCGTCTAATATACCTGTTAGGGGTTTAAAAAAATCACATCTCCAGCCTGCCAGCGAACGATTGCCGCTGGCAGGCTGGAGATCCACTCGCTTACCTTCCGATCCTGTGAGCGCGCGCGCCTGTGTCCGCGCGTTCACAGGAAATCTCGCGTCTCGCGAGATGACGCATATATGCGTGACTCTGCGCAGGGCTGCCGCCTCCGGAACGCGATCCTGCGTTAGGCGGTCCGGAGGCGGTTAAAGCACGTTTCGTAATGTGGTGTTCGGCCATGCAGCAAGTACATGAAAAGCACATGTTTTTTAATGTACCTCACCTGTACACACCATTGTGTCTGCGACATGGTTATGGACTGTGAATCTCACATCCACTATCTGTACAGGCACTCTTATTCGCCATAAGGTTTGCTGGAATTTGTAGTTCCTTCTGGAGACTTGGGTAGCGTGCTCTGGTTTGTTGAGCTTTTATACAGGTGTTTATTTAATATTTGCTGTTTTAGTCACTTATTTGGCCCAGCTTTTGTAATCATGTCAAAACAATAGTTTTTTTTTTTAACTAAAATCACAGAGTTTTGCTATTATGTAAATTTCTGCAAAATATGCTCCCAAAATTACTCATACATATACACTTAGGGGGTCATTTACAAACAGATATATGCCACTTTTTTGGCATAATTCTGTCGCAGATTGCGGCACAAAGGTTATTTGCTCCGCAATCTACAACTTTTTCCCCTTTTGCACCGCTCACACCAGGTCTAAAAAAGGGGGGAAGTGATGTGGGCAGGGAAAAGGGTGGGCCGACAGGCCAGTCTCATTTATCATTTTCGATGCCTGTTTTAGGCATAGAAAATGGTCTAAATCTACTCCAGCAAGGGATCTGGCGTATATTTAGAAGCGGTGGTTGATCTGACTAAATTATGTAGAGGCTGGCGTCTCTACATAACTTAGGCGGATGAACTGCCAGCGCAGGAGGGACGAAGACCGGTGTCTAAATTGCGGTCTTCATAAATGTCCCCCTTATTGCTTTGGTTATATAGACTGTCATGTTTTTACAAGCATTAATATGTTTTTATTGTGTGCATTTCATGTTCCCTATTGTAATGTATGTATTGCCCTTGCTAAGTACTTTGCCAAACTCGCCATCTACTGTTATGATGCAGCTTGGTTTTACACTATTTCCTATACTAGAAATGAGCCCCTGCTGAGCTCTCTTAAGTTTGGCCATTTCAGCCACCTTAGTTTTACCATCTGCCCTTGGGTCCTGCCCCTTCTTCTTGCAGAAGCCATCTTGTCCTCCAGGAAGCCAGACATGTTGTCTTGTCTCTCTCCAACCTTTGCGTCATCCTGATGTTTAACCCTACCATAGCACAGTCGGTGAGTCTTACTACCTTTCTAATCATCCCACACTGGTTATCTTAGTATTGCTGTACCCATGTTATACCATGAAGTCAGCCTCCCTCATGGTTAGGCTACTTTCACACTAGCGTTTTAGTTTTCCGGTATTGAGATCCGTCATAGGGGCTCAATACCGGAAATAAACGCTTCAGTTTTGTCCCCATTCATTGTCAATGGGGACAAAACTGAACGGAACAGAACGGAGTGCACCAGAATGCATTCTGTTCCGTGTAGTTGCCTTCCCATAGCGGATAGAAAACCGCAACATGTTGTAGTTTGCTTTCCGTCCTGGCATGCGGAGCAAGACGGATCCGGCATGACCCCTAATGCAAGTCAATTGGGACGTTTTCTCTGCCACAATCTGCCACAATAGAAAACGGATCCGTCCTCCATTGACTTTCAATGGAGTTCATGACGGATCCGTCTTGGCTATGTTAAAAGATAATACAACTGGATCTGTTCATAACGGATGCAGGCGGTTGTATTATCAGTAATGGAAGCGTTTTTGCTGAACCTTGCCGGATCCAGTAAATACGCTGGTGTGAAAGTAGCCTTAGTCAGCCATCTTGCCTACATCTGTCTTATTCATGCCATATGTATTTCTATGTTTGTGTTTACATATGCTCTTATTATACTGTGTCATGTATATATACGTGCCTCATAGTAAGCACTGTTATTTTTGATCCTTTCGATAAAAGCTGTACAGGACCCCCAGTGTCTACCTCAGTGAATTGTTAGGAAAGAGTTTAGCTGCCTGTCAACGTGTAAGGGTGGCAGAACATATACAGTATAGACACAAATATGAAACTCCTTAAGAGCTAGTCTACCAGAGGCATGTCCGGTCATGTTTTTAAGGCAATATTACACAGCAGTACAATAGATAATCTCAATTTATAAAGTAATGGTACAAGTCTGGTACATGCTCAGACATGCTCATTCCTACAAGAACATGTTTTAAAGTGAATATCCACAATTTCATGGTATAAATAAATATTAGTTTAGACAAAAATGTCAAATACATTACTTATCTTGTGCTGATTCTAAGTTACAGTCTATACTATAGTCTACAGCTGCATTTACAATTCTGCAGCCTTTGGAACTCACATATCCGGCATATGACATATCCCAGTACTCAGCATTACATCAGGTGAAAACAAAAGGAAGGAGCTTGGTTAGACCTTGTTCAGAATGGCATATTGTACTTGTGTTGGTGCCTGTTTCTGGCAGGCCTTGACTGTATTTCACGGTTACTTTCCATTAAAGGGCTATTCCAGTACTTGGACAAGAAACTGAGTCATTACACACAGAGCAACAGTACAACTCATACAACTCTAGGATCCATTAGACAGGGTGGTTATTGTTTAAATTTTTATATAATCTTTATAATTTCAGCAATTATTGTCATATGTAATAGCGTGCAGCAATCAAGTGAGCGATAAATCACTAGTTTTCCATGGTTTGGACAAACCTGCCTGACTGAAAGATTATCATTTGTTGCCGCCAAATCTCTTCATCTGATCAAAAATCTGCCAGTCGTTAACAGTGTAAATTCTAAAGAGGCGAATGAGCAACAATCACAAAGCGCAAACAGTGAAATGTAGCAATTGTTGTTTTGTGTAACTAAATAAGTGACAATTATTAAATTGACGTATCCATAAACCAGTCGATCTCCCTGCACTGGCGTGAGCCAGCTGGGGGCGAAAGTTATAGTAAATCCAGGCAGGCAGCACAAAATCCCTCCTGATAAGCTACACCCCTTTTTAGGGACTTCAGAAGAATGCGGAGAAGCTTAAAAAGTGACAAATTCATTGTTAAATTATGGCGTGTACCATAATTTGGAGGGTTTTTTACACCACAAGTGGCTTAAAACCTATAGTAAATGTCCCCCAATGTCTTCTTAACACAAACTACTTGCTAAATCATTGCATGCCGTTCAATATTGAAAAATATATCTGTCAGTCTAATAGGACCCTAATATTATATCTAAAGATGAGTGAATTTCATATTTTGAAATTTGTTCACGCTTCGTTTAGGGGTAAAAGCAGAATTGCATTATGGATTCCGTTACCATGGACCATAACGCAATTCTATGACGGAATGCATAACGGAATGCCTTTAGAGGCATTCCGTCATTCATTCTGTCATAATAGAAGTCTATGGGCTGCAAAACGGATCTGTCCTGTTTCCGTTATGCAGGGGAGTCCGCTCATCTCTAATTATATCCTACACATGTATTATTAACCTTTATTGCTTGAGCCTCACACATTATTTCCCAGTTAAAGCCTCCTATATCTCACAGTGCTGCAACTGAGAATGCTTGCCTAGCAGGCTGAAGTTAAGCTACAGGTCATAAACCTAGGCAGTGAGCAATAAATATCACATCTTGGGCCAGTAAATGCTGATAATGTGGGACATTACTAAAAAAAGATATATATATATATTTTATTACTATATATACTGTATATTAGAATACCCCTTACAGGGGTTGTCCTAGCATGACAATTGATTACCTATCCACCTGATAGTTTGGGTCGGACTATCCTCGATTGATCATGAGAAAGGGGGTATCTAATCGACCAACTGATCATGAGAAAGGGGGGTCTGTGATATTTATCCCCCATGCGTTTCATGGTCAGGTTGTAACAGCTGAGAAATAGATGGTCAGGTTGTAACAGATGAAAAGTCATATTTGACCATCAACATGAGTGCACCATGAGGACAATCAACCATTTACCTAGACATATTGTGACCTAAGCTATTATAACACCACACTAAATGTACAGGTAAACGGCATACTGTGGGTCTGAAAGGTCAGCTACATTTTGGTTTTTTAGTGTATTACTTTCTAAAGGTTACTGCATAGCATCTTGAGTAATATGACTAGTGTCACAAGTATGGCATTATAAAACCCCTCTGTTTATTTATCCCTAGTAGGGGATATTTTATTAGGAAATATGTAAAATGAGTACCAGTAATTCAACTACACACATAAAAAGAAAAACACACAAATATAATATGAACTATTGCATTTATTCTGTATACCCATTAAATCTTCAGTACAAAATTCAGATCGAAGGAATGAAAACAACACATAACACAGAACTTGTTAAGACAACAGAAAAGCAGGCAGAAGTTGGGCTGAATGGAATCTCAATATGAAGAGGAAAACAATGAATTCACTAATACCTGAAACCAATGAAACTGCTCAGGTTGTGTCCCCTGGAAAACAATCATATCACTAAAAGGGAACCGGTCACCATAAAATGCAATGCAATCTGCAGCCTGTGGAGCTAAGCAGATTGATATGTACTGTATTTTTTACTTTATAAGTGGGGAAAAAAATGTCAGTATAAAGCGAATACTAATTAGAGCTTTCATTATGGAAGCACTCTTTAGTATGGAGGAGGAGCGGTGAGTGTAGTGCTGCTATTGCTTGCTGTACTTACAGCTCCCTGGTCTTCTTCTAGGCACCGCACTAACCTGTCCTGACTGCGTACAGTGTCACTGTTCACTGAATCTTTTCCTATTAAACTATATATTATTCGGCCCAGCATCTCCTGCTCTATGACATGCTGCCTACATGTGTCACAGCTAAGGCCACTGATTGGGGCGTGTAAATTAATCTTCTGATCCATTGGGGACAGGAAGCTGAGGAGAGGGAAGCTTAGCGCTCAAACAGGAGTACCAGTGACAGGTGAGTCTTTTTTTTTTAAACCCTGCCTGTAATTATGTATTGGAGAACCCCTGTTTCAACTTGTTTAGTCTACAAATATACAGCTCCACATTTAGATTTAGACTTTGCACTATTTGAGCATAAAATGGCATTTTATATTTGGATTTAAAGGTGAAATAACAGCAGCTCTTCAAATGCCACAGAGACCAGCATTAACAAGCACTTCTTTTGCTTCTACACTCTATGCCGACATACAGGAATGGAACACAGACCCAACATCGCCAAATTCACAACCCCTTGGATGGATAATTGGAAACCAGTGCTCAAGTATATACCAAGCTAGGTGTCAAGTTGGAATATGTATCTTTTTACACAATCTATATTTCGGGTGCAATTAGGCATCACATCAATAACAAACTGCAGTAATACAGGATGATTAAATGCTACTACTGGTTAGTGGGTTTTTTGTGTATCTGGTTAATAGTAGATACACCTAACCCTGTGAAAAGGAACTTCTTTAATTGCCTCCCGATAATCTCGAGCATAATCCCACAGGAAGTGATCGATCAAGACAGGATTAATTTCATTGCTCATTTTTTCCCCATTCTTCTCAAATAATTCCCTCAGGTGGTCACAGACAAGTTCAACGGCCCAAATTGAACAGCCACGGATCTCCATCTCTTCACGATCTCCATTTTTGAAAAGCCAATCTACAAGTAAATTAGGACATATATGACTATTTTTGCAAAAAACCTGAGAGGACATCAACTAGCAACTTGCTGAATACTATTCAGTACTACTGGAAACAGGCATTTCATGCTAGAATCTGCCATGTCCTTTCCAGGTTATGTAAGGCTCAAAGGAGTTGCTTTGGTTTTTTCTTACTAATGACCTATACTTAAAATAGGTCACCAATATCGAATCGGGTGAGGTCCCACTCCTAAACCACCTGCCAATCAGCCATTTTCCAGCCTAGAAACAGGCACCAGAACTAGGACCACTACACAGTGGACACTTCTGGCGCAGTAATTAGTAAGGGTGCTGGGAGTCAGACCCCTGCCAATCTTATACTGATGTCCTATTTTAAGGATAGGTTTTCAATAAATAAGTATCTACAAAAAAATCTAGATGTGAGTAGCTGGACATATCAAAAATTGACTCCCTCACATTGCAAATCTGGGTAATTATGCAGCAACTTTGATGAGAGGCTGTCACCACAAAATTCACTGTTAAACCAGGCACACTGCCTTTTAGGGCTAGCTCCTATGAATGTAATGATACCTTTCACTTAGCAATCAATTGCTTCATTCTGGAGAAAAAAATACCTTTAATCCATATGCAAACAAGCAGTTAAGTGCAGCAAGAGAGGGCACAAGCCACTTTATACACCCTTGCTCCTCCCTGCTTCCCAACACTGCATTCTGGCTCCATCAGTTCCCTGCTGCCATTGACGAGTTCTGCTCTGTTTGTAAATTTCTGGTTTCATGAGAGCTCACATGTGCCGCTGCAGTGGTGAGATGTTCCCCATGCATCACGTGATCCAGTGATGGGACAGATGGGAGACATATCAATACTCAAACGTGACCCCTGTCAAACTGAAAGTTTGAGTCAGGACAGGAGCGCATCAATGGCAGCAGGGAGCAGACATGTTTGCTTCTCTCCGCATTTCCTGCAAAAGGGCCTACAAAGTTGGATAACCCTTAGAGGGTCTTGAAAGGGTTAAAAGGTCTTACCAGCTTTTATAGAGTGTGTGTGTGTGTGTATATAGATAATCGGCAAATGCGGTTTGGCGATTCGGCCGAGCCGAAAATGCAGCGATTATTATATATGAAGGGGCCCCTATTGATAAAAAAAAAGTCCTCTGTCCTATTACAGCCTCTGTACTTACTTTTACAATGAATGCATGCACTGCAGCGACGAGCGGGAGCGAGCGAGGCAGCCGGCCGGCGCGGGACTGATGTCACTTAGTCACGCTCCTGCTTCCTGAATTAAGTGGGAGGAGCGTGCCAGTGACGTCAGTCACGCGCCGGCCGGCTCGCTCTCTGCCGCTCTCTGCAGTGTGAGTGCATTCATAGTGAAAGTACAGAGGCTGGCCATTTTATGAATAGGAGAGTTAACACATGAAGGGACACATGGGGCCATCAGGGGGACCAGCATAAGATGCTATATGTGTGTCTTATGCTGGCCCCCCTCGTGGCCCCATGTGTCATAGCACACATCCCCTATAACAGTGCCCTCCGCAGGTCCCCCATAACAGTGCCCTCCGCAGGTCCCCCATAACAGTGCCCTCCGCAGGTCCCCCATAACAGTGCCCTCCGCAGGTCCCCCATAACAGTGCCCTCCGCAGGTCCCCCATAACAGTGCCCTCCGCAGGTCCCCCATAACAGTGCCCTCCGCAGGTCCCCCATAACAGTGCCCTCCGCAGGTCCCCCATAACAGTGCCCTCCGCAGGTCCCCCATAACAGTGCCCTCCGCAGGTCCCCCATAACAGTGCCCTCCGCAGGTCCCCCATAACAGTGCCCTCCGCAGGTCCCCCATAACAGTGCCCTCCGCAGGTCCCCCATAACAGTGCCCTCCGCAGGTCCCCCATAACAGTGCCCTCCGCAGGTCCCCCATAACAGTGCCCTCCGCAGGTCCCCCATAACAGTGTCCTCCGCAGGTCCCCCATAAAAGTGTCCTCCGCAGGTCCCCCATAACAGTGTCCTCCGCAGATCCCCCATAACAGTGTCCTCCGCAGATCTCCCACATAACAGCGTCCTCCACAAATCCCCCATAACAGCATCATCCACAGATCTACACCTCCACAGATCTCCCACATAACAGCGTCCTCCACAGATCTCCCACATAACAGCGTCCTCCACAGATCTCCCACATAACAGCGTCATCCACAGATCCCCCACATAACAGCGTCCTCCACAGATCTCCCACATAACAGCGTCCTCCGCAGGTCCCCCACATAACAGCGTCCTCCACAGATCCCCCACATAACAGCGTCATCCACAGATCCCCCACATAACAGCGTCATCCACAGATCCCCCACATAACAGCGCCATCCACAGAGCCCCCATAACTATGTCATACCCAGCCGCGTCAGCGGCTCTTATAAGAAAATCCAAGCAAATAGACGTCTAGCACAATTCCCTTAAAATATCGCATCGCACATCGTTATCGCAATTTTTAGGGCCCTAATCGCAATCGCACAAAATTCCCATATCGTGCAGCCCTAATATATATACATACACACACACACTGAACAAAAATATAAACGCAACACTTTTGGTTTTGCTCCCATTTTGCATGAGCTGAACTCAAAGATCTGAAACATTTTCTACATACACAAAAGACCCATTACTCTCAAATATTGTTCACAAATCTGTCTAAATCTGTGTTAGTGAGCACTTCTCCTTTGCAGAGATAATCCATCCCACCTCACAGGTGTGGCATATCAAGGTGCTTAGACAGCATGAATATTGCACAGGTGTGCCTTAGACTGCCCACAATAAAAGGCCACTCTGAAATGTGCACTTTGATCACTCAGCACAATGCCACAGATGTCACAACGTTTGAGGGAGCGTGCAATTGGCATGCTGACTGCAGGAATGTCTACCAGAGCTGTTGCCCATGCAATTAATGTTAATTTCTCTACCATAAGCCGTCTTCAAAGGCGTTTCAGAGAATTTGGCTGTACATCCAACCAGCCTCACAACCGCAGACCACGTGTAACCACACCAGCCCAGGACCTCCACATCCGGCATGTTCACCTCCATGATCGTCCAGCCACCCGGACAGCTGCAGCAACAATCATTTTGCATAACTAAAGATTTTCTGCACAAACTGTCAAAAACCATCTCAGGGAAACTCATCTGCATGCTCGTCGTCCTCATCAGGGTCCGGACCTGACTGCAGTTCGTTGTCGTAACCGACTTGAGTGGGCAAATGCTCACATTCGATGGCGTCTGGCACGTTGGAGAGGCGTTCTGTTCACGGATGAGTCCCGGTTTTCACTGTTTAGGGCAGATGGCAGACAGCGTGTGTGGCGTCGTGTGAGTGAGCGGTTTGCTGACGTCAATGTTGTGGATCGAGTGGCCCATGGTGGCATGGTATTGGCAGGCGTATTTTATTATTATTTTTTTCTCTTTTTTAAGTACACACCTAGGCGCACTATGAGAGAGGCGCCCGCCCCAGCCACATTCTAAGTCCACGTGCAGTCGCAGAGCCCTGATATAATGGTCTGGTAAGGTAAGGCTTGGTGCAGGGGGCGTGTGCACATCTGACGTATCTGAACACTCCCACATGGATGATGCCCGTGGAGCGTCAGAGGCAACGTACAGGCCGTTCATTGGCTACTTGCATCTATCTGATACTCACCTACCAGTACACCCTAAAGTGATTGGTCTTGGTAACACGCCTCCAATCACGTGACTGCCTTTTTAAGGTCCTCAAACAGCGTTTCATTCAATTCTGTCCGTTACCCCTGATGAAGCCAGATTAGCTGGCGAAACATGTTGGGGGACAGTCTCATGTTTTAGGTTCTGAGATCTTTGTCAGGGTCAGCCTTCAGTAAGATTGCTATAGAAATTCTTCAACACATTTAGTGTCTGCATGTGGAATCTTCCATGGCAAAATATATAGTACGATACTACATGTGTCTGTGAATACAGCAATATAGTGTGTGAATTAATGGGATGTGCACCTCAGGCTCACATGCTAGCTAGGACATTACTGCTGAAATACTGACAGGACATCAGAAAGTTTTAACTTAGTAGGGCTCACATTTATTTCACTCAGGAATCTTAGTAGACTTAAAGGGCTTCTGTCACCCCACTAAAGTCATTATTTTTTTTTGGGCTAGTTAAATTACTTATATTGCGATATATGAAAATATAATGGTCTTACTTACTTTTATTCAGCAGTTTCTTCTAAAAACAAAGTTTTAAAATATGTAAATTAGGTCTCTACCAGCAAGTAGGGCGGCTACTTGCTGGTAGCAGCTGCAGAAAACCGCCCCCTCGTCGTGTTGATTGACAGGGCCAGCCGGGATCTCCTCCTCCGGCCAGCCCTGTCGGCATTTCAAAAATCGCGCGCCTATGTTCATTCGGCGCAGGCGCTCTGAGATGAGGCTTGCCTCCTCAGCACTCCCTCAGTGCGCCTGCGCCGATGACGTCTTCTATTTCGGTGATGTCATCGGCGCAGGCGCACTGAGGGAGTTCTGAGGAGGCGAGCCTCCTCATCTCAGAACGCCTGCGCCGGATGAACACAGGCGCATGATTTTTGAAATGCCGACAGGGCTGGCCGGAGGAGGAGATCCCGGCTGGCCCTGTCAATCAACACGACGTTTTTCTGCAGCTGCTACCAGCAAGTAGCTGCCCTACTTGCTGGTAGAGACCTAATTTACATATTATAAAACTTCATTTTTAGAAGAAACTGCTGAATCAAAGTAAATAAGACCATTATATTTTCATATATCGCAATATAAGTAATTTAACTAGCCCCAAAAAAAAAAATGACTTTAGCGGGGTGACAGAAGCCCTTTAACCACCTCCGGACCGCTGTACGCACAGACGCGTCCTGGAGGTGGTTGTTTCATTCCGAGTGGACGCGCCGGCGCGTCCTCTCGCGAGACGCGAGATTTCGGTCTCAGCCGGCCCGCGCATGCGCATCGCGGGCCGGCAAAAGTTCGAGGAGAATTGCATCAGCAACCTGCCAGCCAATGATCGTCGCTGGCAGGTTGCTGATTTTTAAAAAATCGAATCACAAGCCAGATAACAGATCATATTAGTAAATATGATCTGTTATATGGCTTCTCTGCTCCTGTGCTGGTCCTTTTCGTCGGTTGGATCCAGCACAGGAGCAGACTGAACTGTGAGTACACCAAACACTACACCTTAGCCCCAGATCACCCCCCTGCACCCCAATTAACCCTTTGATCACCCCTGTCAATCACTAGTGAAAGGAAAAAAGTGATCAGTGTAAACTGTCACTTTTTTTTTTTCACTGGTATTGACTGATAGGTTTTAGGGATAGTTTAGGCCCCTTGGTTAGGTAGTTAGCGTTAGTTAGCGCCCACCCCACCGCACCGCAGTCACTTTTATTCGCTGATTAGCGTATCGCTAATCAGCATTTGTACTTTTATAGTATCTGTAAGTGATCAAAACTGATCACGGTCAGATCTATAATAGTATTAGTGTCACTTTAGTTCGCCCTCCACCCAAAACGCAGTGTTTGCCCGATCAGGCCTGATCGGTCGCCCACACGTGCGTTCACCCACACCCGCCCCACCGCAGTGACAAAAAATTATTATTTTTTGATCACTGCACATTCACTTTACACGCACTGCGGCGATAAAAAAATCAGTTTTGATATTTTTTATCAACCGCAGCGGCCTCCAGTACTTCGCTAGCCTCCCCTTTGTAAGACAGGTTTGCTTTTTTTCTTGGGTAGTCTCAGGGAATACCCCTAAATTTAGTAGTCCAAAATGTCAAACAGGGGGTATTCTTCTGAAGAGGCCTACAGGATTCTGACCCAGTCGGATGAGGAGTGGGAACCCTCATCTGACGAATCTAGCGGGTCAGAATATGAACCTGTGGAAAGCAGTGGCTCTCTGACCCAAAGTTCGGACGAGGAGGTGGAGGTCCCTGGCAGCACCAGGCGTACCCGGCCCCGTGTCGCTAGACCACAGGTTACGCAGGATCCGCTTCAAGAGCAGCAGAGTGGGGCTGTCGCTGCCGGATCACGTGGTGAGGCATACACCAGCAGCGCAGCCCTTCCTGGACCTAGTACCAGCACTGCCGTACAACATGGTGAAGTAGCGAGCACCAGAAGGGCAGTTGAAGCTGGTACGGTGGCACGTGCAGTAGTTACCCCGTCGCAGCCACCGCGCAGACAGGCCCGTAGAGTCCCTGAGGTGCTGGCAAACCCTGATTGGCAGTCACCAACTTCAGCCGCACCTGTAGTTCCCCCTTTCACCGCCCGGTCTGGAGTTCGGGTTGAGACGGCTCAAATCGGTTCGGCCCTGGGATTTTTTGAGCTGTTCTTGACTGCGGAGCTCTTGGACTTAGTCGTGGCAGAGACCAACCAGTATGCCACACAATTTATAACCGCAAACCCGGAAAGCTATTATGCCCAGCCTTTCCGGTGGAAACCAGTCCAAGTTTCCGAACTTAAAATTTTTCTGGGCCTTCTCCTCAACATGGGCCTGACAAAAAAACATTAATTGCGGTCATATTGGTCCACGAACCCAATTCATCACATGCCCATGTTCTCTGCTGCTATGTCCAGGACACGATTTGAGACCATCCTGCGTTTTCTGCATTTTAGCGACAACACCACCTCCCGTCCCAGAGGCCACCCAGCTTTTGACCGGCTCCACAAAATTCGGCCCCTCATAGACCATTTCAACCAGAAATTTGCAGATTTGTATACCCCTGAGCAAAACATCTGCGTAGACGAGTCCCTAATACATTTTACCGGGCGCCTTGGCTTCAAACAATACATCCCAAGCAAGCGTGCCCGGTATGGGGTCAAATTGTATAAGCTCTGTGAAAGGGCCACAGGCTATACCCACAAATTTCGGATCTATGAGGGAAAAGATCAGACCCTGGAGCCGGTCGGTTGCCCTGACTACCTGGGGAGCAGTGGGAAGACAGTCTGGGACTTGGTGTCACCCTTATTCGGCAAGGGGTACCATCTTTATGTGGACAATTTTTACACAAGTGTGGCCCTCTTTAGGCATTTGTTTCTAGAACGGATTTGCGCCTGTGGCACCGCGCGAACTAGTCGCGTGGGCTTCCCCCAACGGCTTGTAACCACCCGTCTTGCAAGGGGGGAGAGGGCTGCCTTGTGTAACGAAGAACTGCTCGCGGTGAAATGGAGAGACAAGCGTGACGTTTACATGCTCTCCTCCATTCACGCAGACACGACAATCCAAATTGAAAGGGCAACCCGTGTCATTGAAAAGCCCCTCTCAGTCCACGACTATAATGCGCTCATGGGAGGGGTGGACTTCAATGACCAGATGTTGGCTCCCTATTTAGTTTCCCGCAGAACCAGACGCTGGTATAAGAAGGTGTCTGTATATTTAATTCAATTGGCGCTGTACAATAGTTTTGTTCTCTTCCAGGAAGAGATCATCGCGAACCTCCTTTACCCAGGAGGTTCCGTGGCCCCATCCACCAGTGTAGTTAGCCGTCTACACGAGCCACATTTCCCCAGTGTCGTTGCTGGTACCTCAACCCAACCGCCACCCCGAAAAAAATGTCGTGTCTGTAGCAGGAGTGGAATAAGGCGTGACACCCGCTATTTCTGTCCTGACTGCCCTGACCACCCTGCCCTATGCTTAGGTGAGTGTTTCTGGAAGTACCACACACAGGTACACCTAGCATAGGGATTGCATCTCACAGGACAGGCACACAGGGCTATTAGGGCCCTTTTACTCACAGCTGCTGTAAACCTCTCCTTTCACCTGGGATAAAGTGCATAACGTACTTCGCCACATCTTTGGGTGATTTGCGCTTTGCACATTGTCCCATGGGGAAGGAGAGGTTTGTTCTATAAAGGTAAAAAAAACTAAACAAAAAAAAAAATTACCGGTAAGTAAAAAAGTTTAAAAAAAGTTAATATGTTCTGTTCTAAAGTTAATAAAGTTATTGCTTTGCGGCCTGGTTTTTTCTTTTTTTTTTTTTTACCTTCCAGGTGGACCAACCGATCGACTAGCTGCAGCACTGATGTGCATTCGGACAGAAGCATTGCGCTGCTGTCAGATTACACGCAAGTCGGTGTATGCGGCGCTGCAAGACGAGATTTCTCCTCTGCAGTAAAAGATATGTTTGCCGAGGCATATGAGCTGAGGAGGTGGCGGTGTTCATATACTTTGGCAAACACTTTGTATATATAAAAAAAAAAATCCCGGCAATGATTTATTCATCCACATCGATTGATGTGAATGGAGAAATCGGGTTTGCCAGGGCATACGAGCTGAAGTGGGTATGGATGTTGGGCGGAGCTCCTATGTCCTGGCAGACGCCTTTCCCCTCCTTTTTCTTTTTTTGGCAGAGATTTTTTCATCCACATTGATCGATGTGAATGAAGAAATCTGTGCCGTTCATTTTTTTCTTTCAGCCCAGAGGCTGAACGGAAAAAAAAAATCTCATTACCTGTATGCTCAATATAAGGAGAATAGCAGAAACTCCTAATGCTGGGCATACATGTAATGATTGCGGAGACCCTCAAATGCCAGGGCAGTACAAACACCCCACAAATGACCCCATTTTGGAAAGAAGACACCCCAAGGTATTCGCTGAGGGGCATATTGAGTCCATGAAAGATTGAAATTTTTGTCCCAAGTTAGCGGAAAGGGAGACTTTGTGAGAACAAAATCAAAAAAATCAATTTCCGCTAACTTGTGCCAAAGTTTTTTTTTTTCTATGAACTCGCCATGCCCCTCATTGAATACCTTGGGGTGTCTTCTTTCCAAAATGGGGTCACATGTGGGGTATTTATACTGCCCTGGCATTTTAGGGGCCCCAAAGTGTGAGAAGAAGTCTGGTATCCAAATGTCTAAAAATGCCCTCCTAAAAGGAATTTGGGCACCTTTGCCCACCTAGGCTGCAAAAAAGTGTCACACATCTGGTATCTCTGTATTCAGGAGAAGTTGAGGAATGTGTTTTGGGGTGTCTTTTTACATATACCCATGCTGGGTGAGATAAATATCTTGGTCAAATGCCAACTTTGTATAAAAAAATGGGAAAAGTTGTCTTTTGCCAAGATATTTCTCTCACCCAGCATGGGTATATGTAAAATGACACCACAAAACACATTCCCAACCTTCTCCCGAGTACGGAGATACCAGATGTGTGACACTTTTTTGCAGCCTAGGTGGGCAAAGGGGCCCACATTCCAAAGAGCACCTTTCGGATTTCACAGGTCATTTACCTACTTACCACACATTAGGGCCCCTGGAAAATGCCAGGGCAGTATAACTACCCCACAAGTGACCCCATTTTGGAAAGAAGACACCCCAAGGTATTCCGTGAGGGGCATGGCAAGTTCCTAGAATTTTTTATTTTTTGTCACAAGTTAGTGGAAAATGATGATTTTTAATTTTTTTATACAAAGTCTCATATTCCACTAACTTGTGACAAAAAATAAAAACTTCCATGAACTCACTATGCCCATCAGCGAATACCTTGGGGTCTCTTCTTTCCAAAATGGGGTAACTTGTGGGGTAGTTATACTGCCCTGGCATTCTAGGGGCCCAAATGTGTGGTAAGGAGTTTGAAATCAAATTCTGTAAAAAATGACCTGTGAAATCCGAAAGGTGCTCTTTGGAATATGGGCCCCTTTGCCCACCTAGGCTGCAAAAAAGTGTCACACATCTGGTATCTCCGTACTCAGGAGAAGTTGAGGAATGTGTTTTGGGGTGTCTTTTTACATATACCCATGCTGGGTGAGATAAATATTTTGGTCAAATGACAACTTTGTATAAAAAAATGGGAAAAGTTGTCTTTTGCCAAGATATTTCTCTCACCCAGCATGGGTATATGTAAAATGACACCCCAAAACACATTCCCCACCTTCTCCTGAGTACGGAGATACCAGATGTGTGACACTTTTTTGCAGCCTAGGTGGGCAAAGGGGCCCATATTCCAAAGAGCACCTTTCGGATTTCACAGGTCATTTTTTACAGAATTTGATTTCAAACTCCTTACCACACATTTGGGCCCCTAGAATGCCAGGGCAGTATAACTACCCCACAAGTGACCCCATTTTGGAAAGAAGACACCCCAAGGTATTCCGTGAGGGGCATGGCGAGTTCCTAGAATTTTTTATTTTTTGTCACAAGTTAGCGGAAAATGATGATTTTTTTTTTTTTTTTTTTCTTACAAAGTCTCATTTTCCGCTAACTTGTGACAAAAAATAAAAAGTTCTATGAACTCACTATGCCCATCAGCGAATACCTTAGGGTGTGTACTTTCCGAAATGGGGTCATTTGTGGGGTGTTTGTACTGTCTGGGCATTGTAGAACCTCAGGAAACATGACAGGTGCTCAGAAAGTCAGAGCTGCTTCAAAAAGCTGAAATTCACATTTTTGTACCATAGTTTGTAAACGCTATAACTTTTACCCAAACCATTTTTTTTTTTTACCCAAACATTTTTTTTTTTTTATCAAAGACATGTAGAACAAAAAATTTAGAGCAAAATGTATATATGGATGTCGTTTTTTTTGCAAAATTTTACAACTGAAAGTGAAAAATGTCATTTTTTTGCAAAAAAATCGTTAAATTTCGATTAATAACAAAAAAAGTAAAAATGTCAGCAGCAATGAAATACCACCAAATGAAAGCTCTATTAGTGAGAAGAAAAGGAGGTAAAATTCATTTGGGTGGTAAGTTGCATGACCGAGCAATAAACGGTGAAAGTAGTGTAGGTCAGAAGTGTAAAAAGTGGCCTGGTCTTTCAGGGTGTTTAAGCACTGGGGGCTGAGGTGGTTAATAAACATTAAGTTTTATTATCTGGGATAAGAGAGGTCATTAGCCTTAACAGGCTTGAATTGTTTGTTGTCAGGCGTATGTTATGGACAACGAACACAGGTGCATTTTATTGATGGCATTTTGAATGCACAGAGATACTGTGACGAGATCCTGAGGCCCATTATGGTGCCATTAATCCATGACCATCACCTCATGTTGCAGCATGATGATGCACGGCCCAATATTGCTAAATATCTGTACACAATTCCTGGAAGCTGAAAACATCCCAGTTCTTGCATGGCCAGCATACTCACCGAACATGTCACCCATTGAGCATGTTTGGGATGCTCTGGATCGGCGTATACGACAGCATGTTCCAGTTCCTGCCAATATTGTGCAACTTTGCACAGCTATTGAAGAGGAGTGGACAAACATTCCACAGGCCACAATCAACAACCTGATCAACTCTATGCGACGGAGATGTGTTGCACTGCATGAGGCAAATGGTGGCCACACCAGATACTGACTGGTTTTCTGAACCCCTCCCTCAGTAGGGCAAAACTGTGCACATTTCAGAGTGGCCTTTGATTGTGGGAAGTCTAAGGCACACCTGTGCAATATTCATGCTAATCAGCACCTTTATATGCCACACCTGTAAGATGGGATGGATTATCTCGGCGAAGGAGAAATGCTCACTAACACAGATTTAGACAGATTTGTGAACAATATTTGAGAGTAATGGGTCTTTTGTGTATGTAGAAAATGTTTCAGATCTTTGAGTTCAGCTCATGCAAAATGGGAGCAAAACCGAAAGTGTTGCGTTTATATTTTTGTTCAGTGTGTATATATACAGTCAGGTCCATAAATATTGGGACATCGACATGATTCTAAAATTTTTGTCTCTATACACCACCACAACGAATTTGAAATTAAACAAACTTAATTTGAGGGTATTTACATCCAAATCAGGTGAATGGTGACGGAATTACAACAGTTTGCATATGTGTCTCCCACTTGTTCAGGGACCAAAAGTAATGGGACAGAATAATAATCATAAATCAAACTTTCACTTTTTAATACTTGGTTGCAAATCCTTTGCAGTCAATTACAGCCTGAAGTCTGGAACGCATAGACATCACCAGACGCTGGGTTTCATCCCTGGTGATGCTCTGCCAGGCCTCTACTGCAACTGTCTTAAGTTCCTGCTTGTTCTTGGGGCATTTTCCCTTAAAGGGTTTCTATCACTTCGTATGACATAATTAGCTGTCAGACACTAGCGATCCGCTAGTGTCTGCTCTGGCCAACCATCCTAATATAATGGCTTTTGGGGCAGCCGTTTTGCTAAAAAAAGAACTTTTATAAATATGCTAATGAGCCTCTAGGTGCTATGTGGGCGTCATTAGCACCTAGAGGCTCCGTCTACCTTCATAAACAGCTGCCGCCCAGCGCGTCCCTCCAGCCCGCCCATGTCCTCCTGAATGCGATCCTCCGTGTGACGCAGCGGACGAATTCTCGCGCATGCGCCGTGCGCGGCTGTATTCGGCGCATGCGCAGTGAATGTCTGACTCTTCCCTGCTCAAACATCTCCACTGCGCCTGCGCCGATGACGTCATAGTGCTCCAAGGAACAGGCGCAGTGAAGATGTCTGAGCAGGGAAGCGGTCAGACATTCACTGCGCATGCGCCGAATACAGCCGCGCACGGCGCATGCGCGAGAATTCGTCCGCTGCGTCACACGGAGGATCGCATTCAGGAGGACATGGGCGGGCTGGAGGGACGCGCTGGGCGGCGGCTGTTTATGAAGGTAGACGGAGCCTCTAGGTGCTAATGACGCCCACATAGCACCTAGAGGCTCATTAGCATATTTATAAAAGTTCTTTTTTTAGCAAAACGGCTGCCCCAAAAGCCATTATATTTGGATGGTTGGCCAGAGCAGACACTAGCGGATCGCTAGTGTCTGACAGCTAATTATGTCATACAAAGTGATAGAATATCACGGTCGGCGTGGCTATCACATACGTGACACAGAGGGAGGGAACGAGGAAGGCCCTGCCCAAGTGAGAGGGAAGATGGTGACCCCTGACTCACCTGGCGGCTGGCACCTGGCTGCCCTGACGTCCCTAGACGGGTTCCTCACCCGTACGCCGATCACGTGCCTAAAGACCTGGCTTTCCCTGAGCTGAGCCCTAGGTAGTGAACAGGGCGATGGGAACACTAGTCCGCACCACTAACTCTAAGGGAAAACACCAAGGGGAGGACAGACAACACAGACTCAACATATATTCCCAGGTGGGAGACAACAGGAGACCACAATAAGCCCAACAGGGATCCGGAGGGTAGCACTCAGGAACGACAACCAGGATTCACAACTCCAGTGGGTCAGTATAGATGTCCAGGCAGGAAGCTCTATAACTGGCAACTAGAGAAGTGTGAGGGGAGAATATAAGGAGGTTGGGAGTGGCAGACAAGAAACAGCTGAGGAGAAGCTACGGATCCCTGATTGAGACAAAAAGGATAGCAAGGCAAACACAGAAAACAATCACAAAGAAACAACGTGATCTTTAGATATAGAGCGCGCAGCCACCCGCTGCGACTTCCTGACCCCGGGTATAACGGAGTCAGAGGTGGCTCTTGATACCCTCGTGACAGTACCCCCCCCTTTCACGAGGGGCCTCCGGACACTCAGGACCAGGTCTCTCCGGATGAGAGGCATGGAAAGTCTGAATTAACCTGTTGGCGTTTACCTCTGACGCTGGAACCCACATTCTTTCCTCGGGACCATAACCCCTCCAATGCACCAGATACTGAAGAGAGCGGCGGACCCGACGAGAATCAACAATTCTGGCTATTTGAAACTCCAGATTACCAGCCACAATGACAGGAGGAGGTGGCAGCGGCGATGGTTCTAGAGGTGGAACATACTTCTTGAGTAACGATTTATGGAAGACGTTATGGATCTTAAAAGTCTGAGGTAGCTCCAGGCGAAAAGCCACAGGGTTAATGACGGCTACTATTTTATAGGGACCAATGAACCTAGGACCCAGTTTCCAAGAAGGAACCTTCAACTTAATATTCCTAGTAGACAACCACACATAGTCATTCACTCCTAGGTCCGGACCTGGCGACCGTTTCTTATCGGCCATGCATTTATATTTACCACTCATCTTTTTCAAGTTAACTTGCACCTTCTGCCATACCGATGAAAGAGATGAAGAAAACCTTTCCTCTTCGGGAACCCCAGAAGACCCCCCCTCTTTGAAAGTACAAAATTGGGGATGAAAACCGTATGCACCAAGGAATGGTGACTTGCCAGTGGACTCCTGATAATGATTATTTATGGCAAACTCAGCTAACGGTAAATATGATGACCACAACTCTTGGTTTTCAGACACAAAACACCTTAAATATGTTTCTAGGTTTTGGTTGGTACGCTCAGTCTGTCCATTCGACTGAGGATGGAAAGCTGAGGAAAAGGACAAGTGAACCCCCAAACGGGAACAAAAAGCTTTCCAAAACTTAGAAATAAACTGGGTTCCCCGATCCGAAACCACATCGGAAGGGACCCCGTGAAGCTTCACGATTTCACTGATAAACACCTGAGCGAGAGTTTTAGCATTAGGAAGTGCGGGTAGCGCAATAAAGTGTACCATTTTGCTAAACCTGTCTACTACTACCAAGATAACAGTTTTACCCGCCGACAACGGTAAGTCAGTGATGAAATCCATTGACAGATGTGTCCATGGCCTATTGGGGATGAAAAGTGGCAATAAAGACCCTGCTGGACGTGTATGAGAGACTTTCGCGCGTGCACAAGTAGAACAAGTAGACACGAAATCCATTACATCCTGACGCAACCTTGGCCACCAAAAACGACGAGATAAAAGCTCCAAGGTTGCTTTACTACCCGGGTGTCCAGCAAGTGCCGAATTATGATGTTCTTTTAATAATTCAAGACGCAGGTTTAACGGTACAAACAATTTCTCTGAGGGGCAAGAGGCCGGGGCGTCCCCCTGAGCCTCTAACACCTTTCCCTCTAGAACAGAGTGTACAGCAGAGACAACCACTCCTCTTTGTAAAATAGGTACCGGATCACAAACATTACCCCCTCCAGGGAAACTACGAGATAATGCGTCTGCCTTGGTATTTTTTGCCCCAGGACGATAGGTGATTACAAAGTTAAATCTGGTAAAGATAAGCGACCACCTAGCTTGTCTAGGGGTGAGACGCTTAGCCGATTCTAGGTACAGAAGGTTCTTGTGATCCGTAATCACCGTGACGGGGTGGATTGCTCCCTCTAAGAAGTGACGCCACTCTTCAAGCGCCAGTTTAATCGCCAACAGTTCCCTATTTCCAATATCATAATTCTTCTCCGCAGAAGATAATTTTTTGGAAAAGAAAGCGCAAGGACGCCATTTGCCAGGAGACGGAGCCTGAGACAATACAGCTCCCACTCCCACCTCTGACGCATCTACCTCGACAATAAAAGGCTGGGAGACATCAGGTTGAATTAGAACAGGTGCCGAGGTAAACCTCTCCTTTAGAGAGGAAAATGCATCTTTAGCGGCGCCAGACCATTTGGAAAAATCCGTCCCCTTCCTAGTCATGTCGGTAAGGGGTTTAACGATCACTGAATAATTTTTAATGAACTTTCTATAGAAATTAGCGAAACCCAAAAACCGTTGTAGGGCTTTAAGGTTCTCAGGAAGATCCCAATCTAAAATTGCCTGGACCTTCCCAGGATCCATGCGGAAACCTGAAGCAGATAATAGATATCCCAGGAACTGTAATTCCTGAACAGCGAAGACACATTTTTCAATTTTCGCATATAATTTATTCGTCCGTAGGACCTGCAGTACTTGCCTGACATGCACCTCATGTGTTTTCAGATCAGCCGAATAAATTAAGATATCATCTAGGTAAATGACTACAAACCTGCCGATGAGATGACTAAAAATATCATTAACGAAATGTTGGAAGACAGCAGGGGCATTGGTCAGACCGAAAGGCATAACTAGATTTTCATAATGCCCCTCAGGGGTGTTAAAAGCTGTCTTCCACTCATCCCCTTCCCTGATACGAATCAGATTGTAGGCCCCCCTAAGATCAAGTTTGGAGAACCACTTAGCACCCGCAATCTGATTAAAAAGGTCAGGAATGAGAGGAAGAGGGTATGGGTCACGGATGGTTATCTGGTTTAACTCACGGAAATCTAAGCAAGGACGCAGGCCCCCATCTTTCTTTTTAACAAAGAAAAACCCTGCAGCCACGGGTGAAGAAGAGGGTCTGATGTGTCCCTTAGCCAGACTCTCGGAGATATAATCTTTCATGGCTTGTCTCTCGGGACCCGAAAGATTATACAACCTGGACTTGGGTAATTTTGCCCCGGGAATCTGGTTAACCGGGCAATCATAAGGACGATGAGGTGGTAGTTTCTGACAACCCTTTTCAGAAAAAACGTCCTCAAAGTCCGAAATAAATGTAGGTAGGGAAGCTATGGAGGCGATTAAGCAATTGTTATTTAAGCAATTCTCTCTGCAATGCTCACTCCACTCCAATATCTCCCTGGCCTGCCAATCCACCACTGGATTGTGCGCTACCAACCAGGGAAGACCCAATACCACCGGAGAGGGAAGGCCCTCCAGAACGTAACATGAAAGACACTCATTATGGTGGTCCCCTACCCGAAGGTGTAAATTACGAACAATGTGGGTGAGGTTTCTCTGAGACAGAGGAGCAGAATCTATAGCGAATACGGGAATAGGTCTCTGCAGCGTACAGAGAGACAAACCCATAGTGCGGGCAAAATGGGCATCAATCAAGTTTACCCCTGCTCCACTGTCTAGAAAAACAGAAATAGACTCCGTCTTAACACCAAAAACAATGACCGCTGGTAACACAAATTGAGATGTTCGTATGGAGGAAACGTATACCCCCTGGCTGACATCCTCCGCACAGCCCGGGGTTAGTAGTTTTCCGACGGTCTTTTGTTTTTGAGAAAGGAGGGACAAACATTAATGAAATGACCCCTCCCCCCACAGAAAAAACAAGCCCCCCCCCCCCCCCCTACGGCGAACCTCGGGAGGACGGACCTGACGAGAAGTTCCGCCTAGCTGCATAGGCTCATCTAAGTCAGTACAGGCTGACTGTTGCTTGGGAGAGGTAACCAATTGCTCCGGAATTTTCGATCTCTCCCTAAGACGTCTATCTATTCTGATAGAGAGGGACATAACAGCATCAAGGGAAAGGGGGGGTCTCATACAGCGCCAGTGCATCCTTAACCCTTTCAGATAACCCAAAGCAGAACTGACTCCTGAGAGCCGGGTCGTTCCACTGAGTATCCGTAGCCCACCTACGGAACTCTGAGCAATATTCCTCTGCTGACCGATCTCCCTGTAGGAGTCTCCGTAACTTCGACTCAGCCAGGGTCATCATATATGAGACCCAAAGCCCCAAAAAATCCCTCCACTGACCGAAGAGCCTGAGAACCAGGGGGTAACGAGAACGCCCAGGATTGCGGATCCCCCTGAAGCAGGGAAATGACAATCCCTACCCGCTGTTCTTCATGACCTGAGGAGTAAGGGCGCAACTTAAAATATAATTTGCAGGCCTCACGGAACGTCGCAAATTTGTCCCTTCCCCCAGAAAATCTGTTGGGAAGAGCAACCTTGGGCTCAGTGACAACCTGGTTACCCATAGCAACCGCTGGGGGTGCGGTCTGCTGCATTTGCTGCTGTTGTTGGAGAACAGACGCCTTCAATCCTGCCACCTCCAAAGACAGGCTTTGAAGCTGTTCTGCCAAGGCATCAATAGGATCCATATTGGATTCTAAGTAGAGAGAGAAAAAAAAAAAAAAAACACAACAAAAAAATTATAAATTTATTTATTTTTTTTCTCAAAAAGTAAGGGCCAGTTATAATATCACGGTCGGCGTGGCTATCACATACGTGACACAGAGGGAGGGAACGAGGAAGGCCCTGCCCAAGTGAGAGGGAAGATGGTGACCCCTGACTCACCTGGCGGCTGGCACCTGGCTGCCCTGACGTCCCTAGACGGGTTCCTCACCCGTACGCCGATCACGTGCCTAAAGCCCTGGCTTTCCCTGAGCTGAGCCCTAGGTAGTGAACAGGGCGATGGGAACACTAGTCCGCACCACTAACTCTAAGGGAAAACACCAAGGGGAGGACAGACAACACAGACTCAACATATATTCCCAGGTGGGAGACAACAGGAGACAACAATAAGCCCAACAGGGATCCGGAGGGTAGCACTCAGGAACGACAACCAGGATTAACCACTCCAGTGGGTCAGTATAGATGTCCAGGCAGGAAGCTCTATAACTGGCAACTAGAGAAGTGTGAGGGGAGAATATAAGGAGGTAGGGAGTGGCAGACAAGAAACAGCTGAGGAGGAGAAGCTACGGATCCCTGAGAGAGACAAAAAGGATAGCAAGGCAAACACAGAAAACAATCACAAAGAAACAACGTGATCTTTAGATATAGAGCGCGCAGCCACCCGCTGCGACTTCCTGACCCCGGGTATAACGGAGTCAGAGGTGGCTCTTGATACCCTCGTGACATAGAAACCCTTTAAGTTTTGTCTTCAGCAAGTGAAATGCATACTCAATCGGATTCAGGTCAGGTGATTGACTTGGCCATTGCATAACATTCCACTTCTTTCCCTTAAAAAACTTTGGTTGCTTTTGCAGTATGCTTTGGGTCATTGTCCATCTGCACTGTGAAGCGCCGTCCAATGAGTTCTGAAGCATTTGGCTGAATATGAGCAGATAATATTGCTCGAAACAGTGCTGCTTTTGTCAGCAGTCACATCATCAATAAATACAAGAGAACCAGTTCCATTAGCAGCCATACATGCCCATGCCATGACACTACCACCACCATGCTTCACTGATGAGGTGGTATGCTTAGGATCATGAGCAGTTCCTTTCCTTCTCCATACTCTTCTCTTCCCATCACTCTGGTACAAGTTGATCTTGGTCTCACCTGTCCATAGGATGTTGTTCCAAAACTGTGAAGGCTTTTTTAGATGTCGTTTCGCAAACTCTAATCTGGCCTTCCTGTTTTTGAGGCTCACCAATGGTTTACATCTTGTGGTGAACCCTCTGTATTAACTGTGGTGAAGTCTTCTCTTGATTGTTGACTTTGACACACATACACCTACCTCCTGGAGAGTGTTCTTGATCTGGCCAACTGTTGTGAAGGGTGTTTTCTTCACCAGGGAAAGAATTTTCCCACCACAGTTGTTTTCCCTGGTCTTCCGGGTCTTCTGGTGTTGCTGAGCTCACCGTTGCGTTCTTTCTTTTTAAGGATGTTCCAAATAGTAGTTTTGGCCACGCCTAATGTTTTTGTTATCTCTCTGATGGGTTTGTTTTGTTTTTTCAGCCTAATGATGGCTTGCTTTACTGATCGTGACAGCTCTTTGGATCTCATCTTGAAAGTTGAAAGCAACAGATTCCAAATGCAAATAGCACACTTGAAATGAACTCTGGACCTTTTATCTGCTCATTGTAATTGGGATAATGAGGGAATAACACACACCTGGCCATGGAGCAGCTGAGAAGCCAATTGTCCCATTACTTTTGGTCCCTTAACAAGTGGGAGACACATATGCAAACTATTGCAATTCCTACACCGTTCACCTGATTTGGATGTAAATACCCTCAAATTAAAGCTGACAGTCTGCAGTTAAAGCACATCTTGTTAGTTTCATTTCAAATCCATTGTGGTGGTGTATAGAACCAAACATTTTTGAATTGTGTTGATGTCCCAATAATTATGGACCTGACTATATATATATATATATATATATATATATATATATATATATATATAGTCAGGTCCATAATTATTGGGACATCAACACAATTCAAAAATGTTTGGTTCTATATATATATATATATCCATAAAAGCAAAAATCAGGGCAGCACACTTGTTTCTCAGTTCAAGAAAAGAGTGCCAGCAGTGCATTTGATAACACACATTTGGTACAGTAGTAAAAAGTAGAGGGCAGATTTAAGAGCATACGAGTGATGGATCAGACTACACAAGGTTTTTTTGTAGTCCGTTACCATGGTTCCTCTAGAGGTCTGTAAAGGAGCTGAAGAAACAAAAACTGTAAAATAAAAGATCAAGACCAGACCTATTGCAAAGCTGCTAGGATAAAAACAATACGTTTTAATTACCTTCCTTTTAGTGGAACACACACACAGATAAAACAACATTTCTAATTTCTCCTTTAAAGAGGTTGGGCAAGTTGTCCAAAAAATTGCCCCAGGGTTTATATGTGATAAAATAATATAAGAAATAGTACTTATCCACGTATTCTTTATTCTTACTTATCTGTTTACTTGGCTCCAATAGGGAAGTGCAGTGCACCCATGTGACCGCTGCAGGTAATCACTGACCTCAGCAGTGAATGCCACAGTGGTTATGTAGGTTTACAGTCATGTAATCAATGCATCTAATTATATAGAGACCAGGGGTGGTAAGTAATGCTTCTTTTATTATTTTTTCCACATTACCATCCCCCTTTGGGCAAGGTTATGCCTAACTTGAACACCTAAGCTTAGTGCAATATACAAACCTTCTTTCAGCTTTTTAAGTAGATCTTCTGAATATCTCATAGTACCAAAATGGACGAGGGCTTGTGGAATCCTGTAGTCAGCGAACATGGTTATTTTATCAATGTCATGGAAGCAGCCATCATTTTGTCCTTCCAGTACTCCCCAGGTATCACCTACAAGAATCTGAGCCCGCTTGTAGAAAGCTACCTTCTGACCCTAGAAGTGGAAAAGGACATTAGAATAAAATGCTATGCCAACTACAAGAGTATAAGTATTGATTTTATGGGCATACCTCTAGTTACCAAAAACCTACTATAAATATTACCTTTGTGTGCTTTTGTGAACAAGAAATTTTTTTGCACAATCAGCTAAATTCATTATGTCAATAAAGGTATATCTGTAGTGAGGGTAAAACGATGGCACTGAACCAATGAGATAAAAGTCATACAAATTGGTTCAATCAATAAATAACAGGAGGATCAAAGCTTACCAGCTGCTACTTAGAACATCAAGGGCACCAGAGGAAAATTAAACTTGTTGAGTTAATCGCATGTTCAAACTGGTCACTCTGCCTTTAAAATGTAATTAAAAGTCAGCAAAAAAACACAGCTTGCACCGCAAAAAAAAAGCCCTCACACGGCTCTGTAGACAGCAATATACAGTGCAAAGAATTTTTCCTTGTTTTCCAATACAAGCTATAGTAAAATAAATGGTGCCATTTAACAAAACTTGTCCCGCAAAAAAAACAAGCCCTCATATGGTTATGTGAATGGAAAACTAAAAGAAATTATGGCTCTAGAAATACAGGGAGGAAAAAGACAAAAAGGAAAAAATAAAAAGTAGGCTGTGTCCTGGATTGGTTAAATTGCCAATATCTCCTCACAATGGTAGTGTTATCTAATGTGTGATAATTTAAATTCTCAAGCGAAGTTACACATTAACAATATACTGTTTTGTAACCTGGAAGACGCCTTCATCCCTGTAGGATGGGAAATTCTCCACAACCAGCTGCATCAGTTTCACTGCACTTCTGTCACTCATTTTCAAACAGTTTAGAAAAGAGCCTCCAAATTTCTCCAGGAGAATCTTTCCAGTTTGATGAAGGATCTCCAGACGTTCCTCAATCATTGGAATAGGATAATCAGAGTCACTACGCAGCACATGCTTCAGCTGGTCCATGGTTATGTTAGAATAATAAGAGGCAGTGGTGAGGGGTATTCCTGCAAAGAAAAAGGCGAGACAGAAAAAAAGAGAAACAAACGTTGATTATGAAATTTGTCAGTCTGAACATCTATAGCTAATGGTGACATTGAGCTTGTGTGAGGTACACTTTGGCAACACTGTATGCCGTTGTAGTTAGCCACACAAATCTAAAAAATATAACAAAAAAGGATATGTTTTTGTGTTACCTCTTTCTTGCCGAGTTCATTGGTGTGCCACAGGATATGCCTGCTGCCCCTAGAAGGCACACACTAAGCCAGTGTTAGCTCCTCTTACTGCTATACCCTGTCCTGCAGGCACGGAGCTACGGTTTGTACGCAAGCAGTAGGAGCAGCCAGCAAGAAAACAAACATGAGAGTCGTCAGAACCTAGGAAGCAACGACCCATTCATGAACTACCAATGAAAAAACTCCTAAAGGAGAAAACAAAACATGAAGGATTTGCTGAGAGCTGTGCCCCCACTAAACTCAGCGAGAAAGAGATTTTACACACAAAAATGGTTTCCTTTTTTTCATTTGTGTCATTAAGGGACACATGACTGTGAGATGTTCAAAAGCAGTCCCTGGGGAGGGAGGAATAGACCCAATCAAATAAAATCACACTGTCGGATGCCTAAAGCATTGTGGCTTGCACTTCCTGGTGACACAGAGAAGCACCCAAAGATGCAAGGTGTGGAGCAAAGACCATTTAACAGCCTTACATCTCTTTAAGAGCAGATTTTTATGATGGACAGTCCAAGAGGCATCAGCTGCCCTGGTGGAATGAGCTGTGACTCAAAATAGGGGTTCAACCCAGGCCGCCATGCAGGAAAGGACTTGAAGGAAGGATTCTTTTTTGCTCCTGCCGAAACACCTTCTTAGAAGGGCATGTGTTTGAGAAGTGCCAAAAGGACTGGAAACGAGGGCCTGATGGATCCTGTTTTGGGGCATGCGAGTTCTCTTCCCTCTCGTAACCTTGGAGATAATCTCATCCAATCTGGGACCAAAAGTGGGGAATCATAAAAGAGGACACTGGTAAGTGCTTGGAAGCTAAATCAGAAGCCCAAACCTTGAGCCTGAGAGCCCCGCCCATAGAGGCAGTTAGAGGAGTAGAAACAACAAATCGCATGCCCACATCAAGAGAAGCCTGTCAGAACTATTGGATCTAAAAGGAATCCATCTTATGAAGGCTTATGCAAATTGCAATATAGACTGATATATGTGCTGTATGGGAGTCATCTTATCTGGTCTTTAATAGAGCAAAATGAGTTCAAACTTTTTGAGACAAAAAAATAAATAAATCACCAAATCCGAGATTAAGGATCTTTGCAGAAATGTTTGCATAAGTATTCTGTTGAGAGAAGGGGGTTTAACACGTATCTTATGCCTTCATGCCTTTACAGAGACGTATCATAAAATGCTGTCCGTAGATAGGTAACCAAGTAGAAATGTGCTGAGTTTTAGTTTATTCTCAGTGAATAGAAAGAGGATCTAATTTTACTATTTTTTGTAATTAATCATCATGTGAATGGATTTTGGTTTTTATACAGTCCTGATCAAAAGTTTAAGACCACTTGAAAAATGGCAAAAAATCTTATTTTACATTGTTGGATCTTAACAAGGTTCCAAGTAGAGCTTTAACATGCAACAAGAAGAAATGAGAGTGAGAGAAAACATTTTTTCAGCATTCAATTAATTAAATAACGATTAAACTGAAACAGGCTCTTTTTCAGCTGATCCAAATTTAAAGGGCTTCTGTCACCCCACTAAACATTTTTTTTTTTTGTGTACTTATAATCCCTATACTGCGATTTATCCATATACATAATGTGATTAATCATTTTGGTTCAGTAGATTCTGCTAAAAACGTACTTTTATAATATGTAAATTACCTGTCTACCAGCAAGTAGGGCGGCTACTTGCTGGTAGCAGCCGCATCCTCCTATCAACATGCGGAGGGGGCGCCATTATGATAGGAGGCTCCTATCATAATGGCGCCCCCTCCGCATGTTGATTGACACGGCCAGCGAACGGGATCTTTCTCTGCTGGCCCTGTTTGCATTCAAAATCTGGCGCCTGCGCCGTAACGGTATTCAATCGGCGCAGGCGCACTGAGAGGCGGCCGCTCAATCCTCAATGCGCCTGCGCCGATGACGTCACATCTACACCCGGCGCAGGCGCATTGAGGAAGGAGCGGCCGAGCGAGCGTCCTCCTCTCAGTGCGCCTGCGCCGACTGAAGACAGGTACGGCGCAGGCGCCAGATTTTGAATGCAAACAGGGCCAGCAGAGAAAGATCCCGTTCGCTGGCCCTGTCAATCAACATGCGGAGGGGGCGTCATTATGATAGGAGGATGCGGCTGCTACCAGCAAGTAGCCGCCCTACTTGCTGGTAGACAGGTAATTTACATATTATAAAAGTATGTTTTTAGCTGAATCTACTGAACCAAAATGATTAATCACATAATGTATGGATAAATCGCAGTATAGGGATTATAAGTACACAATAAAAATAAAAAAACAGTTTTGTGGGGTGACAGAAGCACTTTAAGGACCACATGCCTTTAAAAGGCCAAATCTGTGCAAAGATGTAGATTCATTGTCAGTTTCTGTCAGGTAGTCACACGTTGTGATGGCAAAGGCAAAAAAACTCTCACAGGGTCTCTCACAGCGCGCCATCGCTGCTGAGGTGAGAAGCAGTAAGACAGTCATTTGGAATTTCTTAAATGATCCTGAGGGTTATGGAACAAAACAGTCAAGTGGAAGACCCCAAAAAATGTCATCAGCACTGAGCCGGAGGATCCAATTGGCTGTCCGTCAAGACACTGGACGATCCTTGACCCAAATTAAGGCACTTACTGGTGCTGACTGCAGCCCTATAACCATCAGACGACATCTGAGACTTCTTCAGGGCTTCAATAACAAAAAACGTCTTCAAAGACCTTGTCTCCTTGAACGCCACAGAACTGCTCGTTTGGACTTTGAAAGAGAGCACCAAACATGGGACTTTCAAAGGTGGAAGAAAGTTTTATTCTCTGATGAGAAAAAATTTAACCTTGATGGTTTCCAACGTTACTGGCATGACAAGCAGATCCCACCTGAGATGTTTTCTACGCGCCACAGTGGAGGGGGCGCCATAATGGTCTAGGGTGCTTTTTCCTTCAGTGTAACAATGGAGCTTCAGGAAGTGCAGGGGCGTCAAACAGCCGCTGGCTATGTCCAGATGTTGCAGAGAGCATTCCTCATGACTGAGGGCCCTCGTCTGTGTAGTAACGACTGGGTTTTTCAACAGGACAACGCTACAGTACACAATGCCCGCAGGACAAGGGACTTCTTCCAGGAGAATAACACTCTTTTGGCCCATCCTGCGTGTTCCCCTGATCTAAATCCAATTGAGGACCTTTGGGGATGGATGGCAAGGGAAGTTTACAAAAATGGACAACAGTTCCAGACAGTAGATGGCCTTCGTGCGGCCGTCTTCACCACTTGGAGAAATGTTCCCACTCACCTTATGGAAACGCTTGCATCAAGCATGCCAAAATGAATTTTGGAAGTGATAAACAATAATGGCGGAGCTACTCATTACTGAGTTCATGTTTGGAAGTTGGATTTCTGTTTTGGGGGGGGTTTCGTTTTTTTTTGGAAGTGTGGTCCGAAACTTTTGATCAGCTCAAAACATGTTTTGTCTCACTCCCATTTCTTCTTGTTGCATGTTGAAGCTCTACATGGAACCTTGTTAAGATCCAGCCATGCTAAATATGATTTTTTTGCCATTTAAATAGGTTAAGTCATGTATTTAGAAACAGACTGAATGTCTGGAAGTTGTGTATACATAGGTGTCTTAAGATTATACTTAAGGTTTTGGTTAAAGATTATCTTTTTGAAGAAATTAAGAGAAAAACAAACTTTTTTTACATAGACCTCCAGTGCCATCTATTGGTGGGGTTGAAGTAAGACATGAGTTGTGAAATAGATGGGGGAGTGACACAAATGATGTCACTAGTTATGGATTAACCCGACCAATCCCATTCCAAAATGGGATAAAAAGGGAGAATGAGCGAATAGATGGGATCCTCATCCTCATCACGATCATCACTTCATCAATCCATCCAAGGAACAACTCACTACAGCAAGGAGAATAAGAGAGGACGGAATAGGACAAGACTATACTACATTCCTGAACCTTGACCCTGATTTCTTCCAGGCCGATTCTTTGGTATAGTATAAAGTTCTATTTGTATTTTAGGAAATTAGTTAATCATATCCATATATATATATATTATATCAATCATATCCTGTGTGAAGGATCTAGACTGAATTGGGGTGATTGTACCTGCAGTATCAATGATACTCTCTATAGTCTAGGGATATATATATTATACGAGGTGACAGAATCCCTTTAAAATAACCCTGGAGGAGCTTCAGAGTTCCACAGCAGAGACTGGAGTATTTGTACTTAGGACGACAATAAGCCGTACGCTCCATAGAGTTGGGCTTTATGGCAGAGTGGCCAGAAGAAAGCCATTACTTTCAGCTAAAAACAAAAAGGCACATTGTGGGTTTGCGAAAAGGCATGTGGGAGACTCCCAAAATGTATGGAAGGTGCTCTGGTCTAATGAGATTAAAATTGAACTTTTCGGCCATCAAAGAAAACGCTATGTCTGGTGCAAACGCAACACATAACATCACCTGAAGAAAACCATCCCCACAGTAAAACATGGTGGCGGCAGCATCATGCTGTGGGGATGTTTTTCAGCAGCCGGGACTGGGAAACTGGTCAGAGTTGAGGGAAAGATGGTTGGTGCTAAATACAGGGATATTCTTGAGCAAAACCTGTCCCACTCTGTGTGATTTGAGTCTAGGACGGAGGGTCACCTTTCAGCAGGACAATGACCCCAAACACATTGCTAAAGCAACACTTGAGTGGTTTAACCACCTCCGGACCGCTGTACGCACAGACGCGTCCTGGAGGTGGTTGATTCATTCCTCCTGGACGCGCCGGCGCGTCCTCTCGCGAGACGCGAGATTTCCTGTGAACGTGCGCACACAGGCGCGCGCGCTCACAGGAACGGAAGGTAAGAGAGTTGATCTCCAGCCTGCCAGCGGCGATCGTTAGCTGGCAGGCTGGAGATGTGTTTTTTTTAACCCCTAACAGGTATATTAGACGCTGTTTTGATAACAGCGTCTAATATACCTGCTACCTGGTCCTCTGGTGGTCCCCTTTGTTTGGATCGACCACCAGAGGACACAGGTAGCTCAGTAAAGTAGCACCAAGCACCACTACACTACACTACACCCCCCCCCCCCCCCGGGTCACTTATTAACCTCTTATTAGCCCCTGATCACCCCATATAGACTCCCTGATCACCCCCCTGTCATTGATTACCCCCCTGTCATTGATCACCCCCCTGTAAAGCTCCATTCAGACGTCCGCATGATTTTTACGGATCCACTGATAGATGGATCGGATCCGCAAAACGCATCCGGACGTCTGAATGAAGCCTTACAGGGGCGTGATCAATGACTGTGGTGATCACCCCATATAGACTCCCTGATCACCCCCCTGTAAAGCTCCATTCAGATGTCCGCATGATTTTTACGGATGCACTGATAGATGGATCGGATCCGCAAAACGCATCCGGACGTCTGAATGAAGCCTTACAGGGGCATGATCAATGACTGTGGTGATCACCCCATATAGACTCCCTGATCACCCCCCTGTCATTGATCACCCCCCTGTAAAGCTCCATTCAGATGTCCGCATGATTTTTACAGATGCACTGATAGATGGATCGGATCCGCAAAACGCATCCGGACGTCTGAATGAAGCCTTACAGGGGCATGATCAATGACTGTGGTGATCACCCCATATAGACTCCCTGATCACCCCCCTGTCATTGATTACCCCCCTGTAAAGCTCCATTCAGATGTCCGCATGATTTTTACGGATCCACTGATAGATGGATCGGATCCGCAAAACGCATCCGGACGTCTGAATGAAGCCTTACAGGGGCGTGATCAATGACTGTGGTGATCACCCCATATAGACTCCCTGATCACCCCCCTGTAAAGCTCCATTCAGATGTCCGCATGATTTTTACGGATGCACTGATAGATGGATCGGATCCGCAAAACGCATCCGGACGTCTGAATGAAGCCTTACAGGGG
This sequence comes from Bufo bufo, assembly GCF_905171765.1. Lineage (NCBI taxonomy): Eukaryota > Metazoa > Chordata > Amphibia > Anura > Bufonidae > Bufo > Bufo bufo. The sequence goes on along the minus strand of NC_053395.1, from coordinate 144,538,526 downwards.
CATGATCAATGACTGTGGTGATCACCCCATATAGACTCCCTGATCACCCCCCTGTCATTGATTACACCCCTGTCATTGATCACCCCCCTGTAAAGCTCCATTCAGATGTCCGCATGATTTTTACAGATGCACTGATAGATGGATCGGATCCGCAAAACGCATCCGGACGTCTGAATGAAGCCTTACAGGGGCATGATCAATGACTGTGGTGATCACCCCATATAGACTCCCTGATCACCCCCCTGTCATTGATTACCCCCCTGTAAAGCTCCATTCAGATGTCCGCATGATTTTTACGGATCCACTGATAGATGGATCGGATCCGCAAAACGCATCCGGACGTCTGAATGAAGCCTTACAGGGGCATGATCAATGACTGTGGTGATCACCCCATATAGACTCCCTGATCACCCCCCTGTAAAGCTCCATTCAGATGTCCGCATGATTTTTACGGATGCACTGATAGATGGATCGGATCCGCAAAACGCATCCGGACGTCTGAATGAAGCCTTACAGGGGCGTGATCACCCCATATAGACTCCCTGATCACCCCCCTGTCATTGATTACCCCCCTGTAAAGCTCCATTCAGATGTCCGCATGATTTTTACGGATGCACTGATAGATGGATCGGATCCGCAAAACGCATCGGGACGTCTGAATGAAGCCTTACACGGGCGTGATCAATGACTGTGGTTATCACCCCATATAGACTCCCTGATCACCCCCCTGTCATTGATCACCCCCCTGTCATTGATCACCCCCCTGTCATTGATCACCCCTCTGTAAGGCTTCATTCAGACATTTTTTTGGCCCAAGTTAGCGGAATTATTTTTTTTTTTCTTACAAAGTCTCATATTCCACTAACTTGTGTCAAAAAATAAAATCTCACATGAACTCCCCATACCCCTCACGGAATCCAAATGCGTAAAATTTTTTAGACATTTATATTCCAGACTTCTTCTCATGCTTTAGGGCCCCTAGAATGCCAGGGCAGTATAAATACCCCACATGTGACCCCATTTCGGAAAGAAGACACCCCCAGGTATTCCGTGAGGGGCATATTGAGTCCATGAAAGATTGAAATTTTTGTCCCAAGTTAGCGGAACGGGAGACTTTGTGAGAAAAAAATTAAAAATATCAATTTCCGCTAACTTGTGCCAAAAAAAATAAATTTCTATGAACTCGCCATGCCCCTCATTGAATACCTTGGGGTGTCTTCTTTCCAAAATGGGGTCACATGTGGGGTATTTATACTGCCCTGGCATTCTAGGGGCCCCAAAGCGTGAGAAGAAGTCTGGTATCCAAATGTCTAAAAATGCCCTCCTAAAAGGAATTTGGGCACCTTTGCGCATCTAGGCTGCAAAAAAGTGTCACACATCTGGTATCGCCGTACTCAGGAGAAGTTGGGGAATGTGTTTTGGGGTGTCATTTTACATATACCCATGCTGGGTGAGAGAAATATCTTGGTCAAATGCCAACTTTGTATAAAAAAATGGGAAAAGTTGTCTTTTGTCAAGATATTTCTCTCACCCAGCAAGGGTATATGTAAAATGACACCCCAAAACACATTCCCCAACTTCTCCTGAATACGGCGATACCACATGTGTGACACTTTTTTGCAGCCTAGGTGGGCAAAGGGGCCCATATTCCAAAGAGCACCTTTAGGATTTCACAGGTCATTTACCTACTTACCACACATTAGGGCCCCTGGAAAATGCCAGGGCAGTATAACTACCCCACAAGTGACCCCATTTTGGAAAGAAGACACCCCAAGGTATTCCGTGAGGGGAATGGCGAGTTCTTAGAATTTTTTATTTTTTGTCACAAGTGAGTGGAAAATGCTGATTTTTTAATTTTTTTTATACAAAGTCTCATATTCCACTAACTTGTAACAAAAAATAAAAACTTCCATGAACTCACTATGCCCATCAGCGAATACCTTGGGGTCTCTTCTTTCCAAAATGGGGTCACTTGTGGGGTAGTTATACTGCTCTGGCATTCTAGGGGCCCAAATGTGTGGTAAGGAGTTTGAAATCAAATTCTGTAAAAAATGACCTGTGAAATCCGAAAGGTGCTCTTTGGAATATGGGCCCCTTTGCCCACCTAGGCTGCAAAAAAGTGTCACACATCTGGTATCTCTGTATTCAGGAGAAGTTGAGGAATGTGTTTTGGGGTGTCTTTTTACATATACCCATGCTGGGTGAGATAAATATCTTGGTCAAATGCCAACTTTGTATAAAAAAATGGGAAAAGTTGTCTTTTGCCAAGATATTTCTCTCACCCAGCATGGGTATATGTAAAATGACACCCCAAAACACATTCCCCAACTTCTCCTGAATACGGAGATACCAGATGTGTGACACTTTTTTGCAGCCTAGGTGGGCAAAGGGGCCCATATTCCAAAGAGCACCTTTCGGATTTCACAGGTCATTTTTTACAGAATTTGATTTCAAACTCCTTACCACACATTTGGGCCCCTAGAATCCAGGGCAGTATAACTACCCCACAAGTGACCCCATTTTGGAAAGAAGAGACCCCAAGGTATTCGCTGATGGGCATAGTGAGTTCATGGAAGTTTTTATTTTTTGTCACAAGTTAGTGGAATATGAGACTTTGTATGAAAAAAATAATAAAAAAAAAAATCATCATTTTCCACTAACTTGTGACAAAAAATAAAAAATTCTAGGAACTTGCCATGCCCCTCACGGAGTACCTTGGGGTGTCTTCTTTCCAAAATGGGGTCACTTGTGGGGTAGTTATACTGCCCTGGCATTCTAGGGGCCCAAATGTGTGGTAAGGAGTTTGAAATCAAATTCTGTAAAAAATGACCTGTGAAATCCGAAAGGTGCTCTTTGGAATATGGGCCCCTTTGCCCACCTAGGCTGCAAAAAAGTGTCACACATGTGGTATCTCCGTACTCAGGAGAAGTTGGGGAATGTGTTTTGGGGTGTCATTTTACATATACCCATGCTGGGTGAGAGAAATATCTTGGCAAAAGACAACTTTTCCCATTTTTTTATACAAAGTTGGCATTTGACCAAGATATTTCTCTCACCCAGCATGGGTATATATAAAATGACACCCCAAAACACATTCCCCACCTTCTCCTGAGTACGGAGATACCAGATGTGTGACACTTTTTTGCAGCCTAGGTGGGCAAAGGGGCCCATATTCCAAAGAGCACCTTTCGGATTTCACAGGTCATTTTTTACAGAATTTGATTTCAAACTCCTTACCACACATTTGGGCCCCTAGAATGCCAGGGCAGTATAACCACCCCACAAGTGACCCCATTTTGGAAAGAAGAGACCCCAAGGTATTTCGTGATGGGCATAATGAGTTCATAGAAGTTTTTATTTTTTGTCACAAGTTAGTGGAATATGAGACTTTGTAAGAAAAAAAAAAAAAAAAAAAAAAATCATCATTTTCCGCTAACTTGTGACAAAAAATAAAAAGTTCTATGAACTCACTATGCCCATCAGCGAATACCTTAGGGTGTGTACTTTCCGAAATGGGGTCATTTGTGGGGTGTTTGTACTGTCTGGGCATTGTAGAACCTCAGGAAACATGACAGGTGCTCAGAAAGTCAGAGCTGCTTCAAAAAGCGGAAATTTTACATTTTTGTACCATAGTTTGTAAACACTATAACTTTTACCCAAAGCATTTTTTTTTTACCCAAACATTTTTTTTTTATCAAAGACATGTAGAACAATAAATTTAGAGCAAAATTTATATATGGATCTCGTTTTTTTTGCAAAATTTTGCAACTGAAAGTGAAAAATGTCATTTTTTTGCAAAAAAATCGTTAAATTTCAATTAATAACAAAAAAAGTTAAAATGTCAGCAGCAATGAAATACCACCAAATGAAAGCTCTATTAGTGAGAAGAAAAGGAGGTAAAATTCATTTGGGTGGTAAGTTGCATGACCGAGCAATAAACGGTGAAAGTAGTGTAGGTCAGAAGTGTAAAAAGTGGCCTGGTCTTTCAGGGTGTTTAAGCACTGGGGGCTGAGGTGGTTAAGGGGAAACATGTAAATGTGTTGGAATGGCCTAGTAAAAGCCCAGATCTCAATCCAATAGAAAATCGGTGGTCAGACTTAAAGATTGCTGTTTACAAGTGCAAACCATCCAACTTGAAGGAGCCTTTCAAAGTTGTGAGCATGTTCTGTGAATTAAATGATGCAAATCCTCAAACAATCCATGTTCATTCCAGGTTGTTAGACACCAAAACACAAAAAAAGTCAAAGTCAAGGGGAGGGGGGGGGGGGGGGGGGGGGGAATACTTTTGCAAGGCACTGTACATTTGTTAAGACTTTAAGGGTCAATCCAATAGTCAACAAGAAGTGTTACAGCTGAAAGATGTCTGTGTATGGGTGCCCACAGCCCCTCCACCTGCATATTTGTACATTCAAATCATGACCTTAAAATTTTGACAATATGAAAGAGCAGATGAGGGCCCCTCACTACCTGTAAATAAGTAATATGAGCTGGTAGGTGACATACAGAAATTGAGAGGCTTATTGAAAGACTGAAACAGCTCTATGGATAACCTCCATAGAAAGGATCAGACTTTTCGAGATCTGACAAAAGCAACAGAGTGTATTCACAAACTGCATTTCACTTCAACTTATCATGTTTTTCAATGCGTAATGACTGGAAAGGCTCGCCATTAGTAATCTGTGTGAGCTGAAAGTTGGATGAGGAAACCCTTCTAACAAAAAAGCCATTTAAAGACTAAATTAATTAGTATTTTACCCCCCCCCCCCCAAAAAAAAAGTGATCAAACTAGATAAACTCTTGGGGTATCTTTTGGATAGGCCATCAATATCACATTAGCCGGCTCTAACTCCTCAATATTTACATTGGTGAATATTGGTTTGTACTACCAAATCTGGTACTTTTAGTAGTGGAGCTGCAAAGTATTGCAGCTTTCTCCCAATCACACAAACACTTTTTTTTTTTTTTTTTACTTTATTAGTCCAATAAGGCTTGTTTCACATACACAGTAGGAGATCCAGCAGACTTTTCCTGCAGAGATCAGCCTGCCAGAGATTTCTGAATCAGGCATTGCCGAGCGATACCAGAATGCCTACCATCCCCACTAACTGTAATGGGGTCCAGAGATCCTGCCGCTCCCCGCCACCCAATGCCGGAGCAGACTGCTGGAAGGTGGTACTGCATATGTGAAAGCAGCCTAAGTGAACCTGAAGTGTATGGGGTGCAGTGTACTGTGCCTACCTGGCAGTATCCTACTGACCAGCAGCCTATTAATGGCATAATAGGTTTCCATACAGGCAGACCTGGAGGTCATTTTTAGGCCTCTGGCTATTGTAGTAACCCACCGGGTCAATCGGGGAGACAGAGATGGCCTCATCCCTCTGTGTAACCACTTAGATTCCATGGTAAAACGGGCTAGGGCAGCGCCAAATCCCACCCATTAGTGCTGGTGACATCACCGTGAACACTGCTAGGCGGAGGTAAGTTTCAAAACAAAAAAGCCCTTGCCCTGCATTATACAGTGCAGGGCAAGGGAGAGCATCGGAGCATGAAATGCTCATCTCAAAAGGGGCTGCCTAAGTGAAGAAGGGGATATGTCAGAGTTAAGCTCTGAACCCAGACAGCCCCTTTAAGCCAGGCAGACTGCCTGAACGGGTTGATCACACTGATTAAAATGATAGCTTATTTATGTCTGTATGGTGCACCATTCCAGAAAACTGAACTTTTCTAATATGCTAATTAGCTTGTTGGAGCACCAAGAGGGTGTGATGAGTTTTTATAAAGAAAAACGTTCTTTTAATTAGTTTTTTGTTATTAGAGTACTCGATTAATCGTTGGATTCATCGATAGAATACTCGATTACAAAAATAGTCGATAGCTGCAGCCCTAGTATGTATGTTACAGCAGATGCTCGCTCCTGATGGTATGGAATGAGCTCCATAAATGTATGGCATTTCACTTTAACATCTTCCCACCCATGACATAAATGTATGCCATAAGGAGTGAAGGGGTTAACCCCATTATGAAAAACTGCCAAACACAACTGCCTGGCACCCTGCCCTTTACATTTTCTTTTGCACCTGGTACAAATACAGTAAAGTAATTAACTATCTTATCAGGCCAACCTCCAACACACATCACCACTTAAGATATAAGCTGCTGGGTATGTTCCTAAAAAACATGTAAAACACTGCGTCAGTATTTTTTTCCTAAGCTGCACCACACTTGATCTATACTGTTGTATTAATGCTCAGCCAATTCACTGGTTTTTAACTGAGTATTCAATTTTGAAAAGCCCTTCCTTAACCACTTAAGGACCACAGGTTTATACCCCCCTAAAGACCAGGCCCTTTTTTACAAATCGGCACTCCACAACTTTAGCGGTTTATTGCTCGGTCATGCAACTTACCACCCAAATGAATTTTACCTCCTTTTCTTCTCACTAATATAGCTTTCATTGGGTGGTATTTCATTGCTGCTGACATTTTAACTTTTTTTGTTATTAATCGAAATTTAACGATTTTTTTGCAAAAAAATGACATTTTTCACTTTCAGTTGCAAAATTTTGCAAAAAAAACGACATCCATATATAAATTTTTCTCTAAATTTATTGTTATACATGTCTTTGATAACAAAAAAAATGGTTTGGGTAAAAGTTATAGCGTTTACAAACTATGGTACAAAAATGTGAATTTCCGCTTTTTGAAGCAGCTCTGACTTTCTGAGCACCTGTCATGTTTCCTGAGGTCCTACAATGCCCAGACAGTACAAACACCCCACAAATGACCCCATTTCGGAAAGTAGACACCCTAAGGTATTCGCTGATGGGCATAGTGAGTTCATAGAACTTTTTATTTTTTGTCACAAGTTAGTGGAAAATTATGATTTTTTTTTTCTTTTTTTTTTTTCTTACAAAGTCTCATATTCCACTAACTTGTGACAAAAAATAAAAACTTCTATGAACTCACTATGCCCATCAGCGAATACCTTGGGGTGTCTTCTTTCCAAAATGGGGTCACTTGTGAGGTAGTTATACTGCCCTGGCATTCTAGGGGCCCAAATGTGTGGTAAGTAGTTTGAAATCAAAATGTGTAAAAAATGACCGGTGAAATCCGAAAGGTGCTCTTTGGAATGTGGGCCCCTTTGCCCACCTAGGCTGCAAAAAAGTGCCACACATCTGGTATCGCCGTACTCAGGAGAAGTTGGGCAATGTGTTTTGGGGTGTCATTTTACATATACCCATGCTGGGTGAGAGAAATATTTTGGTCAAATGCCAACTTTGTATAAAAAAATGGGAAAAGTTGTCTTTTGCCAAGATATTTCTCTCACCCAGCATGGGTATATGTAAAATGACACCCCAAAACACATTCCCCAACTTCTCCTGAGTACGGAGATACCAGATGTGTGACACTTTTTTGCAGCCTAGGTGGGCAAAGGGGCCCATATTCCAAAGAGCACCTTTCGGATTTCACTGGTCATTTTTTACACATTTTGATTTCAAACTTCTTACCACACATTTGGGCCCCTAGAATGCCAGGGCAGTATAACTACCCCACAAGTGACCCCATTTTGGAAAGAAGACACCCCCAGGTATTTCGTGATGGGCATAGTGAGTTCATGGAAGTTTTTATTTTTTGTCACAAGTTAGTGGAATATGAGACTTTGTAAGGGGAAAAAAAAAATAAAAATCATAATTTTCCGCTAACTTGTGACAAAAAATATAAAATTCTAGGAACTCGCCATGCCCCTCACGGAATACCTTCGGGTGTCTTCTTTCCAAAATGGGGTCACTTGTGGGGTAGTTATACTGCCCTGGCATTTTCCAGGGGCCCTAATGTGTGGTAAGTAGGTAAATGACCTGTGAAATCCTAAAGGTGCTCTTTGGAATGTGGGCCCCTTTGCCCACCTAGGCTGCAAAAAAGTGTCACACATGTGGTATCGCCGTATTCAGGAGAAGTTGGGCAATGTGTTTTGGGGTGTCTTTTTACATATACTCATGCTGGGTGAGAGAAATATCTCGGCAAAAGACAACTTTTCCCATTTTTTTATACAAAGTTGGCATTTGACCAAGATATTTATCTCACCCAGCATGGGTATATGTAAAATGACACCCCAAAACACATTGCCCAACTTCTCCTGAGTACGGCGATACCAGATGTGTGACACTTTTTTGCAGCCTAGATGCGCAAAGGGGCCCACATTACTTTTATGAGGGCATTTTTAGACATTTGGATCCCAGACTTCTTCTCACGCTTTAGGGCCCCTAAAATGCCAGGGCAGTATAAATACCCCACATGTGACCCCATTTTGGAAAGAAGACACCCCAAGGTATTCAATGAAGGGCATGGCGAGTTCATAGAATTTTTTTTTTTTGGCACAAGTTAGCGGAAATTGATTTTATTTATTTTTTTCTCACAAATTCTCCCGTTCCGCTAACTTGGGACAAAAATTTCAATCTTTCATGGACTCAATATGCCCCTCACGGAATACCTGGGGGTGTCTTCTTTCCGAAATGGGGTCACATGTGTGGTATTTATACTGCCCTGGCATTCTAGGGGCCCTAAAGCGTGAGAAGAAGTCTAGAATATAAATGTCTAAAAAATTTTACGCATTTGGATTCCGTGAGGGGTATGGTGAGATCATGTGAGATTTAATTTTTTGACACAAGTTAGTGGTATATGAGACTTTGTAAGAAAAAAATAATAATTTCCGCTAACTTGGGCCAAAAAAATGTCTGAATGGACAGAGGGATGAAAATGTAAGGACAGAGGGGTGATCAATGACAGGGGGGTGATCAATGACAGGGGGGTGATCAGGGAGTCTATATGGGGTGATCACCCCCCTGTCATTGATCACCCCCCCTATAAGGCTCCATTTAGATGTCCGTATGTGTTTTGCGGATCCGATCCATGTATCCGTGGATCCGTAAAAATCATACGGACATCTGAATGCAGCCTGACAGGGGGGGTGATCAATGACAGGGGGGGTGATCAATGACAGGGGGGTGATCAGGGAGTCTATATGGGGTGATCACCCCCCCCTGGAAGGCTCCAGGGAGACGCCTGTATGTGTTTTGCGGATCCGATCCATCTATCAGTGGATCCGTAAAAATCATGCGGACGTCTGAATGGAGCTTTACAGGGGGGTGATCAATGACAGGGGGGTAATCAATGACAGGGGGGTGATCAGGGAGTCTATATGGGGTGATCACCACAGTCATTGATCACGCCACTGTAAGGCTCCATTCAGACGTCCGTATGCGTTTTGCGGATCCGATCCATCTATCAGTGGATCCGTAAAAATCATGCGGACGTCTGAATGGAGCTTTACAGGGGGGTGATCAATGACAGGGGGGTAATCAATGACAGGGGGGTAATCAGGGAGTCTATATGGGGTGATCACCACAGTCATTGATCACGCCCCTGTAAGGCTCCATTCAGACGTCCGTATGCGTTTTGCGGATCCGATCCATCTATCAGTGGATCCGTAAAAATCATGCGGACGTCTGAATGGAGCTTTACAGGGGGTGATCAATGACAGGGGGGTAATCAATGACAGGGGGGTGATCAGGGAGTCTATATGGGGTGATCACCACAGTCATTGATCACGCCCCTGTAAGGCTCCATTCAGACGTCCGTATGCGTTTTGCGGATCCGATCCATCTATCAGTGGATCCATAAAAATCATGCGGACGTCTGAACGGAGCTTTACAGGGGGGTGATCAATGACAGGGGGGTGATCAATGACAGGGGGGTGATCAGGGAGTCTATATGGGGTGATCACCACAGTCATTGATCACGCCCCTGTAAGGCTCCATTCAGACGTCCGTATGCGTTTTGCGGATCCGATCCATCTATCAGTGGATCCGTAAAAATCATGCGGACATCTGAATGGAGCTTTACAGGGGGGTGATCAATGACAGGGGGGTAATCAATGACAGGGGGGTAATCAATGACAGGGGGGTGATCAGGGAGTCTATATGGGGTGATCAAGGGTGAATAAGGGGTTAATAAGTGACAGGGGGGGGGGGTGTAGTGTTGTGGTGCTTACCTCTCTTACCTTCCGTTCCTGTGTGCGCGCGTTCACAGGAAATCTCGGCTCACGCAAGATGACGCCAATCGGCGTTAGCGTAGCCTGGGGGAGCCGCCGCGATGACGCCTTTCGGCGTTACAGTTGCGGCAAGTGGTTAAAGGGGTTATCTGACCTCCAAAGCAATTTTAAATACGACCCTGAAAGTGTTTAGCACAAAAGGGAATGTTTTTTATATCTATTTATTAATTATTATATATATATATATATATATATATATATATATATATATATATATATACAGTTGCAAGAAAAAGTATGTGAACCCTTTGGAATGATATGGATTTCTGCACAAATTGGTCATAAAATGTGATCTGATCATCTAAGTCACAACAATAGACAATCACAGTCTGCTTAAACTAATAACACACAAAGAATTAAATGTTACCATGTTTTTATTGAACACACCATGTAAGCATTCACAGTGCAGGTGTAAAAAGTATGTGAACCCCTAGACTAATGACATCTGCAAGAGCAAATTGGAGTGAGGTGTCAGCCAACTGGAGTCCAATCAATGAGATGAGGTTGGAGATGTTGGTTACAGCTGCCCTGCCTTATAAAAAACACACACCAGTTCTGGGTTTGCTTTTCGCAAGAAACATTGCCTGATGTGAATGATGCCTCGCACAAAAGAGCTCTCAGAAGACCTACAATTAAGAATTGTTGACTTGCATAAAGCTGGAAAGGGTTATAAAAGTATCTCCAAAAGCCTTGCCGTTCATCAGTCCACGGTAAGACAAATTGTCTATAAATGGAGAAAGTTCAGCACTGCTGCTACTCTCCCTAGGAGTGGCCGTCCTGTAAAGATGACTGCAAGAGCACAGCGCAAACTGCTCAATGAGGTAAAGAAGAATCCTAGAGTGTCAGCTAAAGACTTACAAAAGTCTCTGGTATATGCTAACATCCCTGTTAGCGAATCTATGATACGTAAAACACTAAACAAGAATGGATTTCATGGGAGGAGACCACAGAGGAAGCCACTGCTTTCCAAAAAAAACATTGCTGCACGTTTACAGTTTGCACAAGAGCACCTGGATGTTCCACATCAGTACTGGCAAAATATTCTGTGGACAGATGAAACCAAAGTGGAGTTGTTTGGAAGAAACACACAACACTATGTTTGGAGAAAAAGAGGCACAGCACACCAACATCAAAACCTCATCCCAACTGTGAAGTTTGGTGGTGGGGGCATCATGGTTTGGGGCTGCTTTGCTGCGTCAGGGCCTGGGCGGATTGCCATCATCGAAGGAAATATGAATTCCCAAATTTATCAAGACATTTTGCAGGAGAACCTAAGGCCATCTGTCCACCAGCTTAAGCTCAACAGAAGATGGGTGTTGCAACAGGATAACGACCCAAAGCATAGAGGTAAATCGACAACAGATTGGCTTAAACAGAAGAAAATCCGCCTTCTGGAGTGGCCCAGTCGGAGTCCTGACCTCAACCCGATGGAGATGCTGTGGCATGACCTCAAGAAAGCGATTCACACCAGACATCCCAAGAATATTGCTGAACTGAAACAGTTCTGTATAGAGGAATGGTCAAGAATTACTCCTGACCGTTGTGCACGTCTGATCTGCAACTACAGGAAACGTTTGGTGGAAGTTATTGCTGCCAAAGGAGGTTCAACCAGTTATTAAATCCAAGGGTTCACATACTTTTTCCACCTGCACTGTGAATGTTTACATGGCGTGTTCAATAAAAACATGGTAACATTTAACTCTTTGTGTGTTATTAGTTTAAGCAGACTGTGATTGTCTATTGTTGTGACTTAGATGAAGATCAGATCACATTTTATGACCAATTTGTGCAGAAATCCATATCATTCCAAAAGGGTTCACATACTTTTTCTTGCAACTGTATATATTTTTTTTTTTTTTTGTATTTACTCTCATACTTGCTCATTTATTTTTATTTTTTGGGAAAGGGTAAGTATGGGCCGTTATGGTGGATTCAAGAAAACAGAACTACCAGTAAGGGACAACTGCTTGTAAAACTCGTCTGCCAAACCTCAGGTCGTCTCAGGTGCCTGCCTTACAAATTTGGTCCAGAGAAACACAAGCCTTTTCAGCCAAGAAGAAACCATTGCATGAGTAGAGTGTGCCTTAATACCTGAAGGACACGGGAGACCCTGAGTAGAGTAGCAGATAGCAATAGGGGATTTGATCCATCTACCTATAGAGGCGCTAGAAAGCTTTTTACCCTTGTTGCTACATACAAACTGGATTAAGAGATTAGCATCTTTCCGGAACGACTTTGTGGCCTCTAGGTAATGAATAATAGCTCTTCTAACATCCAAGGAATGAAACGGTTCTTCTTTAGGATTGTTACAGAATGAGGGTAAACTTATTTCCTGATTTCTGTGGAAAGTAGATACTACCTTTGGTAAAAACCACGGATCTAATCTGAGCGAAACCGATGTCATCAGATATACGGTTGCAAGAAAAAGTATGTGAACCCTTTGCAATTATATGGATTTCTGCACAAATTGGTCATAAAATATGATCTGATCTTCATCTAAGTCACAACAATAGACAATCACAGTCTGCTTAAACTAATAACACACAAAGAATTAAATGTTACCATGTTTTTATTGAACACACCATGTAAACATTCACAGTGCAGGTGGCAAAAGTATGTGAACCCTTGGATTTAATAACTGGTTGAACCTGTAGTTGCAGATCAGACGTGCACAACGGTCAGGAGTAATTCTTGACCATTCCTCTTTACAGAAATGTTACAGTTCAGCAATATTCTTGGGATGTCTGGTGTGAATTGCTTTCTTGAGGTCATGCCACAGCATCTCAATCGGGTTGAAGTCAGGACTCTGACTGGGCCACTCCAGAAGGCGTACTTTCTTCTGTTTAAGCCATTCTGTTGTTGATTTACTTCTATGCTTTGGGTCGTTGTCCTGTTGCAACACACATCTTCTGTTGAGCTTCAGCTGGTGGACAGATGGCCTTAAGTTCTCCTGCAAAATGTCTTGATAAACTTGGAAAATCATTTTTGCTTCAATGATAGCGATCCGTCCAGGCCCTGACGCAGCAAAGCAGCCCCAAACCATGATTCCCCCACCACCATACTTCACAGTTGGGATGAGGTTTTGATGTTAGTGTGCTGTGCCTCTTTCTCCACACATAGTGTTGTGTGTTTCTTCCAAACAACTCAACTTTGGTTTCATCTGTCCACAGAATATTTTGCCAGTACTGCTGTGGAACATCCAGGTGCTCTTGTGCAAACTGTAAACGTGCAGCGATGTTTTTTATGGACAGCAGTGGCTTCCTCTGTGATATCCTCCCATGAAATCCATTCTTGTTTAGTGTTTTAAGTATCGTAGATTCGCTAACAGGGATGTTAGCATATGCCAGAGACTTTTGTAAGTCTTTAGCTGACACTCTAGGATTCTTCTTTACCTCATTGAGCAGTCTGCGCTGTGCTCTTGCAGTCATCTTTACAGTATGGCCACTCCTAGGGAGAGTAGCAGCAGTGCTGAACTTTCTCCATTTATAGACAATTTGTCTTACCATGGACTGATGAACAGCAAGGCTTTTGGATACTTTTATAACCCTTTCCAGCTTTATGCAAGTCAACAATTCTTAATCGTAGGTCTTCTGAGAGCTCTTTTGTGCGAGGCATCATTCACATCAGGCAATGCTTCTTGTGAAAAGCAAACCCAGAACTGGTGTGTGTTTTTTATAGGGCAGGGCAGCTGTAATCAACACCTCCAATCTCATCTCATTGATTGGACTTTAGTTGGCTGACACCTCACTCCAATTAGCTCTTGGAGATGTCATTAGTCAAGGGGTTCACATACTTTTTCCACCTGCACTGCAAATGTTTACATGGTGTGCTCAATAAAAACATGGTAACATTTAATTATTTGTGTGTTATTAGTTTAAGCAGACTGTGATTGTCTATTGTTGTGACTTAGATGAAGATCAGATCACATTTTATGACCAATTTGTGCAGAAATCGATATCATTCCAAAGGGTTCACATACTTTTTCTTGCAACTGTAGTTAAGTAGGGTTTCCTGGATGAAAGAGACTGAATTTTCACCTATCCGTCCTGCGGAGGTAATGGCTATGAGGAAGGCTGTTTTAAATGATAGATGCTTTTAAGAACTATCTATGATAGGTTCAAAGGGAGGTTTTGATAGATTAATGAGGACAATATTAAGGTCCCACTGCGGAACACGTGGTCCTATGGAAGGTCTTAACCTAGAGGCAGCTGTCATAAACCTTTTAATCCAGTGATGTTCGGCTAATTTAGTATCATAGAAAATACTCCATGCAGAGATCTGAACCCTTAAAGTGCCAGGTCCAAGACCAAGATCTAGACCTTGCTGAAGAAAATCTAGAATTTTCTGAATAACTGGTTTTGATTTATTTGGCGCTGCATCCGCTAACCATCCGCAGAACTTTTTCCATATTTTAAAATAAATAGCGGAGGTGACTTTCTTTCTACTGGCTTTAGGGGTATTAATTACTCTGTCGGAGAGACCCTGTTGTCTTAGGATGTCGCCCTCAGGATCCAAGCTGCTAGCTTGAAGATCTTTGGGTCTGGATGACAAACTGGTCCCTGTGTGAGAATATCCTCCTGATGAGGTAATATCCAAGGTTCTTCAATCGAAATCTGCTTCAGAATCAGAAACCAACTCCTTTTGGGCCAGTAAGGAGTTATTAGGATTAAAGGGTTTCTATCACTTCGTATGACATATTTAGGTGTCAGACACTAGCGATCCGCTAGTGTCTGCTCTAACAAACCATCCTAATATGATAGGCTTTGGGGCAGCCGTTTTGCTAAAATAACAACTTATATCTATATGCTAATGAGCCTCTAGGTGCTATGGGGGCGTCATTAGCACCTAGAGGCTCCGTCTACCTTCATAAACTGTCGCCGCCCAGCGCGTCTCTCCAGCCCGCCCATCTGCTGCTGAATGCGATCCTCGCCGTGCGCGTCTCTGTTCTGCGCATGCGCAGTGAATGTCTGACCGCTTCCCTGCTCAGACATCTCCACTGCGCCGGTTCCTCGGAGCACTATGATGTCATCGGCGCAGGCGAAACCCTTTAAAGTCACCGGATCTCGGAGTATCTTTTGAATTGTCTGGGTTATCAGAGGAAAGGCATATGCCAGGTCCCAATTACGAACTAGGGAGAAAGCATCTACTGCCCAAGGATTTTCTCTGTGGTTTAGAGAACAGAATTTTTGAAATTTTGCATCCCCCCTTGAGGTGAATAGGTCGATCTTTGGAGTTCCCCATAGGTGTTGGACTTCTTTTAACGTATGCCAAACTGCTTTTACTTCTCTGAAATTTGAGGAGAATGAAATCATGTCTTCTGGCCAGAGACCTTGAAACACCTGATTTCCTACTTTTGCACCCCAACCTGACTTGCTGGCATCCGTCTGGATTACAACTTCTGGACTTCTGTGCCAAGAGATTCCTTGCTGAATGTTCTTTTCCCTTTACCACCAGTTCAAGTACAACGTCACAAATCTGGGAATGAGTATTTTCTTGTCTAATGATGACGGATTCCTGTTCCAGTTTCTTAGAATCCATGATTGAATTACTCTTGTGTGCGCCTGGCTCCATGCTACTGAGGTTATACACAAAGTCAGGGTACCTAGAACACTCATTGCTTCCCTTACCGAGCAGCACTGACGACTCGAGACTGTAATTTTATTATTTTTCTCTTCAGTTCCGATATCTTTTCCTCTGTCAAAAAGGAAGCTTGTTCCTTTGAATCCAGGAGAATTCCCAGGAACTTCCTTTTTGTTGCTGGATGTAGAAAGGTTTTCTCCTAGATTCTCGAATTTTTTTTTATGAAGAAATCTGTTTCTGAGCGTTTCCGCTTCCGTTCTTCCAATTACCAGAAAGTCATCTAGACAGGTAACAATTATACCCTCTTTTTCTATCACCAATTTCGTAAAAATTCTTGGTGCTGAAATAAATTCAGAACGGAAGAGCCGTGAATTGGAAGTGATGTATTAATCCTGCTGCGTTTTTTATAGGAAACCTTAAAGGGGTTGGTGTCACGGATGGTGTTGCAGAAAACTGGAAGTTATAAATAAACATCCGACTGACTTGATCCCAAACTAAGGAACATATGGGTGAGCCCTATAAAACCCCTAGAGCTCTCCCTGACTGCTTTGCCCATGCAAAGATCTTTATGATAGAAAATTGCATGCCCTCGTACCTAGACTGAGTGACACCTGAAAACCCTATAATAGTGAGGGGACACGACCACCGGCTCCCTCCCCTTAATACGGAGGGAGTCAGGGTCACCTAGAATCAAGCCAGCACGGAAACACAAATAAAGGAAAAGACTTATCTGAGGAACCAGCAGTTGCAGCCTCTTGCAGTGAACACAATCCAGGAAGTAGTATAAACCGCAAAGTGAGGCAGTATGGGAGGGAATATAAAGGGAGGCAATCAGTGTAAATAGATGACAGCTGGGATAAGGAAAAGAGATGACAAAGTGAAACCAAAACAAAGAATATCATGCAAGAGGTACAGAAGAACATCTGCCACAGCTTCTCAGAGAGCTGGCGGTGACAGTACCCCTCCATCTACGAGTTGACTCCGGACACTCAGAGCCCACCTTCTCAGGTTGGGACCTATGGAAAGCCCTGATAAGACGAGTGGCCTTAATGTCCGCCACTGGGACCCACATCCTCTCCTCAGGACCATAACCCTCCCAATGAACGAGGTACTGGAGAGAACCGCGGATAATGCGAGAATCCACAATCCTAGAGACCTGAAATTCAAGATTACCATCAACAACAATCGGAGAAGGAGGCAAAGAGGAGGGTACAGTGGGTTGTACATACGGTTTTAATAGGGACCTGTGAAAAACATTATGGATCTTCCAAGTCTGAGGAAGATCAAGACGGAAGGCAACGGGATTGATGACAGACAAGATCTTGTAAGGCCCAATAAACTTACGACCCAACTTCCAGGAGGGAACCTTCAGTTTGATATTCTTTGCAGACAACCACACCAGATCACCCACATTCAGGTCCGGACCAGTCACACGTCTCTTATCCGCCACACGCTTATATCTTTCACTCATCCTCTTCAGATTACCCTTAATCTTTTGCCAAATAAATGACAAAGACGAGGAAAATCTCTCCTCATCAGGTAAAACAGAAGACCCCTCTCCAGAGAATGTCCCAAACTGCGGATGAAACCCATATGCACCAAAAAATGGTGACTTATCCGAGGACTCCTGGCGACGGTTATTTAAAGCAAACTCAGCAAGGGACAAAAAAAAGAACACCAATCCTCCTGATTCTCTGCCACAAAACAGCGCAGATATGTCTCCAGATTCTGATTGACACGTTCGGTCTGGCCATTCGACTGCGGGTGAAAAGCACAAGAGAACGACAACCGAACCCCCAAGCGAGAACAGAAGGCCTTCCAGAATCTGGAAACAAACCGCGTGCCCCTATCAGAAACTATGTTTGAAGGAATGCCATGCAATTTGACATTGTGATCAACAAATGCTTGCGCCCGCGTTTTAGCATTGGGTAACCCAGGAAAGGGAATGAAATGCGCCATTTTGCTAAAACGGTCCACTACTACCAGAATTACAGTTTTCCCCGAGGAACGAGGCAGGTCCGTAATGAAGTCCATGGACAGATGCGTCCAAGGACGGGAAGGAATGGGTAACGGGAGGAGAGAACCCGATGGCCGTGAATGAGGGACCTTGGCACGAGCGCAGGTCTCGCAGGCTGCCACAAAACCCTCAACCGTCTTACGAAGAGCCGGCCACCAGAATCTCCGAGCAATGAGATCCATTGTGGCTCTACTCCCCGGGTGCCCAGCAAACACACTATCGTGGTGCGCCTTAAAAACCTTGTGTCGTAAAGCGAGAGGCACAAACAACCTCCCAGGAGGACAAAGATCAGGAGCCTCTGCCTGGGCTGCCTGAACCTCTGCCTCCAAATCAGGATAAAGAGCAGAGACGACCACCCCTTCAGCCAAAATGGGACCCGGGTCTTCAAAGTTCCCCCCTCCCGGAAAACAACGTGACAGGGCATCAGCCTTCACATTTTTAACCCCAGGGCGGAACATGACAACAAAATTAAACCTAGAAAAGAATAAAGACCATCTGGTCTGTCTCGGGTTCAGATGCTTGGCTGATTCCAAGTAGGCCAGATTCTTATGGTCGGTAAACACGGTAATAGGGTGTCTGGCTCCCTCTAGCCAATGGCGCCATTCCTCAAAAGCTAATTTGATGGCCAACAACTCCCTATCTCCCACATCGTAATTTCTCTCTGGGGAGGAGAGTTACTTTAAGAAAAAGGCACACGGTCGCCATTTGGCAGGAGAGGGACCCTGAGACAAGACCGCACCCACACCCACCTCAGAAGCGTCCACCTCAACAATGAAAGGCAGAGAGACATCAGGTTGTACCAAGATGGGAGCGGAAGCAAAACTCTCTTTGATAGTAGAAAAGGCCTAAAGCGCATCTACCGACCAGGAGGAAAAATCTACCCCCTTTTTAGTCATATCAGTGAGTGGCTTAACAACAGAGGAATAATTCAAAATGAACTTCCTGTAATAATTGGCAAAACTCAAAAACCGCATCAGAGCCTTCTGATTCTCAGGAAGCTCCAAATCAAGCACAGCGCGGACCTTCTCAGGGTCAATGCGAAAACCAGAAGCGGAGAGAAGAAAACCCAGAAATTTAATTTCTGGAACCGCAAACACACATTTTTCCAGTTTAGCGTACAATTTATTCTCCCGCAGAATGAGCAAGACCTGACGTAGGTGGTCCCTATGAGTTTTGAAATCAGTAGAAAAAATCTAAATGTCACCTAGATACACCAGTACAAATTTCTCCATTAAATGATAAAAAATGCTGTTCACAAAATGTTGGAAGACGGCAGGAGCATTCATCAAACCAAAGGGCATAACCAAATTCTCAATTCCATTCGTCCCCTTCCCTGACTAGGTTGTATGCCGCTCTTAAATCCAACTTAGAAAAAACTTTAGCTCCAACAAACTGGTTAAACAGGTCCGGGATCAGAGGAAGCGGATAAGGGTCACCAATTGTGATACAGTTCAGCTCCCTGAAATCCAGACATGGTCTTAAAGAACCATCTTTTTTCGGCAACAGGTGACTTCGAGGGTCGGATGTGTCCCTTTCTCAGGCTCTCAGAGCTATAAGTACGCATAGCGACTCTTTCAGGTTAGGAGAGATTGTATAAACGTGATTTTGGCAGCTTGGCGCCTGGGATGAGATTAATAGGGCAATCATACTTCCAGTGAGGGGGCAGCTCCTGGACACCACTCTCTGAAAACACATCCGAAAATTCTGAGAGAAAAGATGGTACAGTCTTGGTAGAAACCTCTGAAAGACGCCGTGAGGCAATTCTCTCTGCAAAAGTCACTCCAACCCTTTACTTGCCTTGCTTGCCGATCAATGGTGGGGTTATGTTTAGTGAGCCAGGGTAGCCCCAACACTAGAGGGGTAGGTAATCCGCTTAGGACGAAACATGACATATCCTCAACATGAGCATCACCCACAGTCAAACGGATATTGTGAACTATGCCTTTTAACAATTTTTGAGAAAGTGGAGCGGAATAGATAGCAAAAACAGGTATATCCTTTCCCAAAGTGCATACCTGGAAACCATGTGTTATAGCAAATTGATTATCAATGAGATTGAAAGCTGCTCCACTATCTACAAAAATCTCACAAACAATGTTCTTGCTATCTAGCGCCACCCTGGCAGGTAGGACAAAACGGGAACTACAAGCAAACGGCAAACCTTCAATTTCCGCATCAACCTTGCCAATAGTAACAGATGGAAAGTTTTTAGAGGTTTTTTTTCTTTTTGTTTCTTTATTACCCTCAGAAAACTCCCTGAATCTCCTAGAGGGGCAAACATTTGCCAAATGATTTATACCTCCACAACAGAAACAAACCCTCCTCTGAGAGCTGAATCCTCTATCAGAGGCAAGAAAACCCAGCTGCATGGCCTCCTCCTCAGAGGGGATTGAGAGAGGCTGAGGCCCCTGCGCACTGAATGAGACCGCCCCCACTGTCCTTGAACTGAATATGACAGGAAGGAGTGATCTCTCCTCTCTCTCTAAGACGCCTGTCAATACGAACAGCTCGAGACATGGCAGACTCCAAGGAGGAAGGTCTCTCATGAAAGGCAAATGCATCTTTCAATCCCTCCGAAAGACCATGGCAAAATTGACTTCGGAGTGCATCATCATTCCAACCAGTATCAGCTGCCCATCTCCGAAATTCTGAACAATATATCTCTGTGGACTGTTTACCCTGGCATAAAAGACGCTGTTTAGATTCAGACAGAGCAATACGATCCGGGTCATCATATATCTGCCCCAGGGCTACAAAAAATTCATCCACCGATCGGAGGGGCCGTGCCGTTATCCCTGAGCAGCGAGATGATGATCCCCACCCTCTGCTCCTCATCACCAAAGGAATGGGGAAGTAGGCAAAAATGGAGTTGGCAAGCCTCTCTAAAACGAACAAAATTTTCACTACCCCCGGAGAACGTATCCGGAAGCGAGATCTTAGACTCGGAACAAACTCCATGAACGCAAGCAGAACCGGTCACCTGAAACTGAGACACAGTTTTACGGAGATCTGCTACCTCCAGTGAAAGACCCTGCATGCGGTCAATCAAGGCTGAAACCGGATCCATGCTTAAGACGGTTATGGCGGTTTATAATGTCACGGATAGTGTTGCAGAAAACTGGAAGTTATAAATAAACATCCGACTGACTTGATCCCAAACTAAGGAACATATGGGTGAGCCCTATAAAACCCCTAGAGCTCTCCCTGACTGCTTTGCCCATGCAAAGATCTTTATGATAGAAAATTGCATGCCCTTGTACCTAGACTGAGTGACACCTGAAAACCCTATAATAATGAGGGGACACGACCACCGGCTCCCTGCACTTAATACGGAGGGAGTCAGGGTCACCTAGAATCAAGCCAGCACGGAAACACAAATAAAGGAAAAGACTTATCTGAGGAACCAGCAGTTGCAGCCTCTTGCAGTGAACACAATCCAGGAAGTAGTATAAACCGCAAAGTGAGGCAGTATGGGAGGGAATATAAAGGGAGGCAATCAGTGTAAATAGATGACAGCTGGGAGAAGGAAAAGAGATGACAAAGTGAAACCAAAACAAAACATCATGCAAGAGGTACAGAAAAACATCTGCCACAGCTTCTCAGAGAGCTGGCGGTGACAGTTGGCCACTCTCTGACTACTTGTGCCCAACATGTACATAAGATGATTATATGGCACTTAATAATATAATCTTTGTTGAAATTTTTTTTTTTTAATAGGTACTGGAGAGGAATTGGGGGCTGAAAATGATGCAAGTGAAGATTTAATTTCTTCCTGTATCATATTTTTGACTTCTAATGAAATAGATCCTGAATACATTCTTTACAGATATTTTCTTGTAGTTTTCAGGGAGCCTTTTTGTGCATGTAGCATATTTCAGAGACTTAAGTTTAATCTTAGTCTCTTTACTTCCCTATTAAAAAGAACCAGTGCGCAACCATGTATTTCAGTTGTATGCATAAAATACATGTCACACACTTTCTGCCCACTTGAGAACTCATGATAGGAGCCACTGTTGAGGGATCGGGGTTATCCATGCGTCCTGTCACTGGATCTGCTGCTGACATGCTGGACCTAAGTCTCGGTCATTCTGCTGCCTGCCCGCACTTTTATGGGGCTGGTTCGGCGTGTGATGTTACTTTCCCGCCCCTGCCGCACTTCCGGTCTATGCAAGTCCGAACTCCGTCTCCGGACGTCAACACGCCGGTCCCATGACCGCCCCCTGTGACTGCTGTAGTACACGCAGAGTGTACGTGCGGCCCCCGTACTTTTCCCCCCTAATACCACATGGGGGAGCTTTTCCCCCACGGAGGGAAAGAGACCACGGGAGCTTATTAGGAGCGGTGGAGGCTGCGGCTGGGCAGCGAGCACCTCCTTTATTCCCGTGCCCCAGCGTTAGCATAGGCCGCAAAAGGACAGGGGGATCCAGGATGCTTCAATGTGTGGTAAGATCTAAGGAGGATTGTCTGCCCCCGATAGAATAAAATAACATCCTGGAATAAAATAACAAAATCTTCACCTCCCTTCATAAGAGAGGCCTCTCTCTGACCTGACGCCTGTAGGGACAGGAAACACTGAGGGGAGAGGGTGGGTGGGGCAATTTAAACTCTCTCTCTCTCTCTCTGTGTTCCTGCCCCTACAGAGGTCAAGGGTCAATCTCTCCTTGTGGCGGTCATGGTGGATGAAATGGAAAAAAAGCTACTCACCTATTCATTGGTGCTTCATTTCAGCACCAAAGGTCTCGTCCACCGTGGACCTGAAGTGTGATGTCGTTCAATCCGCAGTGAATACAGTAGCAGGAAAATGTCCGCTACAGGATCTGCACATATCTTAACGTGCAGATTTTAAACCTGCAGAATGTCCTGTGGCTTTCACCCTTTACAATGTAAAAGGTAAAATTTGTAGCAAAAAACGAATGTAACGAATGTAATTACCACAGCAAAATATGCAATGTGCCACTAAAGCCTCATTCACACGTCAATGTTTTGGTCAGGTATTTCCATCAGTGATTGTGAGCCAAAACCAGGATTGGAGCCTCAACAGACATAAGGTATAAGGCATCTTGCACACGACCGTATGGCTTTTTCAGTATTTTGCGGTTTGTTTTTAACGGATCCGTTGTTCCGTTTTTTGTTTCCGTTCCGTAGTTTCGCAAAAAATTTCCGTATGCGGATTGCAAACAGAAACATCATTTTTTTTTATCATTACTTACAGTAATGTGTTTTAAAAGTATACACATGGGCAAGGAGGGCAAGAATCCGCCAAAAAACGGATGATATACGGATGTGTTCCACATGCATTCCGTATTTTTTGCGGACCCATTGACTTGAATGGAGCCACGGATCGTTATTTGTGGCCAGCAGAAGGGATATACGGAAACGGAATGCATACGGAGTACATTCCTTTTTATTGCGGAACCATTGAAATGAATTTTTCCGCATATGGACCGCAAACGGAATCCGCAAAAACGGAATGGAAAAAAAAAAAAAACTGTTCGTATGCCTAAGGGAAAGATCTGCACCTGTTCTGTGTTTAAAGCCGCACCTGGTTTTGGCTCACAATCACTGACTAACGTGTGAATGAGGCTTTAAGAGGACCTTTCACCAGAATAAAACATCTAAACTAACTATACAGACATGTACAGCGGCGCCCAGGGATCTCCCTGCACTTACTGTTATACCTGGGCGCCGCTCCGTTCGCCCGGTATCTTCATAGTTAGGCTCCACCCAGGGGAACCTGATGGCGTCTCATTCTCCCATGCTGTAGCGCTGGCCAATCGCAGCGCTCAGCTCATAGCCTGAGAGAAAAAAAAAAACTCTCAGGCTATGAGCTGAGCGCTGCGATTGGCCAGCGCTACAGCATAGGAGAATGAGACGCCGGCAGGTTCCCCTGGGTGGAGCCTAACTATGAAGATACCGGAGGCTATACTGGGCGAACGGAGCGGCGCCCAGGTATAACAGTAAGTGCAGGGGGATCCCTGGGCACCGCTCTACATGTCTGTATATTTAGTTTAGATGTTTTATTCTGGTGAAAGGTCCTCTTTAACCTCTTAAGGACACATGACGTACCGGTACGTCATGATGTCCTGGTACTTAAGGACACATGACGTACCGGTACGTCATGTGTTGTTCCGATCACTGCCGCCCGGCCGCTAGTGATCGGAACCCGGTGCCTGCTCAAATCATTGAGCAGGCACCTAGGCTAAATGCGCGGGGGGGTTCCGTGACCCCCCCATGTCGGCGATCGCGGCAAACCGCAGGTCAATTCAGACCTGCGGTTTGCTGCGATTTCTGCAGTTTCTGGTCCCCGCGGTCAGGGAACTTTATATGCCTAAAATAACGTTTTATTAAACCCCCTGCACCCCCGAATGATTTTATGGTGGCGGGAGGTGCAGGGGGAGGGTTGTGGGCGGTGTGGGCGGTGCGGGAGGCGGGCGGTGCGGCAGGCGGGATCGCGATCCCCCGCCCGCCTCCCCTTGTATAATCGTTGGTTTCTTACTTCCCAAAAAAGGTAATAAAAGTGATCAAAAAAGTCGCATGTACGCCAAAATTGGTCCCTAAAAGATTTGTTTCTAAACTTCTAAGCCTTATAACATCCCCAAAAAATAAAATATCATTCCCAAAACAATTCAAACATGAAGCAGACATATGGGGAATGTAAAGTCATCACAATTTTTGGGGGTATTACTATGTATTACAGAAGTAGAGAAACTGAAACTTTGAAATTTGCTAATTTTTCCAAATTTTTGTTAAATTAGGTATTTTTTGGTGCAAAAAAAAAAATTTTTTTGACTTCATTTTACCAGTGTCATGAAGTACAATATGTGACAAAAAAACAATCTCAGAACGGCCTGGATAAGTCAAAGCGTTTTAAAGTTATCAGCACTTAAAGGGACTCTGGTCAGATTTGCAAAAAATGGCCTGGTCCTAAGGTGTAAAAAGGCTGTGTCCTTAAGGGGTTAAAGGGTATTCCCATCTTTAGTTTTCATACTTACCTTCGTCCAGCGAGACGTTCACTTCCTGGATTCGGCGGTGCTTGATTGACGTCTTCTCCCGGCCAGGCCGCGCTTGTGCAGGAGACTGATGTTTTTCTCCCGGCCGGGCAATGTCCTGAAAGCGCACGCGTGCGCGTTTGCGGCTCTGTACTATACTGGCCAGGAAGAAGTCATCATGGCGCATGCGCGGCGGCGTGCGCGTTCAGGACATTGCGCGGCCCGGCGGGATTCGACAGGAGAGGTGGCCGTAACCAGGGGAGACGAAAGACAACAATCAGGTAAGAGGGGACTTATTTTCTCAAAAAGGGTGGGAATTGGGTAATAAAATGTATTTAGAAAAATGATCATTAACAGATTTAACAGTGATTATTGTGATGGGAATACCCCTTTAACCCCTTAAGGACCTAGGACGTACCGGTACGCCCTATTTCCCGAGTCCTTAAGGACCTAGGACGTACCGGTACGCCCTATTTCCCGAGTCCTTAAGGACCGAGGACGTACCGGTACGTCCTGACTTAAAATCTGTATTCCGGCGCCCCAGGGGTTAATTGGAACGGGATTTCGGCTGAAATCATTCAGCCGGCATCCCGTAACAATGCAGGGGGGGGTCATTTGACCCCCCCGTATCGGCGATCGCAGCAAACCGCAGGTCAATTCAGACCTGCGGTTTGCTGCGCTTTTTGCAGTTTCTGATCGCCGCGGTCCCTGACCGCGGGGATCAGAAACTTTAGAGTGGCTAAAATCATTATTTTTCACCCCCCCCTGCACCCCTGCACGATTTTATGCCGGAGGGTGGTGCGGGGGGGGTGTCGCAGGCGGTGGGGGCGTTGCGGGAGGCGGGCGGTGCGGCAGGCGGGATCGCGATCCCCCGCCCGCCTCCCCATGAACGATCGTTGGCTTCTAGTGGGTATACCAGGGTGCCAGCACATTGCTGGCACCCTGGTATAAACGGCTGACATCTGTGCAGATGTCAGCCGTTTAACCCTTTCCATACCGCAGTCCGTACGGACCGCTGTATGGAAAAAGTTAACTGTCATCGGTCAGGGAGCTCCCTCCCTCTCCATCGGGGGGCTGC
Organism: Bufo bufo; assembly: GCF_905171765.1. Classification (NCBI taxonomy): domain Eukaryota; kingdom Metazoa; phylum Chordata; class Amphibia; order Anura; family Bufonidae; genus Bufo; species Bufo bufo. The sequence goes on along the minus strand of NC_053395.1, from coordinate 144,512,755 downwards.
TGTGGCTTTGCAGCCCCCCGATGGAGAGGGAGAGGGCCCCCAGAGAGCCCCCCTCAGCCCCGTGCTTACCCTTCCCCGTCTGCGAAGTTCTGAGCAGACGGGGAGGGTTCCCATGGCAACAGGACGCCTGCTCAGGCGTCCTGCTGTCCATGGTGCTGAACAGATCTATGCTAAAAGCACAGATCTGTTCAGTGTAAGTAAAATACAGTACAGAACAATATATATTGTTCTGTACTGTATTATACAGACACCAGACCCACTGGATCTTCAAGAACCAAGTGGGTCTGGGTCACAAAAATGTAAAAAAAAGTGAAAAAAGTTAAGATAAAAAAAAAAACATTTATCACTGAATAAAAATTAAAAAAATAAAATAAACTACACATATTAGGTATCGCCGCGTCCGTAACGACCTGATCTATAAAATGGTCATGTTACTTTCCCCGCACGGTGAACGCCATAAAAATAAAAAAATAAAAACTATGAGAAAATTGAAATTTTGCCCACCTTACTTCCCAAAAAAAGTAATAAAAGTGATCAAAAAAGTCGCATGTACGCCAAAATAGTACCAATCAAACCGTCATCTCATCCCGCAAAAAATGAGACCCTACTCAAGATAATCGCCCAAAAGCTGAAAAAACTATGGCTCTTAGACTATGGAGACACTAAAACATGATTTTTTTTTTTTCAAAAATGAACTCATTCTGTAAAACTTACATAAATAAAAAAAAAGTATACATATTAGGTATCGCCGCGTCCGTATCGACCGGCTCTATAAAAATATCACATGACCTAACCCCTCAGATGACCACCGTAAAAAAATAAAAATAAAAACAGTGTAAAAAAAGCCATTTTTTGCCATCTTACGTCACAAAAAGTGTAATAGCAAGCGATCAAAAAATCATATGCACCCCAAAATAGTGCCAATCAAACCGTCATCTCATCCCGCAAAAAATGAGACCCTACTCAAGATAATCGCCCAAAAACTGAAAAAACTATGGCTCTTAGAATATGGAGACACTAAAACATTTTTTTGGTTTTAAAAATGAAGTTATTGTATAAAACTTACATAAATAAAAAAAAATGTATACATATTAGGTATCGCCGCGTCCGCGACAACCTGCTCTATAAAAATACCACATAATCTAACCTGTCAGATGAATGTTGTAAATAACAAAAAAAAAAAACGTGCCAAAAAAGCTATTTCTTGTTACCTTGCTGCACAAAAAGTGTAATATAGAGCAACCAAAAATCATATGTACCCTAAACTAGTACCAACAAAACTGCCACCCTATCCCGTAGTTTCTAAAATGGGGTCACTTTTTTGGAGTTTCTACTCTAGGGGTGCATCAGGGGGGCTTCAAATGGGACATGGTGTCAAAAAAAACAGTCCAGCAAAACCTGCCTTCCAAAAACCGTATGGAATTCCTTTCCTTCTGCGCCCTGCCGTGTGCCCATACAGCGGTTTACGACCACATATGGGGTGTTTCTGTAAACTACAGAATTAGGGCCATAAATATTGAGTTTTGTTTGGCTGTTAACCCTTGCTTTGTAACTGGAAAAAAAATATTAAAATGGAAAATCTGCCAAAAATGTGAAATTTTGAAATTGTGTCTCTATTTTCCATTAAATCTTGTGCAACACCTAAAGGGTTAACAAAGTTTGTAAAATCAGTTTTGAATAGCTTGAGGGGTGTAGTTTCTTAGATGGGGTCACTTTTATGGAGTTTCTACTCTAGGGGTGCATCAGGGGGGCTTCAAATGGGACATGGTGTCAAAAAACCAGTCCAGCAAAATCTGGCTTCCAAAAACCAAACCGCGCACCTTTCACTCTACGCCCTACTGTGTGCCCGTACAGTAGTTTACGGCCACATATGGGGTGTTTCTGTAAACGGCAGAGTCAGGGCAATAAAGATACAATCTTGTTTGGCTGTTAACCCTTGCTTTGTTAGTGGAAAAAATGGGTTAAAATTGAAAATTAGGCAAAAAAATGAAATTCTCAAATTTCATCCCCATTTGCCAATAACTCTTGTGCAACACCTAAAGGGTTAACGACGTATGTAAAATCAGTTTTGAATACCTTGAGGGGTGTAGTTTCTTAGATGGGGTCACTTTTAGGGAGTTTCTCCTCTTGGGGTGCATCAGGGGGCTTCAAATGGGACATGGTGTCAAAAAACCAGTCCATAAAAATCAGCCTTCCAAAAACCATATGGTGCACCTTTCACTCTACGCCCCGCTGTGTGGCCGTACAGTAGTTTACGGCCACATATGGGGTGTTTCTGTAAACGGCAGAGTCAGGGCAATAAAGATACAATCTTGTTTGGCTGTTAACCCTTGCTTTGTTAGTGGAAAAAATGGGTTAAAATTGAAAATTAGGCAAAAAAATGAAATTCTCAAATTTCATCCCCATTTGCCAATAACTCTTGTGCAACACCTAAAGGGTTAACGACGTATGTAAAATCAGTTTTGAATACCTTGAGGGGTGTAGTTTCTTAGATGGGGTCACTTTTAGGGAGTTTCTCCTCTTGGGGTGCATCAGGGGGCTTCAAATGGGACATGGTGTCAAAAAACCAGTCCATAAAAATCAGCCTTCCAAAAACCATATGGTGCACCTTTCACTCTACGCCCCGCTGTGTGGCCGTACAGTAGTTTACGGCCACATATTGGGTGTTTCTGTAAACGGCAGAGTCAGGGCAATAAAGATACAGTCTTGTTTGGCTGTTAACCCTTGGTTTGTTAGTGGAAAAAATGGGTTAAAATGAAAAATTTGACAAAAATATGAAATTCTCAAATTTCCTCCCCATTTGCCAATAACTCTTGTGCAACACCTAAAGGGTTAACAATGTATGCAAAATCAGTTTTGAATACCTTGAGGGGTGTAGTTTCTTAGATGGGGTCATTTTTGGGTGGTTTCTATTATGTAAGCCTCGCAAAGTGACTTCAGACCTGAACTGGTCGCTAAAAATTGAGTTTTTGTAAATTTCTGAAAAATTTCAAGATTTGCTTCTAAACTTCTAAGCCTTATAACATCCCCAAAAAATAAAATATCATTCCCAAAACAATTCAAGCATGAAGTAGACATATGGGGAATGTAAAGTCATCACAATTTTTGGGGGTATTACTATGTATTACAGAGGTAGAGAAACTGAAAATTTGAAATTTGCTAATTTTTCAAAATTTACGGTAAAAATTGTATTTTTTTATGCAAAAAAATTAACTTTTTTGACCCAATTTTAGCAGTGTCATGAAGTACAATATGTGACGAAAAAACAATCTCAGAACGGCCTGGGTAAGTCAAAGCGTTTTAAAGTTATGAGCACTTAAAGTGACACTGGTCAGATTTGCAAAAAATGGCCTGGTCCTTAAGGTGAAAATGAGCCCGGTCCTTAAGGTGAAAATGAGCCCGGTCCTTAAGGGGTTAAGGCATAAGTAAGAACTCCCACAATATAAAACCTGGACAGCAAATAATAGCCACCTGAGCACATTATTAGCGCAGTACTAACCTTCATCCAGGGCTCTATTCATGGCAGCACAGAATGACCAGTAGCCACTGTACTCCTTCCCCTTGTACTTCACTAAGAACTTTTTATCTTCGTGTTCCGACCAGAAGGAGAAGTTCAAAGTGTCTGCAAAAAACACCCAGTTGACAGCATCTTCCCCAGAGCCCTGTGGGTTCAATTCATGAAGAGATTTCCATCCTTTCAGTGTGATCTCCTTCCGCCCAATCTTGTCAAAGAGCTTCTCAGCGAGGGAGCGCACACCCTCCGTGTCCACAAACACATGCTTGCTGTTCTCAGTGACAAACTTGCCAGTCTCTCTGGGTCCAAGTGGAGCTGCCATTCTGCAGTCTGTCTGTCTAAAGAGAGAATGGAATGGTGTTTTCATAGGGTTTTTTAAAGCACAATCCTATAGATGGTGTAAGCTTAGTTCAGGCTGGATAATAAATCTGGTGCAGGATACACTTTTGGTTGGTTTACCTTGAGACTAAATTTTATGCCAGAATCGTGGTGCAAAACGGGCATCTTAGGCTAAACCCCCTTGTTCATGCAAGTCAGAAAAAAGTGTAGAAACCGAAATTGCGACAATTTGCACAACTTTTTAGGCAGATTCTAGACATTAGTAAATCTAGGCGACTCGCTTCAGCTGTGCTTCGCTGTAATCTGCATACAGTTATGGTGGATCAGCTGCACCCTCTTAGAGCTTGTTATTAAAGGGCATCTGTCAGCAGATTTGTACCTATGACACTGGCTGACCTGTTACATGTGCACTTGGCAGCTGAAGACATCTGTGTTGGTCCCATGTTCATATGTGTCCACATTGCTGAGAAATATGATGTTCTAATGTATGCAAATAAGCCTCTAGGAGAGGCAGGGGCTCTCTCTGCAACCGCCGCGCCCTCTGTACTTTGATTGACAGGGCTGGGCAGGGAAAACATTATCACACCTGGCCCTGTCAAAGTACAAAGGGTGCAGCAGTTGAAGAGAAAGTAGAGTTTTGGGCATATGGGCACTGGGTGTAGTTGGAGGCATTCCATGGTCCACCACGATTGTTGTCCCTTTCTGGGCTTTTCGAACGGTAGGAGGCATGCTATGGGCAGGTTTGGGACCCTAAACCCCAACTGCACATGATGGTGGTTTAGTGGCCTCAAACAGGTAACTGGTTATTTTCTACTGAAGTCTATGGACCCCCATGATCAGACATTTATGGCATGTCATGTGGAAATGTAACATATGCACTTCAAGGTGGTTTACATATTTGGAGCTCTCTAATAGATTCTAAGGGACCCCATTGGGCAGATAATACCCCATTAGTATAAAATAAAGAAATATTCAGTTACACTGTACTTCAAAAGAAGTACTGTGCAGTGCACAAATGGTTAATGGTCGTTCAATATATGATAGGTGAGGTTCCTTATCTTCCATATTGGAGGGAGAAGAACTCCCAGAAAGTACAACTCAGAGAAGCACATGGATACACAGTCTCCTCCTCTCTAGAGTGCTGAATGGGGTCACTCATATCCTCTGACAGTGGATGCCCCAGAAGTGGAACCCCCACCCGTCAGACATTTATGACCTATAATGTCAAACTGCAATAAATGTCTCAGATGGGAATACCCATTTGGGTTTTCTTTAGGCTCTTGAGAGTGGTACAATCCGATTTTAATCAAAACAAAAAATGTACTTTCATCACAGTTGGCATGGTCCATCAGATGGTACAGAGGTATTCTGCAATGCTTCTAGTGGGGAATACCGTGCCTTATAATAGCGCCATATTACGTGGAGTGCCTCCATCTCCATACTACTAATGTGTAAAGAGAGCTGTGCATGCTCAGCTTTTCCTTCTTGTAAGTGGGTCAGGAAGTAGATATGTTATATTAGCTATCTGTTAGCAGCTGGGTAGAAAACTTAAGGAGAGAACTGCCAATTACTGGGGTGCAAGCTGGGAGAGCGGGCAATCGTGAATATGCTGACTCTTCTCAGCTGCAGACTGCCACCATTAAACTGTAAGTACTTGGAAGCCACCTCATATTAGCACAAGGGATGACAGTTGAAATCATTGTGTCTGTCACAAAGTTTTGATGCCCCTTTTTTGCAAAAGGAAAATATGCACCGTTTGGCTGCAGCTTCTATGTATCACAGTACACTGAAAGCTGCACACTGGCATTCACAGCACTGAGGTCCTATGTAAAAATCTGACCAAGGACAACATCTGCATGGAGTTTGTATGCTCTCCCCGTGTTTGCGTGGGTTTCCTGCCACACTCCAAAGACATGCTGATAGGGAATTTAGATAGTGAGCTCCACTGGGGACAACCTGTGATAATAATATCTGTAAAGCAGTGCGGAATAAGTCTAATAAATAATAATGACTGAATTAACTAACTTCTAACTGATTTATGACCACAGCTGAACTTTGATTTGGTCATAAATCAGCTTAGACTGTTCAGGAGAGGTCAGATATGGGAACAAGACATCATATTCAAAAAAGAATGGCAATTTGCAGCTGCTATGTAACGAAATACCTAAAACTGCAGAAGCAAAAGGGTAGGAAATACTTAACCTCTTCAGGGCCTACAGGTACGCCCTTATGTCCTGGTACTTAAGGACACAGGGCGTACCTGTACGCCCTGTGCATTTCTGATCACCGCCTCCCGGTGGACGGTGATCGGAAGCCGTTGCCTGCTCAAATCATTGAGCAGGCACCTCGGCTAAATGCGCGGGGGGGGGGGGGGGTGTCCCGTGACCCCCCCCCCCCATGTCGGCGTTCGCCGCAAACCGCAGGTCAATTCAGACCTGCGGTTTGCGGCTTTTACCTATTGCGGTGGCGGCGTGTGGCGGTGCCATCGGGTCCCCACGCGGCTGTAGGGGAGATCCGATGGCATGGAAGGCAGCCCCCTGGATCTCACAGGCCAGAAGCTGTATGAGTAATACTCACTGTATTACTCATACAGCCAATGCATTCCAATACAGAAGTATTGGAATGCATTGTAAAGGATTAGACCCACAAAAGTTCAAGTCCCAAAGTGGGACAAAAAAAAAAAACTGAAAAAATAAAAGTTGAAAAAATAAGTTTTCCCCCCAAAAAATTTAAAGTTTCAAGTAAAAATAAACAAAAACGTCATTTCCCCCAAATAAAGTTAAAAAAAAATTGGTAAAAAATTGCCGATATTAGGTATCGCCGCGTCCGTATCGACCGGCTCTATAAACATATCACATGACCTAACCCCTCAGATGAACACCGTAAAAAATAAAAACTGTGCTAAATAAACAATTTTTTTGTCACCTTACATCACAAAAAGTACAACAGCAATCGATCAAAAAGGCGTTTGCCCACCAAAATAGTATCAATCTAACCGTTACCTCGTCCCGCAAAAAATGAGCCCCTACCTGAGACAATCGCCCAAAAAAAAAAAAAACTATGGCTCAGAATATGGAGACACTAAAACAATTTTTTTTTTGTTTTAACCACTTAAGGACCACAGGTTTATATCCCCCCTAGTGACCAGGCCCTTTTTTTTTACAAATCGGCACTTCACAACTTTAACGGTTTATTGCTCAGTCATGCAACTTGGCACCCAAATGAATTTTACCTCCTTTTCTTCTCACAAATACAGCTTTCTTTTGGTGGTATTTGCTGCTGACATTTTTCTTTTTTCTGATATTAATCAAAATAGACCGCAATTTTCTCAGAAAAAGTGTATTATTAACTTTTTCTGGTAAAATTGTTCAAATATAATTACATTTCTTTACAAGTTTGTGTCAGAATTTATTGTGCTACATGTCTTTGATAAAAAAAAAACAATAAGTGTATATTTATTGGTTTGCGCAAAAGTTAGAGTTTACAAACTATGGTACAAAAATGTGAATTTCAGCATTTTGAAGCAGCTCTGACTTTCTGAGCACCTGTCATGTTTCTTGAGGTGCTAGAATGCCAGGATAGTATAAATACCCCCCAAATGACCCAATTTTAGAAAGAAGACACCCCAAAGTATTCGCGGAGGGGCATGGTGAGTTCATGTATGATTTAATTTTTTTTCACAAGTTAGCGGAAAATGACACTTTCTGAGGAAATAAATTATAATAATAAAGTTTCCATTTCTGCTAACTTCTGGCAAAAAAAAATAAAAATCTCCCACGGACTCACTATGCCCCTCAGGGAATACCTTGGGGTGTCTACTTTCCGAAATGGGGTCATTTGTGGGGTGTGTTTACTGTTCTGGCATTTTGGGCGGGGCTAAATTGTGAGCAACCCTGTAAAGCCTGCAAAAAAGTGTCACACATGTGGTATTGCCGTACTCAGAAGAAGTAGGGCAATGTGTTTTGGGGTGTATTTTTACATATACCCATGCTGGGTGAGAGAAATATCTCTGTAAAATGACAATTTTGTATAAAAAAATTAAAAAAGTTGTCATTTACAGAGATATTTCTCACACACAGTATGGGTATATGTAAAAATACACCCCAAAACACATTGCCCTACTTCTTCTGAGTACGGCGATACCACATGTGTGACACTTTTTTGCAGCCTAGGTGCGCAAAGGGGCCCAAATTCCAATGAGTACCTTTAGGATTTCACAGGGCATTTTTACGCATTTGGTTCCAAACTACTTCTCATGCTTTAGGGCCCCTAAAATGCCAGGGCAGTATAAATACCCCACAAGTGACCCCATTTTGGAAAGAAGACACCCCAAGGTATTCCGTGAGGGGCATGGCGAGTTCATAGAAGATTATTTTTTTTGGCATAAGTTAGCGGAAATTGTTTTTTTTTTTTCTTACAATGTCTCATATTCCACTAACTTGTGACAAAAAATAAAATTTTACATGAACTCACCATACCCCCAAGAAAAGGCATTTTCTATATAGTTCTGGCAATGTGCGGATCCGCAAAATGCGGAAAGTACATTGCCGGTGTCCGTGTTTTGCGGATCCGCAAAGCACATACGGACGTCTGAATGGAGCCCTACAGGGGGGTGATCAATGACAGGGGGGGTGATCAGGGAGTCTACTCTATATGGGGTGATCAGGGGTTAATAAGTGAGGGGGGGGTGTAGTGTAGTGTGGTGCTTGGTGCTACTTACAGAGCTGCCTGTGTCCTCTGGTGGTCGATCCAAGCAAAAGGGACCACCAGAGGACAAGGTAGCAGGTATATCAGACGCTGTTAACAAAACAGCGTCTAATATACCTTTCTGATGTTAAAAAAAAAAAAATCGCATCTACAGCCTGCCAGCGAATGATCGCTGCTGGCAGGCTGTAGTTCAACTTGTTTACTTCGCGATCCTGTGAACGCGCGCTCCTGTGAGCGCGCGTTTACAGGAAATCTTGGCTCACACGAGATGATGCCAATAGGCGTCGCTGAGCCTGAGAGAGCCGCCGCCCGGACGCCTATCGGCGTTACGTGTGCGGCAAGTGGTTAAAAAAGCTGTTATTGTGTAAAACTTACATAAATAAATAAAAAGTATACATATTAGGTATCGCCGCGTCCGTATCTATAAAAATATCACATGACCTAACCCCTCAGATGAACACCGTAAAAATTGTAAAATAAAAACGGTGCTAAATAAACCATTTTTTGTCACCTTACATCACAAAAAGTGTAATAGCAAGCGATCAAAAAGTCACACGCACCCCAAAATAGAGCCAATAAAACCGCCGCGTCCGTGAAAACCTGGTCTATAAAAATACCACATGATCTAACCTGTCAGATGAATGTTGTAAATAGCAAAAAATAAAAACGGTGCCAAAACAGCTATTTCTTGTTACCTTGCTTCACAAAAAGTGAAATATAGAGCAAACAAAAATCATATGTACCCTAAACTAGTACCAACAAAACTTCCACCCTATCCAGTAGTTTCTAAAATGGGGTCACTTTTTTGGAGTTTCTACTCTAGGGGTGCATTAAGGGGGCTTCAAATGGGACATGGTGTAAAAAAAAAACAGTCCAGCAAAATCTGCCTTCCAAAAACCGTATGGCATTCCTTTCCTTCTGCGCCCTGCCGTGTGCCCGTACAGCGGTTTACGACCACAAATGGGGTGTTTCTGTAAACTACAGAATCAGGGCCATAAATATTGAGTTTGGTTTGGCTGTTAACCCTTGCTTTGTAACTGGAAAAAAAATATTAAAATGGAAAATCTGCCAAAAAAGTGAATTTTTTAAAATTGTATCTCTATTTTTCATTAATTCTTGTGGAACACCTAAAGGATTAATAAAGTTTGTAAAATCAGTTTTGAATACCTTGAGGGGTGTAGTTGTCTATAGAAGGGGTAATTTTTGGGTGCTTTCTATTATGTAAGCCTCGCAAAGTGACTTCAGACCTGAACTGGTCCCTAAAAATTGGGTTTTTGAAAATTTCTGTAACATCCCCAAAAAATAAAATATCATTTCCAAAATGATCCAAACATGAAGTAGACATATGGGGAATGTAAAGTAATAACAATTTTTTTTAGGTATTACTATGTATTATAGAAGTAGAGAAATTAAAACTTGGAAATTTGGTATTTTTTTTTATAAATTTTTGGTAAATTTGGTATTTTTTTTATAAATAAAAATTATTATATTTTACTTCACTTTTACCAGTGTCATGAAGTACAAGATGTGACGAAAAAACAATCTCAGAATGGCCTGGATAAGTCCAAGCGTTTTAAAGTTATCACCACTTAAAGTGACAGTGGTCAGATTTGCAAAAAATGGCCTGGTCCTTAACGAGCCTGAGCGCTGCGATTGGCCAGCGCTACAGCATAGGAGAAGAAGACGCCGGCAGGATCAAGTGGGTGGAGCCTAACTACTTACATACTGGAGGCTATACCGGGCGAACGGAGCGGCGCCCGGGGATAACAGTAAGTGCAGCGGGATCCCTGGGCGCTGCTCTACACTTCTGTATAGTTAGTTTAGAGGCTTTCCTCTGGTGAAAGGTCCTCTTTAAGGTGAAATAAGGCTGTGTCTTTAAGGAGTTAAAGAATCTCTGTCAGCATGACCAACCCTATTAACCCCTTCAACCCCGGGCCTGTTTTCACCTTCCTGCCCAGGCCATTTTTTGCAAATCTGACATGTGTCACTTTATGTGGTGATAACTTTAAAACGCTTTTACTTATACAGGCCATTGTGAGATGTTTTCTCATCACATATTGTACTTCACAGTGGTAAAAATAAGTAAAAAAAACCATTTTTATTCATAAACAAATACCAAATTTACCAAACATTTTGAAAAATTTCCAAATTTAAATTTCTCTACTTTCATAATAGATAGTAATACATTCAAAAATAGAAATTACTTTACATTCCCCATATGTCTACTTCATGTTTGGATCATTTTGAAAATGACATTTTATTTTTTGGGGACGTTAGAAGACTTAGAAGAATGGAAGCAAATCTTGAAATTTTTCGGAAAATTTCCAAAAACCACTTTTTAACCACCTCAGCCCCCCTAGCTTAAACACCCTTAATGACCAGACCACTTTTTACAATTCTGCATTACACTACTTTCACGGTTTATTGCTCGGTCATACAACTTACCACCCAAATGAATTTTACCTCCTTTTCTTCTAACTAAGGCCTCATGCACTCGACCGTTGTGTGCATCCGTGGCCGTTGTGCCGTTTTTTTTTCGCGGACCCATTGACTTTCAATGGGTCCGTGGAAAAATAGGAAAATGCACCGTTTTGCAGCCGAGACCGTGATCCGTGTATCCTGTCCGTCAAAAAAATAGGACCTGTCCTATTTTTTTGACGGACAACGGTTCATGGACCCATTCAAGTCAATGGGTCCGTGAAAGAACACAGATGCACACAAGATTGGCATCCGTGTCCGTGATCCGTAGGTTACTTTTTATACAGACGGATCTGAAGATCCGTCTGCATAAAAGCTTTTTCATAGCTGAGTTTTCACTTCGTGAAAACTCAGAACCGACAGTATATTCTAACACAGAGGCGTCCCCATGGTGATGGGGACGCTTCAGGTTAGAATATACTAAAAGAACTGTGTACATGACTGCCCCCTGCTGCCTGGCAGGTGCTGCCAGGCAGCAGGGGGCAGCCCCCCTTTCCTGTAGTTAACACATTGGTGGCCAGTGGGCCCCCCCCTGTAGTTAACACATTGGTGGCCAGTGCGGCCGGCCCCCCCCCTCCCCTGCAGTTAACTCGTTGGTGGCCAGTGGGCCCCCCTCCCTCCCCTGTAGTTAACTCGTTGGTGGCCAGTGTGGCCGGCCCCCCTCCCTCCCCTGTAGTTAACTCGTTGGTGGCCAGTGGGCCCTCTCCCCACCCTCCCCCTCCTAATTAAAATCTCCCCCTTATCATTGGTGGCAGCGGAGAGTACCGATCGGAGTCCCAGTTTAATCGCTGGGGCTCCGATCGGTAACCATGGCAACCAGGACGCTACTGCAGTCCCGGTTGCCATGGTTACTTAGCAATTTTAGAACCATTATACTTACCTGCGAGCTGCGATTTCTGCGTCCGGCCGGGAGCTCCTCCTACTGGTAAGTGATAGGTCATTAAGCAATGCGCCGCACAGACCTGTCACTTACCAGTAGGAGGAGCTCCCGGCCGGACGCAGAGATCGCAGCTCGCAGGTAAGTATAATGGTTCTACAAATTGCTAAGTAACCATGGCAACCGGGACAGCAGTAGCGTCCTGGTTGCCATGGTTACCGATCGGAGCCCCAGCGATTAAACTGGGACTCCGATCGGTACTCTCCGCTGCCACCAATGATAGGGGGGGATATTTTAATTAGGAGGGGGAGGGAGGGGAGAGGACCCACTGGCCACCAACGAGTTAACTACAGGGGAGGGAGGGGGGGCCCACTGGCCACCAACGAGTTAACTACAGGGGAGGGAGGGGGGCCCACTGGCCACCAACGAGTTAACTACAGGGGAGGGAGGGGCCCACTGGCCACCAACGAGTTAACTACAGGGGAGGGAGGGGGGCCCACTGGCCACCAACGAGTTAACTACAGGGGAGGGAGGGGCCCACTGGCCACCAACGAGTTAACTACAGGGGAGGGGGGGGGGGGGGCCACACTGGCCACCAATGTGTTAACTACAGGGGGCAGTCATGTACACAGTTATTTTAGTATATTCTAACCTGAAGCGTCCCCATCACCATGGGAACGCCTCTGTGTGAGAATATACTGTCGGATTGGAGTTTCATGATGTAACTCAAATCCGACGGTATATTCTAACATAGAGGCGTTCCCATGGTGATGGGGACGCTTCAAGTTAAAATATACCATCGGATTGGAGAAAACTCCGATCCTATGGTATAGTAACTCCTGACTTTACATTGAAAGTCAATGGGGGACGGATCCGTTTGAAATTGCACCATATTGTGTCAACGTCAAACGGATCCGTCCCCATTGACTTGCATTGTAATTCAGGACGGATCCGTTTGGCTCCGCAAAAACTTTTTTTTCATGTCCGTGGATCCTCCAAAAATCAAGGAAGACCCACGGACGAAAAAACGGTCACGGAAAAACGGAACCCGTTTTTGCGGACCGCAAAAAAATACGGTCGTGTGCATGAGGCCTAATAGAGCTTTCATTTGGTGGTATTTCATTGCTGCTGACATTTTTACTTTTTTTGTTATTAATTGAAATTTTACGAAATTTTTGCAAAAAAAATGACATTTTTCACTTTCAGTTGTAATTATTTATTTTTTTTAAAATAAATTTCTATATAAATTTTTCTCTAAATTTATTGTTCTACATGTCTTTGATAAAAAAATAAAAAATTACTCTTACCGGTAATTGGTTTTTCCAATAGCCTCCACAACGGCACTTATTGGGAGGAGTGTCTCCGCCTCGGACAGGAAACAACGACGTAGAAGCAGAAGATTTAAGAACCTCCTCCCCTTTACCTAGTCAGTCAATAAGAGAGGACACAGAAGTGATGCCAAGATAAATCATGTATTAATAACCAAGGACAATTACATCATTAGAAGGAAAACAATAAGTCTTTTCAAAACTTAGACCCATGTAATAATATTTTAGGGAGGGAATCCCAGTGCCGTTGTGGAGGCTATTGGAAAAACCAATTACCGGTAAGAGTAATTATTTATTTTCCCTAACGCCTCCACAACGGCACTTATTGGAGGATTAACAGAGTAATAGGATTTAGGGAGGGACAGCAGCAGAAAGTACCCTGCGCCCAAATGATAAGTCCTGGTTCTTAAGGATATCCAGCCTATAGTGATTGAAAAAAGTCATAGGATTGGCCCAGGTTGCGGCTCTACATATCTGTTCTAATGATACTGATGCTGCCTCCGCCCATGAGGATGATACTGCTCTGGTGGAGTGGGCCCTTATTCCAACCGGGGGTTGGAGATCTTTCTGCAGGTAAGCTAACTGGATCATATTTTTTATCCATCTGGATATCGTAGGTTTGCTTGCCCCGTGACCTTTGTTGGGCCCTTGATACTGTAAGAACAGTTGGTCTGAGTGCCTGAACGATGAAGTTCTGTTGAGGTTACAGATTACCACCCTTCTTACATCCAAGTTGTGGTAATTCTTCTCCTTTTCCGAGGTTCGTGAAGGACAGAACGAGGGCAGCGATATTTCTTGTTCGCAGTGAAATCTAGACACTACCTTAGGTAGGAAGGCTGAGCAATGTTTCAGAATTATGCGATCATCAAAGATTGTCAGATAAGGAGGTTTATATGAGAAGGCTTGGATCTCCCCGACTCTTCTAGCCGTTGTAATGGCCGTAAGGAATACTGTCTTCAACGTTAGAAGTCTCAGGGATATATCTTCTATAGGTTTAAATGAGGGAGAAATTAGTACAGACAGTACTAAGTTAAGATCCCAGGGAGCAATGGTAGGACGGGCTACAGGAGTCTTCCTCGTTGTGCCCTTGAGAAAACGCTTTATTAAAGAGAATTCTGACAACTTGACGTCCAAAAACACACTAAGGGCTGATACCTGCACTCTAAGGGTTGCTGGCCTGAGGCTTTTGTCAAGTCCGGCTTGAAGGAACTGCAGAATTTGAGGAATGTTGGGCAAAATTGCGTCACCCGCGAATTTCTGAAAGGCTTTCCAGGTCCGCATATAAATTCTGGATGTTATGGGTTTCCGGCTGAGCATAAGAGTAGAGATAACTGAATCCGAGAGTCCTTTCTTTCTTAAAGTGTTGCGTTCAGTCTCCAGGCCCTCAGGTTCAAGTTTTTGACGCTTGGGTGATCTACTTGGCCTTGATGAAGGAGATCCGGAATGGATGGGAGGACCCAGGATTCCCCCGCTGAAAGGTGAAGTAGCAAGGGGAACCAGGATCTTCTCGGCCAGTGAGAGGCTATAAAGATTACCATGGCCTTCTCTTCCTGTACCTTTATCAGAGTCTTCGATATTAGGCTGAAGGGAGGAAAGGCATAGAGAAGGCAGTTTGGCCATGGTCGGGATAGGGCATCTATCCATAGTGGCTGGTCCCTTTGGGAGAGGGAACAGAACTGTTTGGTCTGTTTGTTGGACTTTGTCGCAAACAGATCTATTTCTGGAGTCCCCCACTTGAGACACAATTGGTGAAATATTTGTGGATTTAGGGACCACTCTCCTTCTTTCAGAGTTTGACGGCTGAGGAAGTCGGCCAAAGTATTTTCTTCTCCTCTGACATGTAAGGCTGTAAGGGAAATCAGGTTGCTCTCTGCCCAGGAGAAGATTTTTTTGCTTACGGCTGCTAGGGAGCGACTCCTGGTTCCTCCCTGTTTGTTTAAATAGGCGACCGCGGTAGTATTGTCTGAGAAGACTTTTATACTTTTTGGTGATGTAGGCGTAAAGAGAGCGACCATGACCTTGTATACCGCTGAGAGTTCTTTTAAGTTGGAGGAGGCTTGTAGTAGATCCGCTCCCCAAGTGCTTTGGACCACTTTCCCGCCTGAGTGACCCCCCCAGCCGATGCTGCTGGCGTCTGTGGTTATGATCATTTGATCTCCTGGTCTCCAGGAAACACCCGTCTGAAGGTGTTTTCTGATTCTCCACCACAGAAGAGATGTTTTTACCGATTTCGGAATCAATACTCGCTTTTCTAGGGCCGAGGAGGTGCCATCCCAGGAAGATAGGAGGAACGCCTGAAGTGGTCTTGTGTGGTGTTGGGCCCACCTTACTGACTGGATCGTGGACGTAAGGATACCTAGAATGGTCATGAGGTTCCTTATCGTTGTGGATCTTTGACTGCAGAAAAGCGAGACTTTTTCCTGGAGCTCGATCTGTTTGATCTGTGGAAGAAAAGACATTAATCGATGGGAATCTAATGTTACCCCTAAAAAGGTTTTGCTTTGTGCTGGATTTAAGTCTGACTTTGGTAAAAAGGGTGGTAAAAAATTTCTGAACGTCTGCTAGGTGCGACAGAAGGGTCTCTTCACAGGGAGCAACTACCAGAAAGTCATCCAGGTAAGGCTAGTTTCACACTTGCGGCAGGACGGATCCGACATGCTGTTTACCATGTCGGATCCGTCCTGTGGCTGTTCGCCGTGCCCCCGCTCCGTCCCCATTGACTATAATGGGGATGGGGGCGGAGCTCCGGCGCAGCACGGCGGTGCACGGAGAAAGCCGCCGGACTAAAAAACCTGACATGCAGTAATTTTAGTCCGGCGGCCTTAAGCCGTGCACCGCCGTGCTGCGCCGGAGCTCCGCCCCCATCCCCATTATAGTCAATGGGGACGGAGCGGCGGCCCGGGGGCACGGCGAAACAGCCGCAGGACGGATCCGACATGGTGAACAGCCTGTCGGATCCGTCCTGCCGCAAGTGTGAAAATACCCTAAGGTATAATTTGGATGCCTCTTAGGTGAAGGGCTTTGACGACATCAGACATAACTTTTGAAAACACCCTTGGGGCTGAGGAAAGCCCAAAGGGAAGGGCTATGAACTGAAAATGACAGAGCCGGTTATTTATATAGATAGCGATTCTCAAATACTTTTGATGGGCCACAGCAATCGGGACGTGGTAATAGGCGTCCTGAAGGTCCATGGTCGCCATGAAGCAGTCTTGGGGCAGGACATTTATGGTGGATCTCACTGACTCCATCTTGAAGCGTTTGTAAACGATAAACTTGTTTAAGCCTTTTAAGTTAATTATTAGTCGATAGGTCTTGTTGGGTTTTTGGATTAAGAAGACAGGGGAGTAAAACCCTTTTCCCTGTTCTTCCGCAGGAACCTGACAGATTACTCCTTTCTGAATGAGTGACGTAATTTCTGACTCTAGGCAAGATTGTTTTTCTTGATGAGGCAGGATTTTGTTGATCATGAAATGATCTGTGGGTATTGACAGAAACTCTAACTTTAAGCCATGACTTAGGGTGTCCACTACCCAGGGAGATGCTCCTATATTTTCCCAGACGGCAGCAAAGTGGATTAGTCTGCCCCCCACTTGATGTCTTGCTTCATTGTTTTGAGGATGAAGCATTCTCGGGGTTAAAGAGAAACCCTCTACCCCTACCTCTGGAGGGCTGCCACCCCTTTGAACTTTCTTTTTTCTTAGTATCTCCTTTGGGCTTTCTTTGATTCCGAAAGCAGCACCTCTGATGGAAATAGCGGTTCTCTATAGGGAAGCCCTTCTTCTTGTCCGCCGCTTGATCTAGAATATCATCCAAGGTGGACCCAAATAGTCTATCGCCTTCACACGGGATGGAGCATAGGCGATTCTTTGAGCTTGCGTCCCCTGACCAGGTGCGGAGCCAGACGGCTCTTCTTGTGGCATTCGATAAGGCTGCTGACCGGGCAGAAAACTTTACTAAGTCTGCAGATGCATCGGCAAGAAAATTAGATGCCTTCTTTAGAGCTGGTAGGGAAGCCAGGATTTCTTCTCGCGGGGTACCCGCCGCCAGGTGATCCTCTAGCTGGTTCAGCCATACTGAGAGTGTTCTTGCAGTACAGGTGGAAGCTATACTTGGTCGCAGCATAGCTGTGTTAGTCTCCCATGATTTCTTTAGGAGGCTCTCACACTTTTTGTCCATGGGGTCTCTGAGGAGGCCAGTATCCTCAAAGGGTAGCGAGGTTCTTTTAGAGATACGAGCTACAGGTGCATCTACCTTTGGTTTTTTTTCCCATAGGTTAGAATCAGCATCATCAAAGGGGTATTTGCGTTTGAAGGCACCCGATATAGCAACCCTTCTTTCTGGATCTTTCCGTTCCCTAGCAATAAGGGACTTGACGTTATTATGAATGGGGAAGGTTCTTTTCTTCCTTTCCCCTAACCCCTGGTACATTCGGTCTTGTACAGAGTGAGCCTCCTTCACCTCCTCGATGTTCATAGTTGCTCGGATGATTTTTAAGAATCCATCTGTCTCTTCCGGCAGAAAGAGGGGTTTACCCGAGTCGTCTTCAGAGGAGGAGACTACCTCGGAAAAGATTTCCCCTTCATCCCATTCAAACCCGGCGTCAGAGGTTAGGGATCTTTGAGAGGTGGATGGTCTTGGGGATGACGGCATTCTTAGGTCTACTGCCGCATTTACCTCTTCCTTAATTATTGACCTCATGGACTCGAGAAGGGAAGGGGATTCCTCTGAGACAATTTTTTCTGTGCACTTGGGGCACAGAGGTTTCTTTGACTTGGAGGAGAGTGCTTTGCGACAAATGCCCCATTTTTTCCGTGCCAAATTCCACCAGGCGGTTTCAGGGTCGCGGTCTCTCTGGCCTAAGATCAATACAAAAGAATGGGGTATATTTAGAGACCAGTAGAGTGTTTTAAGAGGCCAGACCCTTCACCGGTGGTGGAAAGCAGCAGGCACCAAGTGTGTACATACTTGGGTAAGAATCAGAAACACACACTTTTAAGCATATTTCTCCTCTGGGAGGAGGCTTACCGGGATCCACGGGTTTTCTAGCGGTGTCCATATCTCCAGGGCTTTGCATCGTTATGTGTAGCACGAGGACGCTGTGTCTGAGGAACTCTTTTTAAAAATCGCGCCGCTGGAGCTCCGCCTCTCGCGAGATTCTCTTGCCCAAGGAGAATCTCACCCGCTGACGTCACACGCCGGACGTCGGATCCCGCAATAGTTCCTGGAAACTACCGCGCATGCGCCCGGGGACGCCTGCAACCAGGACTTACTCCAAGGAACGGGAAGGGAGGCCATGCGTCCCCGAGGGCCTGCTCCCTGCTCCAGCCCTCCCACATGAAAGTGAGGAGAACCCCAGGACCGAGGTGAGGCTGGGCGGAAGAAAAGATACTCCTGCTACAGGAGCGGCTTCCACGTCTTCCGTCGGACAGGAAACAATGACTGACTAGGTAAAGGGGAGGAGGTTCTTAAATCTTCTGCTTCTACGTCGTTGTTTCCTGTCCGAGGCGGAGACACTCCTCCCAATAAGTGCCGTTGTGGAGGCGTTAGGGAAAAAATGGTTTGGGTAAAAGTTATAGCGTTTACAAACTATGGTACAAAAATGTGAATTTCCGCATTTTGAAGCAACTCTGACTTTCTGAGCACCTGTCATGTTTCCTGAGGTTCTACAATGGCCAGACAGTACAAACACCCCACAAATGACCCCATTTCGGAAAGTAGACACCCTAAGGTATTCACTGATGGGCATAGTGAGTTCATAGAACTTTTTATTTTTTGTCACAAGTTAGAAAAATTATATATATTTTTTTTCCTTACAAAGTCTCATATTCCACTAACTTGCCCATCACGAAACACCTTGGGGTGTCTTCTTTCCAAAATGGGGTCACTTGTGGGGTAGTTATACTGCCCTGGCATTTTAGGGGCCCTAATGCGTGAGAAGAAGTCTGGAATCCAAATGTGTAAAAAATGCCCTGTAAAATCCTAAATGTACTCATTGGAATTTGGGCCCCTTTGCCCACCTAGGCTGCAAAAAATTGTCACACATGTGGTATTGCCGTACTCAGGAGAAGTAGGGCAATGTGTTTTGGGGTGTATTTTTACATATACCCATGCTGGGTGAGAAAAAATATCTCTCTAAAAGTCAATTTTTCCCATTTTTTTTATACAAAGTTGTCATTATAGAGAGATATTTCTCTCACCCAACATGGGTATATGTAAAAAGACACCCCAAAACACATTGCCCAACTTCTCCCTAGTACAGCGATACCACGTGTGACACTTTTTTGCAGCCTAGGTGCGCAAAGGGGCCCAAATTCCAATGAGTATCTTTTAGGAGGGCATTTGGATTCCAGATTCTTCTCACGCTTTAGGGCCCCTAAAATGCCAAGGCAGTATAAATACCCCACATGTGACCCCATTTTGGAAAGAAGACACCCCAAGATATTCCGTGAGGGGCATGGCAATTTATTTTTTTTGGCACAAGTTAGCGGAAACTCACCAGCTGGCTAGTCTAATAAGTAGTAGCTTTATATAATAATATAAAATTTACAATAAAAAGTATACATAAAATGTTTAACATATAATGCACTGGGGGTAATTAGAACACTGTGGTATCTTGCTTTGGTTGGCTAACTGAATGGAAATTGGGCTTTGGCTCTATGGGTGTATGGAATACATATAATCAATTCATATAAATCAAATAAGTGTCCTGTGTAAGATAACACAAATACAAATACAAAACTCAAATGTCCTTCTGTGAACAAAAACCTGTGAAGAATAAAATGAAGATCCTGTGGAAAATGAGTGAAAAAAAGTATATATACTATTAATAAATTTTGAGTGAATATAGTGTTAAATAAGGTCGTGCATAGACCCAATAGCGATTCCTCAAATGGGGTATATATTGTTTCAATTCAGTAGCAATTCCTCTATGCGTTAGGCAGTAGGGCTTAGGTAAAGAGTGATCGGGTTTTGGAACTGGGGCGTCCCCCTAGTTCTTCAAACCCTCTTACCTTGCCCTTGGTTAAGGCTAGACTCTTTAGGGGTGCCTCTCTCCTAAACGCTAGGGTCCTTGGTGCAGGATCCAATAGTGTGAGAATTTTCTCTCGCCGGTCTCAGCGTTCCACGAAGGTGCTTCCTTGCGTCTCAGCAATCAGGAAGTGATCTCTCAAGTTCTCGTGGTCTCGCGTAGTCTCGCGATAGGTTGGTCCAGCTAAATTTGCACTGGATTGTAGATGCAGACTAGACGATATTCTTCCAACTGTTTGTATATTCGGATTAAGGTGGGTAATTACTCGCAGGAACCAGCCAGACGCGTTTCGAGGGTCCTCCCTCTTCCTCAGTGGCTATAGTGCGAGTGTTACCCTTCTTACTTATATAATATGGTTCTCTGAGGTCCCACCCAACTCCGACATGGTTTTCACTTGTTCTAATTAAGTTAAATCTTCAGTGCAAAGTACTACTTAAATATATATGTATAGACTATTTGTCTTACTAAATAATTTGCTAATCTTTATTATTTAAGATACAATTTAAAAGTGTATATAAGAATATATAGGAATATAATTTAAAAGTATGTATAAGAATATAAATAGTACAAATATATAAGCTCTAATTTGGGATCCTTAAATATCTGAATCTGGGATAACAATTACTTATTTACTCCTTTTCCATAATAATTCCAGGTATTTAAACAATCCTCCAAGGTCTAGATAACATAAAAAGCGTCCTGAGAGTTGAAAAACGCAAAGGACACAAAAAATATAAGAAAATATAAAAAATATAAAAAGACGCATCAAAACCGCACCAGATAGCTAAAAAACCGCATATGCGTTTTCGGTGCGTTTTGTGTCAAAATCTTCTCCCACATTCATCTTCATGAGTCCCCATCACTTATAACTCCTCCTTCTCATCAAAGATATCTCTAGATGTTATACATTGGATATTCAGCATTAGCAGGTGGTGTCTCTATATTTTTAATCTGATAAATATATCCTATCTTTAATGATTAGAGCTTATCTTCTCTTTTTCCTTTTATGAAGTATAGGGGGAGGAAGGCCCGCCACCGAGGGGAGATCCTGGTGCCATAAAATAGCTAAACACAGGATGTCCCGTCAGAGGGGGGCATCCCTCCCTAGAGTCTATAGGAAACCAAATAACTCAAAGTCTGAGTTCAGTCCCCGTGGGAGGAGGGTTTGGAAATCAAAAATTCGCCTGGATTCCTGCCTCGACATCCTAGCAATATGGTCTCCACCTCGCCAGTGTAGATCCACCTTTTCGAAGGCCATGAAAACCATACCTTTTGGGTCTTTATTGTGACATTGTTTATAATGTAATGACAGGGAGTGTTTTTCATAACCATTTTTTATGTTAGTCACATGTTCTGCCAACCTCTTTTTTAAGGTGCGTTTGGTCCTCCCAATATACTGTTTCTTGCATTGGCATTCTATTATATACAGTATATTCTTTGAGCTACAGGTCAAAAATTCTTTAATTTTCCACGTAAAGGAATTTACCCTTGATTGAATCTCAGTGGTCTTCCTAGGGAATGATGTAAGTTTGCAGATTCCACAACTTCCACATCTATAGAAGCCACTGAGATTCAGCCAACTTTGGATAGATGTTTTATTCTCTTTATTTCTATTCTTGACTGATGGTGCTACCTTTAAGGATAGGTTTTGTGCTCTAGTATATGTGATTTGGGGACCATTACCAATTAGAGGGCCTATTAGTTTGTCATTCAATAGGTGGTGCCAGTGTTTCCTTACTATCCCCTCTATTTGTTTGTGTTGTTTATTAAAGGGTAGTATAATTCTAAACTGATCTCCTTCTTTATCTTCTTTTATATTTTCTACAAAGAAGGTATTTCTATCTATATTCTGTACCTTGATCAGTGCTTTATCCAATACATTATTGGGATATTCTTTATCTAAGGGCTCATTCAGACGGCCGTATGCTGTCCGCAAAAATACTGAATGCTATCCGTTTTTTTGCGGATCCGCAAAAAAACGGATCTGCAAAAAAACGGATAGCATTCAGTATTTTTGCGGACCCATAGACTTCAATGGGGCCATGTCCTGATTTTCACGGACAAGTATAGGACATGTTTCATTTTTTTTGCGGATCCGCAAAAAAACGGATCGCATTCAGTATTTTTGCTGACAGCATACGGCCGTCTGAATGAGCCCTAAGAAACACTTTTTCAATGACTGGGCCTCCCTATCAAAATCTGCTTCATCCGTGCAGTTTCTTTTTATCCTCCTAAATTGTCCCATTGGGACTTCAAGCAGCCATCTAGGTAGATGGCAGCTTGAAAAAAGGATGTAGCTGTTACGGGATACCTCTTTCTGGAATGTGCTGCATATTAATTGGTTATCTTGTACTCTGATTAGTAAATCTAGGAATTCTATTTTTTCTTCACTCAGATTCCTTGAGAAGCTAAGGTTATAAATATTATTGTTCAGTTTTTCTAAAAATAAATCTAGATCCTCTTTCGTACCTCTCCAGATAAATAGGATATCGTCAATGAATCTATGCCAGAGTACCAGGTCTGCCCCTACCATGTGCTGAATCTGCTCTTCTTCCCATTTAGCCATGAATAAGTTTGCATAACTAGGGGCAAACCTGGTACCCATGGCAGTTCCCCTAGTCTGGAGATAATAATCCTGGTTATAGGAAAAATAATTATGGGTCAAAATGAATTTCACTCCATCTGCTATAAAGTCTATCTGTTGCTCCCCAAAATTGCTATGAGCATTCAATTGATTTCTTAATGCTTCTATTCCCTGATCATGATTAATGACCGTATATAGGGAACTTACATCTAAGGTCCCCAATATCCAGTTTGCCTCATATTTAAGACCTTCCACTATTTGTATGACCTGCGTTGTGTCTCTAATGTATGCAAAATTCTTTTTTACACTAGGTTGTAGGAGTTTATCTATATATTCTGACAAATTTGAGGTTAAAGAGCCTATGCCAGAGATGATTGGTCTTCCTGGGGGGTTCACTTGATCTTTGTGAACTTTGGGCAAACAATAGAATATTGGCATTCTATGTTGAGTTTTGGTAATGTATTTAAACTCATGATCATTTAGGATACCCTTTTCCCACCCATCTCTGGCATAGTTTGTCAGTTCCTTACTATATTCATTAGTGGGGTCCTTCGATAGTCTGGAGTATGTAGCAGCGTCTGATAGCTGTCTAAGACATTCTGCTTCATACTTTTCAGTCTCCAGAATAACGATGGCCCCTCCCTTGTCCGCAGGTCGTATAGTGATATTTTCAGATTTTTGTAGTTGTTTTATGGCCTGTATTTCTTGAGTGGTCACATTATTGCCTAATCTTCTATTCACATTTAATTTCCTAATATCTGTTTCCACAGATTTTTTAAAGGCTGCCATCTCATGGCCTATCTGTTGTCTTGGGTACATTTTGCTTGCTAACTTCAGTTTGGTATGGACAAACATATTGTTTTCAGTGGAATTCGCAATTATGGGGTTCTTCATAAAATATTTTTTAAGGCACAATTTTCTAACAAATTTCTCTATTCCAATATAGATATCAAATTTGCTAGCTTGTGCTGTAGGGGCAAATTTTAATCCCTTGTTCAATAATTGAATCTGGGTTGGCGTCAGAGATGTTTTACTCAAGTTTATGATTGGATCTAACTCTTTTTGGGTATTCAGTTTCTGTATTGCCTTCTTCCCCTTTCTCTTTCCCCTCCTTGTCCCCTTTGATCGTGATGATGTTGATACCGATTCGGGATATAACTCTCCCTCCCTCCCTGGTAATTCCCCTCCCTCGGGTTGTGTTTGGTTTCTTGATGATAGTCCCTGTGTCTCAGGTTGTATTGGTGCCCCATCTCCCGATGATGATTCATCATCAGAGGGGATTTCGCCCGTTCTGATGTTGTGTGTTGTATTTGGCGCGTTTTCGTTTTGTGGTGTGGAGGGGTCCCATCTAAAAAATGATTGTTCATAATCGGTTCATATCTATTTCTTACTGGGATTTCATACTCATATTGTCTATCCTCTCTATCCTCTCTAGTGGCATCTTCATTTATATTAATTAGATCTTGGTTTTCTCCTGATGAATATTTATCTATTTCTTTTCTAGTATTTTTCTTCAATTTCTTACTTTTTTTACTAACTATCTCCTGTTCTATCAATCCTAAATTTTTGCAAATCCTTTGTTGCCAATTAGTGATTTCTTCACTAATGGGGAATGTCTGTAATAATTCCCTAATTTTTAGGATTTTTTCTGTAGTTTCTTCCAGGATTTTATTTCTTCTCTTGATAATTAGTTCTACTAGTGCTATAGATTGTTTCATCAGGAGATTATCCCATTCTTCCCTGAATGAGTCACTTAATAAATCTGTCACTGGGTTCTTAGATAGCTGTAAACCCTTGGGTATAATACCTAATTCCAGGTATTTCCCCAATGATTTAATTTCCCATTTCTGCTTTAATTGCCTTATCAGCAGTGTTTCCAGCTCTCTAAAGGACTCTGTGACGGATTTCTCATTAGATCCAAAGTTATTGGTGTTGGTTTCTTCAAAAATAAAAGTCTCCAACCTTGTATTCTGGTTTTCTATAAACTGCCAGATGTCCATACTGACAAGTACTGGGGAGCTCAACAATATTAGGTGAATAAAATAGCAATAAAACAAATATATATTGTGGCTCACCTGTATCTGTCAATGTGGTTAGGGTGCTCTGCTTTTTGGATGAATCACCTATTCATCCGGCAAAGTGACTTAGAATTAGTTAACAATAAAAGCAGGCACTCACCAGCTGGCTAGTCTAATAAGTAGTAGCTTTATATAATAATATAAAATTTACAATAAAAAGTATACATAAAATGTTTAACATATAATGCACTGGGGGTAATTAGAACACTGTGGTATCTTGCTTTGGTTGGCTAACTGAATGGAAATTGGGCTTTGGGTCTATGGGTGTATAGAATACATATAATCAATTCATATAAATCAAATAAGTGTCCTGTGTAAGATAACACAAATACAAATACAAAACTCAAATGTCCTTCTGTGAACAAAAACCTGTGAAGAATAAAATGAAGATCCTGTGGAAAATGAGTGAAAAAAAGTATATATACTATTAATAAATTTTGAGTGAATATAGTGTTAAATAAGGTCGTGCATAGACCCAATAGCGATTCCTCAAATGGGGTATATATTGTTTCAATTCAGTAGCAATTCCTCTATGCGTTAGGCAGTAGGGCTTAGGTAAAGAGTGATCGGGTTTTGGAACTGGGGCGTCCCCCTAGTTCTTCAAACCCTCTTACCTTGCCCTTGGTTAAGGCTAGACTCTTTAGGGGTGCCTCTCTCCTAAACGCTAGGGTCCTTGGTGCAGGATCCAATAGTGTGAGAATTTTCTCTCGCCGGTCTCAGCGTTCCACGAAGGTGCTTCCTTGCGTCTCAGCAATCAGGAAGTGATCTCTCAAGTTCTCGTGGTCTCGCGTAGTCTCGCGATAGGTTGGTCCAGCTAAATTTGCACTGGATTGTAGATGCAGACTAGACGATATTCTTCCAACTGTTTGTATATTCGGATTAAGGTGGGTAATTACTCGCAGGAACCAGCCAGACGCGTTTCGAGGGTCCTCCCTCTTCCTCAGTGGCTATAGTGCGAGTGTTACCCTTCTTACTTATATAATATGGTTCTCTGAGGTCCCACCCAACTCCGACATGGTTTTCACTTGTTCTAATTAAGTTAAATCTTCAGTGCAAAGTACTACTTAAATATATATGTATAGACTATTTGTCTTACTAAATAATTTGCTAATCTTTATTATTTAAGATACAATTTAAAAGTGTATATAAGAATATATAGGAATATAATTTAAAAGTATGTATAAGAATATAAATAGTACAAATATATAAGCTCTAATTTGGGATCCTTAAATATCTGAATCTGGGATAACAATTACTTATTTACTCCTTTTCCATAATAATTCCAGGTATTTAAACAATCCTCCAAGGTCTAGATAACATAAAAAGCGTCCTGAGAGTTGAAAAACGCAAAGGACACAAAAAATATAAGAAAATATAAAAAATATAAAAAGACGCATCAAAACCGCACCAGATAGCTAAAAAACCGCATATGCGTTTTCGGTGCGTTTTGTGTCAAAATCTTCTCCCACATTCATCTTCATGAGTCCCCATCACTTATAACTCCTCCTTCTCATCAAAGATATCTCTAGATGTTATACATTGGATATTCAGCATTAGCAGGTGGTGTCTCTATATTTTTAATCTGATAAATATATCCTATCTTTAATGATTAGAGCTTATCTTCTCTTTTTCCTTTTATGAAGTATAGGGGGAGGAAAAAGAGAAGATAAGCTCTAATCATTAAAGATAGGATATATTTATCAGATTAAAAATATAGAGACACCACCTGCTAATGCTGAATATCCAATGTATAACATATTAGGACCCTCGAAACGCGTCTGGCTGGTTCCTGCGAGTAATTACCCACCTTAATCCGAATATACAAACAGTTGGAAGAATATCGTCTAGTCTGCATCTACAATCCAGTGCAAATTTAGCTGGACCAACCTATCGCGAGACTACGCGAGACCACGAGAACTTGAGAGATCACTTCCTGATTGCTGAGACGCAAGGAAGCACCTTCGTGGAACGCTGAGACCGGCGAGAGAAAATTCTCACACTATTGGATCCTGCACCAAGGACCCTAGCGTTTAGGAGAGAGGCACCCCTAAAGAGTCTAGCCTTAACCAAGGGCAAGGTAAGAGGGTTTGAAGAACTAGGGGGACGCCCCAGTTCCAAAACCCGATCACTCTTTACCTAAGCCCTACTGCCTAACGCATAGAGGAATTGGTACTGAATTGAAACAATATATACCCCATTTGAGGAATCGCTATTGGGTCTATGCACGACCTTATTTAACACTATATTCACTCAAAATTTATTAATAGTATATATACTTTTTTTCACTCATTTTCCACAGGATCTTCATTTTATTCTTCACAGGTTTTTGTTCACAGAAGGACATTTGAGTTTTGTATTTGTATTTGTGTTATCTTACACAGGACACTTATTTGATTTATATGAATTGATTATATGTATTCTATACACCCATAGACCCAAAGCCCAATTTCCATTCAGTTAGCCAACCAAAGCAAGATACCACAGTGTTCTAATTACCCCCAGTGCATTATATGTTAAACATTTTATGTATACTTTTTATTGTAAATTTTATATTATTATATAAAGCTACTACTTATTAGACTAGCCAGCTGGTGAGTGCCTGCTTTTATTGTTAACTAATTCTAAGTCACTTTGCCGGATGAATAGGTGATTCATCCAAAAAGCAGAGCACCCTAACCACATTGACAGATACGGGTGAGCCACAATATATATTTGTTTTATTACAAGTTAGCGGAAATTTATTTTTTTCTCACAAAGTCTCCCTTTCCGCTAACTTGTGACAAAAAATAAAATTTTACATGAACTCGCCATGCCCCTCACAAAATACCTTGAGGTGTCTTCTTTCCAAAATGGGGTCACATGTGGGGTATTTATACTGCCCTGGCATTTTAGGGGCTCTAAAGCGTGAGAAGTCTGGAATATAAATGTCTAAAAATTTTTACGCATTTGGATTCCGTGAGGGGTATGGTGAGTTCATGTGAGATTTTATTTTTTGTCACAAGTTAGTGGAATATGAGACTTTGTAAGAAAAAAAATGTCTGAATGGAGCCTTACAGGGGGGTGATCAATGACAGGGGGGTGATCAGGGAGTCTATATGGGGTGATCACCCCCCTGTCATTGATCACCCCCCTGTAAGGATCCATTCAGACGTCCATATGTGTTTTGCGGATCCGATCCATGGATCCGCAAAACACATACGGACCTCTGAATGGAGCCAGCCTTACAAGGGGGTGATCAATGACAGGGGGTGATCAGGTAGTCTATATGGGGTGATCACCCCCCTGTAAGGCTCCATTCAGACGTCTGTATGTGTTTTGCGGATCCGATCCATGGATCTGCAAAACACATACGGACCTCTGAATGGAGCATGGAAGGGGGGCCCACTGGCCACCAATGAATCTACAGTACTACAGGGGAGGGAGGGGGGGCCGGCCGCACTGGCCACCAATGTGTTAACTACAGGGGAGGGAGGGAGGGGGCCGGCCGCACTGGCCACCAATGTGTAGTGTCCACATCACCATGGGAACGCCTCTGTGTTAGAATATACTGTCGGATCTGAGTTTCACGATCTAACTCAAATCCGATGGTATATTCTAACATAGAGGCGTTCCCATGGTGATGGGGGACGCTTCAAGTTAAAATATACCATCGGATTGGAGAAAACTCAGATCCGATGGTATAAAAGGGACTCCTGACTTTACATTGAAAGTCAATGGGGGACGGATCCGTTTGCGATTGCACCATATTGTGTCAACGTCAAACGGATCCGTCCCCATTGACTTGCATTGTAATTCAGGACGGATCCGTTTGGCTCATGTCCGTGGATCTGTGTTTACTGCCTAAATAAAGTACGTTAAAAACAGTTTATTGTTTTATATTAAAATTCTCTACAAAATAGGCTTGGTGGAGCGAAGGGGGATGTCTCAGACTGATGATGCTGATCCCTACTAACACTCCTACCACTAGAACTCCAAATTATAAGGAGTATATTATGTTGGTATAATCCTTTACCAGCAATGGGAAGAAATGGACATCCAAACCGAATGCACCTGATTGAAACAATATATAGTGTGTCAAGTATCCTGGGCTGTGGGAGAACATGCACAATACATAGTGTCAGGTAACACTAAGGATGAACCATTCATATACTGGTGGCTGTTACACAGGAATGAACCACTGGGCTTCTATAGTGTCAACAAAAGTCAGACTGCAATTATGCTTGCAGAAATATATTGCTCGACGCGTTTCTACACACAACTTAATTGTTGGTTCATCAGGAGCAAGTCACTAGGTCAACTGTCACTACCGAATGTCACCCCCTCACACTGGGTGTACAATAGAGCGACAGAGGACTGAGTGACATCTGACTATAGATGAGCTGCACGCCACTGATGTCGTGCGTGCAGCACTAGAATAGATCTCCAAGACCACTGCTGCTGCTAAGTATTCCCCCACACACTGGGTACAGCGACTAACAGGGAAATCAGGAGTATCTAACTTAGAATTAAGCTGCACGCCACTGATGTCGTGCATGCAGCAATAAGCCTCCGGCATGTGTGGCCGTAACCCGCGCGTAGCGCGGACTTGTTTAAATGGAGGAAACTCCTCCCATCTGTGAAGCCAACTCGCATTGAGTAACCAATCGAGAATAGAATACGTCACCCGACTGCGCACCATTCCTTCCGTCACAGTCAGATGACGCACGATCCATTATCTCGTCAATCCAGGACTAAACAGAAGCCTGGCTCCACCTACCCATAAGCGTCACTCATAGGGAGGGGGAATGAACGATGACGAATACCTTCTCCCTTCACTGCATTAGTCAATACAACAGGAGGGAGGAACTATAAGGTCTGTGACGCACACTTGGGTTCAATATTGAACGGGGACATTAACAATATGTAGATACATGATACTACATCCAAATTCCTAATTCCTAATACCTACAACGGGGTACCTAGGGGTAGTAAAGGCACTGTGGACCAGCCTATCCCTAATATTTCCCCCGTGTCTATATGTAATCATGGGGCGACTACCTACTAGGTGACCAACATCCGGATCAGTTTTTAAAATGTCCCAATTTTCAGTGAGCAACGCACGTATCTCACTACTTGCTGTATCAAAAGTGCCAATTATTCGTGTCTGTGCCTCATTAGATGTTTTATTCTTAGGATGCAGAAGTTGCTCTCTATTACATGCTGCTGCATGTTGGTATGCTTCCTTCAGAATTGGTTTCGGATAGCCCTTTTCCGAAAACCGTTTCTTGAGATCATCAGCCGAGGTCTTAAAACCACACCATTGAGAGCAATTACGTCTCATGTCCGTGGATCCTCCAAAAATCAAGGAAGACCCATGGACGAAAAAACGGTCACGGACCTACGGACCCCGTTTTTGCGAACCTTAAAAAAAACCGGTCGTGTGCATGAGGCCTTACAGGGGGGTGATCAGGGAGTCTAATATGGGGTGATCAGGGGTTAATAAGTGACAGGGGGGGGGGGGGGGGGGGGGGGTGTAGTGTAGTGGTGTTTGGTGCTAATTATTACAGAGCTGCCTGTGTCCTCTGGTGGTCGATCCAGGCAAAAGGGACCACCAGAGGACCAGGTAGCAGGTATATTAGACTCTAAAATCGCATCTACAGCCTGCCAGCGAACGATCGCCGCTGGCAGGCTGTAGATCAGCTAGTTTACCTCTGGTTCCTGCGTGCGCGCGTTCACAGGAAATCTCGCGTCTCGCGAGAGGACGCGCCGGAGCATCCAGGAGGAATAACAGGGCCGCCGCCAGGACGCAATCCTGCGTACGGCGGTCCTGTAGTGGTTAAGGACCAGTTCAGGTCTGAAGTCTCTTTGTGAGGCTTACATAATAGAAACCACCCAAAAATGACCCCATTTTAGAAACTACACCCCTCAAGGTATACAAAACTGATTTTACAAACTTTCTTAACCCTTTAGGTGTTCCACAAGAATTGATGGAAAATGGAGATTAAATTTCAGAATTTCACTTTTTTGGCAGATTTTACATTTTAATCAATTTTTTCCAGTAGCAAAGCAAGGGTTAACAGCCAAATAAAACTCAATATTTATTACCCTGATTCTGTGGTTTACAGAAACACCCCACATGTCATCGTAAACTGCTGTATGGGCACACGGCAGGGCGCAGAAGGAAAGGAACACCATATGGTTTTTGGAAGGCAAATTTAGCTGAACTGGTTTTTAGATGCCATGTCCCATTTGAAGCCCCCCCTGATGCACCCCTACAGTAGAAACTCAAAAAAGTTACCACATTTTGGAAACTACGGGATAAGGTGCCAGTTTTATTGGTACTATTTTGGGGTACATATGATTTTTTTATTGCTTTATATTACGTTTTTTGTGAGGCAAGGTAACAAAAAAAAAAAATTGATGTTTTGGCACCGTTTTTATTTTTTATTTTTACAGCGTTTAACCGAGGGATTAGGTCATGTGACTTTTTTATAGAGCAGATCCTTACGCACGTGGCAATACCTAATATGTCTACTTTCTCTTATTTATTTAAGTTTTACACATTAATAGCATTTTTGAAACCGAAATAAGGATATTTTAGTGTCTCAGTCTGAGAGCCATAGCTTTTTTATTTTTTGACCGATTCTCTCAGGTAGGGTCTCATTTTTTGTGGGATGAGGTGATGGTCTGATTGGTACTATTTTGGGGGGCATACGCCTTTTTGATCATTTGCTGTTGCAATTTTTGTGATGTAATGTGACAAAAATGGCTTTTTTTTTACACAGTTTATTATTATTTATTTTTTACGGTGTTCACCTGAGTGGTTAGGTCATGTGATATTTTTAAAGAGCTGTTTGTTACGGACGTGGCGATACCTAATATGTATATTTTTTTTAATGTATTTCCCTTTAGCACAATAATAGCAGTTTTGACACAAAAAAAATGATGTTTTAGTGTCTCCATGTTCTGAGAGCTATATATTTTTTTTTTTGTGGGCGATTGTCTTAGGTAGGGGCTCATTTTTTGCGGGATGAGGTGACGGTTTTATTGATACCATTTTGGGGGGCATACGCCTTTTTGATCGCTTGGTGTTGCACTTTTTGTGATGTAAGGTGACAAAAATGGCTTTTTATTTACACTGTTTTAATTTTTTTATGGTGTTTATCGGACAGGGTGGATCATGTGATATATTTATAGAGCCGGTCATTACGGACGCGGCGATACCTAATATGTGTGTGTTTTGTTTTTTTTTTCCCTGTTTTTTTATTATAAAATAAGGGGAAAGGGGCGTTCTTTGTTTTTTTACTTTATTTTATTAATTTTATTAACCCCTTAAGGACCGGGCTCATTTTCACCTTAAGGACCAGGCTCATTTTCACCTTAAGGACCAGGCCATTTTTTGCAAATCTGACCAGTGTCACTTTAAGTGCTCATAACTTTAAAACGCTTTGACTTACCCAGGCCGTTCTGAGATTGTTTTTTCGTCACATATTGTACTTCATGACACTGCTAAAATTGGGTCAAAAAAGTTAATTTTTTTGCATAAAAAAATACAATTTTTACCGTAAATTTTGAAAAATTAGCAAATTTCAAATTTTCAGTTTCTCTACCTCTGTAATACATAGTAATACCCCCAAAAATTGTGATGACTTTACATTCCCCATATGTCTACTTCATGCTTGAATTGTTTTGGGAATGATATTTTATTTTTTGGGGATGTTACAAGGCTTAGAAGTTTAGAAGCAAATTTTGAAATTTTCAGAAATCTTCAAAATCCCACTTTTTATGGACCAGTTCAGGTTTGAAGTCATATTGTGAGGCTTAGATAATAGAAACCTCCCAAAAATGACCCCATTCTAGAAACTACACCCCTCAAGGTATTCAAAACTGTTTTTTCAAACTTTGTTAACCCTTTAGGTGTTCCACAAGAGTTAATGGCAGATGGAGAAACAATTTTGAAATTTATATTTTTTGGAAAATTTTCCAATATAATCAATTTTTTCCAGGAGTAAAACAAGGGTTAACTGCCAAACAACACTCAAAATGGGTTGCCCTGATTCTGTAGTTTGCAAAAACACCCCATATGTGGTCGTAAACTACTGTTTGGCCGAACGGTAGCACATAGAAGGAGGGGAACACCATATGGGTTTTGGAAGGCAGATTTGGCAGGACTGGTTTTGTTTATACCATGTCCCATTTGAAGCCCCCTGTTGCACCCCTAGAATAGAAATTTCAAAAAAGTGACTCCATCTAAGAAAGTACACCCCTCAAGGTATTCAAAACTGGGTTTACAAACTTTGTTAACCCTTTAGGTGTTCCACAAGAGTTAATGGCAGATGGAGAAACAATTTTGAAATTTCTATTTTTTGGAAAATTTTCCAATATAATCAATTTTTTCCAGGAGTAAAACAAGGGTTAACTGCCAAACAACACTCAAAATGGGTTGCCCTGATTCTGTAGTTTGCAAAAACACCCCATATGTGGTCGTAAACTACTGTTTGGCCGAACGGTAGCACATAGAAGGAGGGGAACACCATATGGGTTTTGGAAGGCAGATTTGGCAGGACTGGTTTTGTTTATACCATGTCCCATTTGAAGCCCCCTGTTGCACCCCTAGAATAGAAATTTCAAAAAAGTGACTCCATCTAAGAAAGTACACCCCTCAAGGTATTCAAAACTGGGTTTACAAACTTTGTTAACCCTTTAGGTGTTCCACAAGAGTTAATGGCAGATGGAGAAACAATTTTGAAATTTCTATTTTTTGGAAAATTTTCCAATATAATCAATTTTTTCCAGGAGTAAAACAAGGGTTAACTGCCAAACAACACTCAAAATGGGTTGCCCTGATTCTGTAGTTTGCAAAAACACCCCATATGTGGTCGTAAACTACTGTTTGGCCGAACGGTAGCACATAGAAGGAGGGGAACACCATATGGGTTTTGGAAGGCAGATTTGGCAGGACTGGTTTTGTTTATACCATGTCCCATTTGAAGCCCCCTGTTGCACCCCTAGAATAGAAATTTCAAAAAAGTGACTCCATCTAAGAAAGTACACCCCTCAAGGTATTCAAAACTGGGTTTACAAACTTTGTTAACCCTTTAGGTGTTCCACAAGAGTTAATGGCAGATGGAGAAACAATTTTGAAATTTCTATTTTTTGGAAAATTTTCCAATATAATCAATTTTTTCCAGGAGTAAAACAAGGGTTAACTGCCAAACAACACTCAAAATGGGTTGCCCTGATTCTGTAGTTTGCAAAAACACCCCATATGTGGTCGTAAACTACTATTTGGCTAAACGGCAGGACATAGAAGAAGGGGAACGTCATTTTTGGAAGGCAGATTTTGCTGGACTGGTTTATTGACACCATGTACCCTTTCAAGCCCCCTGATGCACCCCTAGAGTAGAAACTCCATAAAAGTGACCCCATCTAGGAAACTACGGGATAAGGTGGTTGTTGTTTTGGGACTATTTTTGGGGTAAATTTGATTTTTGGTTGCTCTATATTAGTCTTTTTTGAGGCAATGTAACAAAAAAATGTAATTCTAAAATTGTTTCTACATTCACTATTTGGTTTTGTGGAACACCTAAAGGGTTAACATAGTTTGTAAAGTAACTTTTGAATACCTTGAGGGGTGTAGTTTCTTAGATGGGGTCACTTTTTTGGAGTTTCTAGTCTAGGCTACATCAGGGGGGGCTTCTAATGGGACATGGTGTAAAAAAAAAAAACTGTCCATCAAAATCTGCCTTCCAGAAACCATATGGAGTTCCCTTCGTTCTATGCCCTGCCGTGCGGCTATATAACCATTTACGACCACATATGGGGTGTTTCTGCAAACTACAGAATCGGGGCAATAAATATTTAGTTTTGTTTGGCTGTTAACCCTTGCTTTATTACCGGCAAAATGGATTCAAATTGAAATTTTGCCCAAAAATTGGTGTTTTGGCACAGTTTTTATTTTATATTTTTAACACCGTTCATCCGAGGCGTTTGGTCAAAAGTTATTTTTATAGCGACGACTTTTACGCACGCGACGATGCCCAATATGTATGGCTCTCAGACTTTGGAGACACTAAGCAGGCATCCTAAAACTGCGGCCCTCCAGATATTGTAAAACTACAATTCCCACCATGCCCTGCTGATGGCTGTAGGTTGTCTGGGCATGCTGGGAGTTATAGTTTTACAACATCTGGAGGGCCGCAGTTTGAGGATGCCTGCTCTAAAACTAATATTTTTTGGGGAAAGAAAAATTGTTTCCGTGTCTCCAAAGTCTGAGAGCCATAGTGTTTTATGTTCTCTAGTGGACTGTTGAGGATTATAAAAATTTAGTACTCCATGGAAGTGTGATACTCCCTGAAGCAATTGATAATGCAGAGGCCCGGATGATCGGGGCAAGTGTCACATTGAGTAGTGGTGTCCTTCCGTATCCCCCTCTTGTGACACACTCTGCACTTTTTTTGGGTTCGTCCCTTCTTTCCAGTATGGGGGACCACACCTGGAAAGTGTTGGCCAGGGACGATCCGGGCGCCTCCAATTCCCGAGGTACTCCGGCCTGCTCTTTCCCGGTCCGAAAAGATCAGGTCTTTGAGGACTGCCTCATAGAACTGGAGGAATGTCCCTGTGCTGCCAGCGCTTCGGGATAGTACAAAAGAGTTGTACATGGCAACCTGTACCAAGTAGACCGCAACTTTTTTGTACCATGCCCGGGTTTTGCGCATGGCGTTATATGGCGTGAGGACTTGATCAGAGAGATCAACTCCTCCCATATACCGATTGTAGTCGACGATACAATCGGGCTTGAGGACCGTTGCCGCGGTACCTCGCACAGGGACAGGGGTGGTGCCGTTACTGTGGATTGTGGACAGCATAAGGACATCCCTCTTGTCCTTATACCTGACCAGCAACAGGTTTCCACTGGTAAGGGCACGGGTCTCACCCCTGGGGATAGGTACCTGGAGGGGGTAGGCAGGGAGGCCGCGTTGATTTTTCCGCACGGTCCCACAAGCGAACGTGGATCTGGCGGCAAGGGACCTGAACAAGGGAATGCTGGTATAAAAGTTATCCACGTACAAGTGGTAACCATTATCCAGCAGTGGGTACATAAGGTCCCACACGAGTTTCCCGCTAACACCCAGAGTGGGGGGACATTCTGGGGGTTCAATACGGGAATCTCGCCCCTCGTACACACGAAATTTGTAAGTGTACCCTGAGGCACTCTCACAAATTTTGTATAGCTTCACGCCATACCTCGCCCGCTTTGTGGGAATGTATTGGCGGAAACTGAGTCTCCCCTTGAACGCAACGAGAGACTCATCAACCGCGACCTCCCTTCCAGGTACGTAGGCCTGCTGAAATGTGGCCCCAAAGTGATCGATGACCGGCCGTATCTTATACAGCCGGTCATAGGCAGGATCACTTCGGGGGGGACATGCTGCATTATCGGAATAATGCAGACATTTCCGAATGCAGACATTTCCGGTGGTGGGGCGGGCGATGCGCTAACAGTGGACGGACGCTAAAAAGTGCCGGCCAGTCAGCGCACGCAGAAAAAAAAAAGTGGTGGTGAGTGGGGGGTGGGGGGGGCTGGTGGGGGGTGGGTGGGGGGGGGAGGCAGGTGGGGGGGGGGGAAGGGGCTGGTGGGGGGTGGGTGGGGGGGCAAGTGGCAGGAGGGGTCTGGGTTAGGGTTAGATGGAAGTTTGGAAGTTTGGAATAAAAGTACTTTTTTTTTTTTTTTTCTAACTTACTTTTCCCTTCTTTCCCTGCCTAACGGTGCCTCTCCCTCACTGACCCTAACCTACCTGGGTGGCGATGGGTGCAGGAGGGTGATGGATTCCGATTAGGGGGACACAGGAGCTGGACGATGCTGCACGGTCAGGGTGCTGGACAGGAAGAGGAGGGGAGAGAGGAGCGCAGGAAGTTTGAATCTCGCGCCTCTCTCCCCTGCACCAATCAGCACCCTGGACAGCGGCATTCAGCACCAGGGCCAGCACCGCCTCTCCAAATCCTCGGACTGCGATAGGTGGTGTATAATTACGCCACCGATCGCAGTCTTTTTCCGGTTCATCGGGTCACAGGACACCCGAATGGACCGGAAACGCAGAAAACCGCAGGTCTGAATTGACCTGCGGTTTTCTGCGATCGCCGATACGGGGGGGTCAAATGACCCCCCCCCTGCATTGTTACGGGATGCCGGCTGAATGATTTCAGCCGAAATCCCGTTCCGATTAACCCCTGCGGCGCCGGAGTTCCGATTTTAAGTCAGGACGTACCGGTACGTCCTCGGTCCTTAAGGACTCGGGAAATAGGGCGTACCGGTACGTCCTAGGTCCTTAAGGACTCGGGAAATAGGGCGTACCGGTACGTCCTAGGTCCTTAAGGGGTTAAAAACACTTTTTTTTTAACTTTATTTAAGACATTCACTTTTGGGTGTCTGATCCCCTCTGCAATGCATTATAATACATCTGTATTGTAATGCATCGCCTGTTAGTGTATGACACTGAGTCATACACTAACAAGTTGCCTAGGTAGGAGACCCAGCCTGAGGCTGGATCTCCTCGGCTCCTGTAGAAGCCTCTGCACGGCATCGGGCTGCCTTGTGTCGCATCGGGTCCGCGCCACAGGACTCAATGCTCTCCCTCACCCGACACAAACCTTTTCTATGTCGCGGTCAGCGCGGACCGCGGCATAGAAGGGGTTAATCCGCCGGCATCGGCTTTTACAGCGATGCCGGCGGATACAGCAGGGGCCCGGCTACCATGGACTGCCGGGCCCCTGCAGTGATCGCGCGATACCATTACGTCAAATTGCGGGAACTCAGTGGTTCCCATGACGTAACAGTACGTCAAAGGTCGGGAAGGGGTTAAATCAGGCATACTGGCTGGTAGGACTCATCATGCCAATACCTTTGTTTTGTATGTATGCTAAACAGCTGCAGAGATACTTGCGTTTTATTCATATGCAAATGAGCAATTTGGAGCAATCAGGGACGGGGCTGAATTCTTGGAGTACTGCCTTTGTAACACCACCCTGTGCTTGGCTAGACATAAGCATGGTGAGGACAGAAGTGTTCTCCAGCACGTTAATATCATACCGTACATACTACTTTCTGTAGCCTTACCACATTGAGAAGTGTGGATTTCTATGCTTAGAATGCTAATATACATATTACTGGTTTATTCACAAGCACAATATATGATTATAATGAAACCAGTTGTATGTGTTAGCGTTCTAAGCATGCAAAAACATTTTTCTCTGCGTGCTAATACTACAGTGATAAGTGGTCAGCCTTGTACAGTGCTGCCCATAATTATTCATACCACTGGCAAATTTTGACTTAAAGTTACTTTTATTCAACCAGCAAGTAATTTTTTGACGGGAAATGACATAGGTGTCTCCCAAAAGATAATAACACGATGTACAAGAGGCATTATTGTGGAAAAAAAACATTTCTCAGCTTTTATTTACATTTTGAGCAAAAAATACAAGATGTTCCGCACTGTGGAAAATCTCAGAGGACGTGGTCGGAAGCCAAAAGTGACACCTGTGCTGGCCAGGAGGATAGTTAGAGAGGTGAAAAAGAATCCAAGGATCACCACCAAGGCCATCCTGGTAAATCTGGGCTCTGCTGGTGGCAATGTCTCAAGGCAGACAATCCAACTGACATTGCACACTGCTGGGTTCCACGGATGCAGACCAAGGAGGACGCCACTTCTCCAGATAAGGCACACAAAAGCTCGCTTGGCCTTTGCAAAAGCTCATGTGGACAAAGAAAAAGACTTCTGGTCTTCTGTGTTGTGGTCAGATGAAACAAAAATTGAATTGTTTGGTCACAATGATGTTTCCTTCATTTGGCGTAAAAAAGGAGAAGCCTTCAACCCAAAGAACACCATCCCCACTGTCAAACATGGTGGTGGGAACCTAATGCTTTGGGGGTGTTTTTCAGCCAATGGACCAGGGAACCTAATCGCAGTAAACGGCACCATGAAAAAAGAGCAATACATGAGGATTCTCAACGACCACATTAGGCAGTCTGCAGAGAAACTTGGCCTTGGGCACCAGTGGACATTTCAGCATGACAATGATCCAAAACACACAGCAAAAGTGTTGAAGAAATGGTTAACAGACAACAACATTAACGTTTTGGAGTGGCCCAGCCAGAGTCCAGACTTGAATCCAATTGAGAATCTGTGGAGGGAGCTAAAGATCAGGGTGATGGCAAGAAGACCCTCCAACCTGAAAGATTTGGAGCTCATTGCTAAAGATGAATGGGCAAAAATACCTGTGGAGACATGCAAAAAGCGGGTCTGCAATTATAGGAAGCGTTTGATTGTTGTAATAGCCAATAAAGGCATTTCTATTGATTTATTGAGAAGGGTATGAATAATTTTGGACTGGACACTTTTTTCTCAAATGTAAATAAAAGCTGAGAAATGTTTTTTTTCCCCCCACAATAATGCCTCTTGTACATCGTGTTATTATCTTTTGGGAGACACCTATGTCATTTCCCGTCAAAAAATTACTTGCTGGTTGAATAAAAGTAACTTTAAGTCAAAATTTGCCAGGGGTATGAATAATTATGGGCAGCACTGTATGTACAGATCTCAGGTTTGATTTTTTACTTCAGATTTTTTTTCTCCCTCATTTAACCCATAATAAAAGGCTATAACTTTATCATATTGAGAATAATGTTTTCTTATCCTTAGAAACCTAAAACATATTACTGGTTTATTCACAAACACAATATACAGTTGCAAGAAAAAGTATGTGAACCCTTTAGAATGATATGGATTTCTGCACAAATTGGTCATAAAATGTGATCTAATCTTCATCTAAGTCACAACAATAGACAATCACAGTCTGCTTAAACTAATAACACACAAAGAATGAAATGTTACCATGTTTTTATTGAACACACCATGTAAACATTCACAGTGCAGGTGGAAAAAGTATGTGAACCCCTAGACTAATGACATCTCCAAGAGCTAAATGGAGTGAGGTGTCAGCCAACGGGAGTCCAATCAATGAGATGAGATTGGAGGTGTTGGTTACAGCTGCCCTGCCCTATAAAAAACACACACCAGTTCTGGGTTTGCTTTTCACAAGAGGCATTGCCTGATGTGAATGATGCCTCGCACAAAAGAGCTCTCAGAAGACCTACGATTAAGAATGGTTAACTTGCATAAAGATGGAAAGGGTTTTAAAAGTATCTCCAAAAGCCTTGCTGTTCATCAGTCCACGATAAGACAAATTGTCTATAAATGGAGAAAGTTCAGCACTGCTGCTATTCTCCCTAGGAGTGGCCGTCCTGTAAAGATGACTGCAAGAGCACAGCGCAGACTGCTCAATGAGGTGAAGAAGAATCCTAGAGTGTCAGCTAAAGACTTACAAAAGTCTCTGGCATATGCTAACATCCCTGTTAGCGAATCTACGATACGTAAAACACTAAACAAGAATGGATTTCATGGTACCACAGAGGAAGCCACTGCTCTCCAAAAAAAAACATTGCTGCACGTTTACAGTTTGCACAAGAGCACCTGGATGTTCCACACCAGTACTGGCAAAATATTCTGTGGACAGATGAAACCAAAGTTCAGTTGTTTGGAAGAAACACACAACACTATGTGTAAAGAAAAAGAGGCACAGCACACCAACATCAAAACCTCATCCCAACTGTGAAGTATGGTGGTGGAGGCATCATGGTTTGGGGCAGCTTTGCTGTGTCAGGGCCTGGACGGATTGCTATCATCGAAGGAAAAATGAATTCCCAAGTTTATCAACACATTTTGCAGGAGAACTTAAGGCCATCTGTCCACCAGCTGAAGCTCAACAGAAGATGGGTGTTGCAACAGGACAACGACCCAAAGCATAGAAGTAAATCAACAACAGAATGGCTTAAACAGAAGAAAATACGCCTTCTGGAGTGGCCCAGTCAGAGTTCTGACCTCAACCCGATTGAGATGCTGTGGCATGACCTCAAGAAAGCGATTCACACCAGACATGCCAAGAATATTGCTGAACTGAAACAGTTCTGTAAAGAGGAATGGTCAAGAATTACTCCTGACCGTTCTGCACGTCTGATCTGCAACTACAGGAAACGTTTGGTTGAAGTTATTGCTGCCAAAAGGGAGGTTCAACCAGTTATTAAATCCAAGGGTTCACATACTTTTTCCACCTGCACTGTGAATATTTACATGGTGTGTTCAATAAAAACATGGTAACATTTAATTCTGTGTATTATTAGTTTAAGCAGACTGTGATTGTCTATTGTTGTGACTTAGATGAAGATCAGATCACATTTTATGACCAATTTGTGCAGAAATCCATATCTTTCCAAAGGGTTCACATACTTTTTCTTGCAACTGTATAATTATAAAGAAACCAGTAACATTTATTAGCTTTCTAAGTATAAAAAAATAATTCTCAATGTGATAAGGTTATAGCATTTATTGTGGGTTAAAATTAGGGAGTATAAAAATACCGTATTTTTCGCCCCATAAGAAGCACTTTTTCCTCCCCAAAAATGGGAGGAAAATGCCCCTGCGTCTTATGGGGCGAATGCTGACAGTTTAACATCGCTGGATGCGATGTACGGAGCGGGGGCCGGGGGAGGGACTGGGAGGAGGAGCTGGGGCCGGCAATAGCGGTGGGGCGGTGCGGTCACTGTACTATAGCCCTGCCCCACCGCTCCGGTATTCTAATATAAAATGTATTATTGAATTAAAAGTTATTAAACATGCCCCCCTCACTCCTAATAGTACCGTATATCCTAATTGCTTCTGTATAATGTCGGCAGGCAGGTCGGGCGGGCAGCAGCGTAACTCCCTGATGTCACGTGCCTGCGCCGCCTCCTTTATGAATGAAGCAGGCGGCGCAGGCAAGTGACGTCAGTGAGTGACCCGCCGGCCGCCCGGCCGGCATTACACAGAAGCAATTAGGATATACGGTACTATTAGGAGTGAGGGGGGCATGTTTAATAACTTTTAATTCAATAATACATTTTATATTTGTATACTTGGGGGGGGGGGGGGGGGGGGGGGGGCGCGGGTGGCGGCACACGGAATCTGTGGATGGCACAGTTAAGGGGCGGGGGTCTGTGGATGGCACATATATAACAGTGTCCGTCATCCACAGATCCCCCCATAACAGTGTCCGTCATCCACAGATCCCCCCATAACAGTGTCCGTCATCCACAGATCCCCCCATAACAGTGTCCGTCATCCACAGATCCCCCCATAACAGTGTCCGTCATCCACAGACCACCATTCGTTCCAAACCCACCAAAAGCATACCTTTTGGTTAAAAAAATTTTTTTCTTATTTTCCTCCCCAAAAACCTAGGTGCGTCTTATAGGGCGAAAAATACGGTATCTGAAGAAAAAAATCTAAGTCTCTCCCAAGATTCAAACCTGGGATCTCTAAATGCAAGGCTGAACTCTTATCTCCAGGCTAGGAGCCTTTTCATATTGAGGATTGTGGTTTTTCTATGCTTAGAAAGCCAACACGTATTACTGGTTTCATTATGATATATTGTGCGTGCAAATAAAACAGTAATATGAATAATAGCTTTCTAAGCATAGGAATCCACTCTTGTCTATGCGGGAAGGCTATAGTAAGTAGTGTATATGATATACAGGTGAAACTCGAAAAATTTGAATATTGTGAAAAAGTCCATTTATTTCAGTACTGCAAATTAAAAGGAATTGCATTAAGGCCCCATTCACACGTCCGCAATTCTGTTCCGCATTTTGCGGGACGGAATTGCGGACCCATTCATTTCTATGGGGACAGACTTTGTCCCGCTCGGATCTGGAATTGCGGATCTGCACTTCCGGGTCCGCACTTCCGTTCCGCAAAAATTTAGAACATGTCCTATTCTTGTCCGCAATTTCGGACAAGAAAAGACATTTTCTATATAGTTCTGGCAATGTGCGGATCCACAAAATGCGGAAAGCACATTGCCGGTGTCCGT
Organism: Bufo bufo; assembly: GCF_905171765.1. NCBI lineage: Eukaryota > Metazoa > Chordata > Amphibia > Anura > Bufonidae > Bufo > Bufo bufo. Next base: position 144,469,874 of record NC_053395.1, on the reverse strand, counting down.
GTTTTGCGGATCCGCGAATCACATACGGACGTCTGAATGGAGCCTAATGCAGCTTAAAATTAGAGTTTTGTGAAAAGGTTTAATATTCTAGGCTCAAAGTGTCACTCTAATTAGCTAATTAATCCATATCCCCTGAGCAAATTGTGACTTTGGGGTTTCATAAGCCATAATCATCCAAATTATACAAAATAAAGGCCTGAAATATCTCACTTTGCATGTAATGAGTCTATCTCATATGTTAGTTTCATCTTTTAAGTTGCATTACTGAAATAAATGAACTTTGCAAGATATTCTAATTTTTCAAGTTTCACCTGTATACATGCTAGGACACAGCTCTGTTCTCAGCATACTGCTCTAGCGCTGTCAATCAATGGGGCCCCCGGGTGTTAAAAAGGCAGTGCTCAAAGGATTCCTCCCTGCCCCTGATGCTCCAACTTACTCAGGCTACTTTCACATCTGCATTGTTAATTCTGGTTTTGAGATCCTACAGAGGGTCCCAAAAACGGAATTAAACGGATCCGTGCCATTTAATACATCCGGTTATATTAAATCAAATCTGAACAAACCGGATACAGTATGAAAATCATTGTAAGTCAATGGGCACCGAAACTGGTTTTTTCGCAAACAATAAAAAAAAACGGATCTGGAACCATTGACTTACATAGACTTTCATGCCGGATCCAGTTTGTTCCATTTCACAAACCACAATCAGCTGTTTTGTGCAGCCACCAGGGCCAGAAACTATACAATAAGATTCTGTCCACTGTGTAGCGGGTGGGGTACTTCAGCTCAGCTCCCATTCAAGTAAAGCTTATTTCACACTCGCGTTTGGTGCGGATCCGTCATGGATCTGCACAGACAGATCCGTTCATATTATCTTTAACATAGCTAAGACGGATCCGTCTTGAACACCATTAAAAAGTCAATGGCGGACGGATCCATTTTCTATTGTGGCAGATTGTGTCAGAGAAAACGGATCTGTCCCTATTGACTTACATTGTGTGCCAGGACGGATCCATTTGGCTCAGTTTCATCAGACGGACACCAAAACGTGTCCACCTCCAGAGCGGAATGGAGACTGAGCTGATGCATTCTGAGCGGATCCTTTTCCATTCAGAATGCAAACTGATTGTGAAAGCCCATGACAGATCTCACAAACAGAAAGCCAACACAAGTGTGAAAGTAGACTAAATGGGAACTAAACTGTGGTACGCCAGCGCTGTCAACGACACAGTGGATAGAGCCTACTGCCCATGGTATATTTACTGGTGCCAGTGGCTTCCCGAAACAGCTGATCGTAGGGGTGCCGGGTGTCAGACATTGGGGATATTGATGACCTATGCTGAGGAAACATCAAGAGAGTCCAAGTCCTGGGGGAAAAAAAAAACTTTCACAAAAACCTATTATAAAATGTTTTTAAAGGGGTTGTCACTTCAGCAAGTGGCATTTATCATGTATAGGAAGTTAATACAAGGCACTTACTAACATATTGTGATTGTCCATATTTCCTCATTTACTGGCTTGATTCATTTTTCCATCACATTATACACTGCTCGTTCCACGGTTATGACCACCTTGCAATCCAGCAGCCGTGGTCATGCTTGCACACTATAGGACAAGGCATCAGGCTCTCTATTGGCCGGGAGCACATATAAGCTAGTGCTTTTTACTTGCTGAATTAACCATGGAAACAAGCAGTGTACAATATGAAAGGAAAATGAATCAAGCGAGAGGCAATATGGGCAATCTCAATGCATTAGTATGCAACTTCAAGTAGGGCAAGTACAACATTTTCAATAAAAACTGTCTCCAAATGTGCTCCTAGCCTCTAGGTTATTTACTTTATTCAATGCAGATGCAGTCTGGTGTTTCTAGAGGCTCCAAGTTAAACAACGCCATGATAGAGAATACAACAAGCACATCTCCATACCCATACAGAAAACACTGGGGATGTATGTGTATGAACCCCCTGCTTCCAAAATGAACACGGTTCACAATGCATGAATATTGATCTTGTATCATATAAGCCAACGACACCAAATCGAAATATCCCCAATCTACACACTGACGCCAAACCCACACCATGCTGCTGCTCACCTACACAAGTTCTCAATATGGCGCCGCCCAAAAGTTCCACGTGTCTGCAAGCCACGCCCCCTTGCGCCAGTACGCAGCCTTCCTGGACAACGTACTCCCTCATTGGATCACGGACTTACTTCCGGTTTTGTTTGCGGGCTTTCATATTGGCTTAAAATTTCAAAACTGTTTGATTGGCTGCTGTCATTTCACCTGTAATCTGATTGGTCGGACTTGTTTGGCTTGCACGTTCCCTGGTGACAGCCGGCTGGCGGGAAACGAGAGACTGTGCGATCGGTAGCTGGAAAGGCAAGTGAGAGAGCTGGCTTATGGCTATTATACTGCTTAGTAAAGCAAACTAAGAGCTCTTTTATGGACACGTGCTTGATGTTACATAGATGTAGCAGGGTTGTGTGAGTCACTGTACTGATATGTTCTTACATAGATGTAGCAGGGCTGTGTGACTCGCTGTACTGATATGTTCTTACATAGATGTAGCAGGGCTGTGTGAGTCACTGTACTGATATGTTCTTAAAGAGATGTAGCAGGGCTGTGTGAGTGACTGGACTGATATGACTGAGTACAATGAGAATCCACAGATAAAAGCATATGGTATCATAGGAAGTGTGCCATAAGACAGCTCAGCTCTGCTACATCTCCATGTATGTGGTGCACACTTCTAGAAGAAGCCTTGTGTCCCCACATCACGGCACAGGTTTTCTAGTTGTAATGACCCCAGTAGTCGCCATGTGTGTGGCATGAAAGTGATCAGTCCTGAATTGATTGTAAATAGAATAGACAGAGATTGTTCTCAGCGTTATGATAGTGACGTCACATCACACGATCAGCTGCTGCACGTTGTGCTGAAATGGTGTGCTGATGAACAAATTACAGAAATTTTTTTTTTTTCTTTTTATTTAAATATATTCCATCCCTTAAAGGGGTTTCTGGGATTTTAATATTGATGAGCTATCCTCCGGATCGGTCATTAATATCAGATCAGTGGGGATCTGACACCCGTCGCTCCTATGATCAGCTGGTTGATGAGAAGGCCGCAAACCGTGCCAGTGCAGCCTTCCCTTCATTGTTTACAAAATAGCAATTTAAATATTGTGGGTGACCACCTGGAACAAACAGAGGAAGTAGTATGTGGTCAGAGTAAAACTTAACGTTTAATTAGAACAATTAGAAAAATAGGTCCCAAGATGACAGATAACAACAAATTATATGTATACGTTCGGAGCAACACGGCGGTATACCAAACGGATGCAAGAAGTGCCAATATCAGATAAATGATGCTCGGCGGCACCAAATAAGTAACCGGTTGGTCCTACCACACAGATGAGACGCTCCAGAATCAGCAATTGTCCGACAGGTGTTGATTGATGTGCACACCGTAGCTGGCGGCAATTGCGTAACACAGGGTGGTTGGCAGAGCTAGCTGGCCCTAGAATTACCCTAGGAACCTACGCTGGCCTATGTGACCGGATGACGGGAACCCGCCACCAGTCACCAACAGGAACCTCACCCTGGAATTATGCGCCCTAGAAAGCCCTTGCTTACCTGGTCCCTACATGCATGTTTCGCTAGGGGAGATGAGTAACAAGCTCATCAGGGGAAACTTGGGAGCTTGGGCTGGACCTGTGCAGGGTGCACTGACAATAATGTCAATAGTGCGCTCTACACAGACACAAAATACCCCACGATCCAGATATGGATCTAAGTGGGCGAATTAGCTATAGGAGGAAAGGGGGGGGCCAAGATATAGAACCCTCTCTTAACAGCTCACTGAGACGCATGGACTGATGTAGCCTAGGTAGCACTTGAGAGACGCTACCTTTTAAAGTGAAAGCCAGCTTCAAAATGAGGCTTGGCTAAAGACACACCCACCTCAGTCGGAGCGAGCGGTGGACGTCCGCGCATGCGCGGAACGATGCTACGCACAGAGAGAGGAAGGCAGGGTAGCGGACGTTAGTGACTGGAATGACGTCACCACGCCACAACTCGCAGATGCACGCGAGATGACGCGACGGTTGCCTAGCAAACAGGACGCTATTCCCAGGCACCGTCGGACCGCACAGCTCCAGATATGTTGCTGCGCCTTTGATATAGATAAGGTATTAATGGCATGTAGATAAAGTAAATATAAGAATCAAGGCTATGTTGGCAGTATATGAGCACATGCAAGAGGGGCATAAGGGAAATGACATCAGGAGAAGGGACAGGTAGACGAGGACGGAGGGGGAAGGGGAAGGTAGTGGTATATACCCAGATAAGGGGTATAGCAGTGAATATGCATACACAGCTATGAATATGCATAAAGACATATAGAGGCACCATCAAGATACACTATAGGTGACCAATCATTGAGCTATATGAAGCAGCTGAAATTAAGCTGTTCATTAAGCCCCGTGGGTGAGACTGTGCCCAGCGTGAAAATCGCTGGGCACAGTCTCACCCACGGGGCTTAATGAACAGCTTAATTTCAGCTGCTTCATATAGCTCAATGATTGGTCACCTATAGTGTATCTTGATGGTGCCTCTATATGTCTTTATGCATATTCATAGCTGTGTATGCATATTCACTGCTATACCCCTTATCTGGGTATATACCACTACCTTCCCCTTCCCCCTCCGTCCTCGTCTACCTGTCCCTTCTCCTGATGTCATTTCCCTTATGCCCCTCTTGCATGTGCTCATATACTGCCAACATAGCCTTGATTCTTATATTTACTTTATCTACATGCCATTAATACCTTATCTATATCAAAGGCGCAGCAACATATCTGGAGCTGTGCGGTCCGACGGTGCCTGGGAATAGCGTCCTGTTTGCTAGGCAACCGTCGCGTCATCTCGCGTGCATCTGCGAGTTGTGGCGTGGTGACGTCATTCCAGTCACTAACGTCCGCTACCCTGCCTTCCTCTCTCTGTGCGTAGCATCGTTCCGCGCATGCGCGGACGTCCACCGCTCGCTCCGACTGAGGTGGGTGTGTCTTTAGCCAAGCCTCATTTTGAAGCTGGCTTTCACTTTAAAAGGTAGCGTCTCTCAAGTGCTACCTAGGCTACATCAGTCCATGCGTCTCAGTGAGCTGTTAGGAGAGGGTTCTATATCTTGGCCCCCCCCTTTCCTCCTATAGCTAATTCGCCCACTTAGATCCATATCTGGATCGTGGGGTATTTTGTGTCTGTGTAGAGCGCACTATTGACATTATTGTCAGTGCACCCTGCACAGGTCCAGCCCAAGCTCCCAAGTTTCCCCTGATGAGCTTGTTACTCATCTCCCCTAGCGAAACATGCATGTAGGGACCAGGTAAGCAAGGGCTTTCTAGGGCGCATAATTCCAGGGTGAGGTTCCTGTTGGTGACTGGTGGCGGGTTCCCGTCATCCGGTCACATAGGCCAGCGTAGGTTCCTAGGGTAATTCTAGGGCCAGCTAGCTCTGCCAACCACCCTGTGTTACGCAATTGCCGCCAGCTACGGTGTGCACATCAATCAACACCTGTCGGACAATTGCTGATTCTGGAGCGTCTCATCTGTGTGGTAGGACCAACCGGTTACTTATTTGGTGCCGCCGAGCATCATTTATCTGATATTGGCACTTCTTGCATCCGTTTGGTATACCGCCGTGTTGCTCCGAACGTATACATATAATTTGTTGTTATCTGTCATCTTGGGACCTATTTTTCTAATTGTTCTAATTAAACGTTAAGTTTTACTCTGACCACATACTACTTCCTCTTTCCCTTCATTGTTTACCTGCTTGACGTTGCAGCGGTGAGCAGTGTAGTTACAAGCCGTCCCATTCACTTCAGTGGGACGGCTCAGTAGTATACACTTGTATAGGAACGAGCCGTCCCATTGAAGTGATTGGGACAGCTTGTAATTAGATCTGTTCACCGCTGCAATGTCTATGGCGAGCAGGTAAACAATGAAGGGAAGGCAGCACGGAGCACGGACTTCTCTTCAACCAGCTGATCGGCGCAGATGCCGGGTGTGGGATCCCCGCTGATCTGATATTGATGACCTATCCTGAGGATAGCTCATCAATATTAAAGTCCCGGAAAACCTATTTAATTGTCGCTTGAAGGGGTTCTGCACTTTCATTTAACTGATGATCTATCCTCTGGATAGATCATCAGCTTTTGATCGGCCGGGGTCCGACACCCGGGACCCCCACCGATCAGCTGTTTGAGAAGGCGGCAGCGCTCCAGCAGCGCCGCGACCTTCTCGCTGTTTACCGCTGGGCCGCCGGCCCACTGACGTCACGACTAGTATCAACTAGCGTGGGCGCGGCTAAGCTCTATTCAAGTGAACAGAGCTTAGCCGCGCCCACGCTAGTTGATACTAGTCGTGACATCAGTGGGTCGGCGGCCTGGCGGTAAACAGTGAGAAGGCCGCGGCGCTGCTGGAGCGCCGCTGCCTTCTGAAACAGCTGATTGGCGGGGGTCCCGGGTGTCGAACCCCCGCCGATCAGAAGCTGATGATCTATCCAGAGGATAGATCATCCGTTAAATGAAAGTGCAGAACCCCTGTAAGGGTCCAACAACCACTTTAAAATTTCCACTTACGGTATGTGTATGGCCAGCCTAAATGCTGTGGATATCTCTGGGGTGATTTAAAAAAAAAAATTGCATTGGCACTATTATGGGATAAAAATATTCACAATTGGCTTCCTTAAAAACTGCAATATCTGTCTTCTGCAGCCTACGTACATTCTCACACATTGCAGGCTGCTCAGCCCCGTTCCATGTGAAATCCATCAGACAAGCTCTCTGACGGTTCCCTCTGTAGCCCCTCTATCTGCCCTCCTGAATGTAAATCTAAGCGGTTTATAACCAAAATAATTAAATCAGAATTGGAAGAGATATCCGTATTATGAGTGTTCAGGAGAGCAGAAAGGGGGGGCAACAGACCGAGCTGTTAGAGAAGCTCGCCTAACCGACTTCACACTGAACTGGACTGAGCAGCCTGCAGTGTATGGCCCCTTGCAGACGAGCGTTCCTCCCGCAGCGAGTCCGCATTGCAGCACCCGACCCGGTATTGGAAAACACTGGCAACATTATATGAGTGTTATCCAATACATTCCAGAACTGTAAGGGTTACATAGCATCATAAATCAATATAATGCTATGTGAATCCCGCCAGTGCTGGGAGGTCAGGCCGGGAGCTGCGTTGCGGACTCGCTGTGGGAGGAACGCTCGTCTGCAAGGTGCCTATGAGATTACATCCGGGTGCAGAAGACGTACATTATGAAATCATGGAGCACAGCTTGATAAGTGATCTATATTGGATGATATGGACTTTAGTGTTTCTGTTATTGTGCTTTCTTTGTCAGTTGCGGTCATTTTTATATTCTCACTTTTATTTAGATAGAGAGTATTTTAGTCAAACTGTTTCTGTTACAGACTGAGAAATGAGTAATGAAACTAAAAAGGGGAGCAAGAACCTTCAGGTGCAGTTTGTGCCAGATGAAGATGTCTTGGAACATATCATTGATAAAGCAGAAGGTGAGTGACTTATTCCTAGCAGAGTGTGAGTCTTCATGGGACTGCTGGAGATAGCTGGGTGCTGTACTTCGGCAGTCCCATAGAGAATAAATGGAAGGGCAGCATGTGTACTGAACGGCCACACCTAATTCAGGGGGACCCGAGCGATTTCTAAAGGATATATCTTAGGACAACTCCTTTAAAGATGCACATGTGTTTGGTTGTATTTTTTTTTTAAAATCAATTCGTTTTTATTGAAACAATAAATACAGAATATTACACCAAACAATTCGTTGTTTTTTTTTTTTTTTCCTTTCTTGCATTATCCACCATGTGAAATCAGAGTATAACAGTAACCGTACCAATAATGACACACAGTTTAACCAATATCAGTACAAATGTGTATACATGCTAAAACATAGATTTGAAACAAAGGATCATACATATCAAATCCCCCCCCAAATCCCTCCCCCCCCCCTCCTTGCCTAACTCTCCCTTCCCTTATAACTAGTCTTGATTTTGACGAGCCTATATAACCACATGAGTATGAGATAACCATTCACTCCACAATTTTTCAAACTTCTGCGGACATCCTCTCTTCACATACACCCCTTTCTCAAGTATCATCATGTCATTCACCTTCCGTTCAAATTCACTCAGTGGATCAATCTCATGGCAATCAACTTCCTGGCCACATATAGCAACCTCCCAACAGCTACCTTAACCGACTCATTTCCTCCAATCTCAGACACATATCCTAGTGTGTTTGGTTGTATTTAAATAGAGAGCTCGTCTAATGTTTGTATTTAGGGGTTGCAAATTATTTTGACCCATTATTTTTGACAATATTCTTAAAGAGGACCTTTCACCAGTCCTGACATTACCATATAAATAGCTGGCAGGGTAGGGCATACTGATGGCATTTGATATCGCTTATTATTTTTTCTATGTGCTTTTCCTTTCCCCCTGTTCTCGTTTCCCGCCTGGTATGTAAATACCATACCATCAGTACAGGGAGGAGGAGATGGCCGTGTTTCTCAATGGGCATCTCCTTGTCCCTGACTGTAAGCTGCCAAAAGAAATTAATGGGAAGTGCACCGCGCAAGGGTAGACGCTGCTGCCTTCACTTCTATGGGGCTGACAGAAATAGCCAAGCCAGCTCTTTGCTAGTTTCAACAGTCCCATAGAAATGAATTGGGGGTGACCGTCACCACACATACGTAGTCTACTCTCCTTCTCTTTGCGGGCTCCCTTCTAGAGATAGGTGTGGGTCCCAGAGGTGTAGCTATTAAAACAGGAATGTCAGGAGAGGGGACGGGTCCTCTTTAATGATAGAAGGGGATCTAGAACACTGTAACAGAAAAATAAAACTTGTGACACGAGCTGGCTCAGAATTTAGTGGATCTAGTACCAAATCAAATAATTAAATAAAACGTTTACCTGGACTTTTGGCACAAATATTATTCAGTTTAATGGGGGGGCAATCAGGAGGGGTGAGCTGTAAAAGGACAAAGAGCTTCTGCTCGTTATCTCCAGGGAAATTAACAGGAAGCTGTTGGGAGACCATTCTGCCAACAACAAATATCTGCAGATGGTTTACGAAAAACACTTCTCATCTCCTCAGTAGACTCCCCATAGAGTATGACTAATTCACTTAAAGAGACTTGGCAGGCAGACTTTACATTATGTGAAAGCATAATGCTGTGATGCCAGGGTCGGTCTAGAGACAAGATTGCTGGATCAGTTAGAACGATAGGAAATCATATTTTCCTATTCTGCAGGGACAAGCTCCATTCATTAGATAGGTCATGTTACAGTTAATGAATTTGTCTAATGTACATCTCAGTGGTTCTCCTATGCTGTTCTTTGCCACCGTGTCACATCGGGTCATACCTGGTATAATCTCAGCCATCTATTTGCTGTAAAAATAAATGACGGAACTTTCTCCTAAGATGTGACTATCATTTCAGGTGTCAAACTTAGAAACAGCACCACCACCACCACCACCCAGCGAATAAGTAATGTGAAGAGCTTGACCAAGAATCTTACTGAACATCATGGAGATGATGAAACTTTGGAGGTTTGGAAGGAAAAGGATTATGTGGACGTTCTGGGAACAGATGCTGGAGGTATGTTAAGCAGATGACCAGAAGCAGTGATGTCTTAATCTGTTGCTCCATGCCCTTCTGAGATGACACCTTCTTTTTTCCAACTGCAGACCTCTTGGAGGATGGATCTGGAACAGGAGGAAGTGATGTGTATTCTTTCCAGACAGTAAAACGCTCCAACAAGATGGCACTGCTTGGTAATGTCAACTCATTTAGGAACTATATGTATTTTGTGGTCTGTAAAACACAGATGACATCTGTGTTGCATCTGTTTTTTTTTGTGGACCCACTGATTTCCATGGGTCCATGGTCCGCATTTGCGACCAAGAATAGGACATGTTCTTTGTTCTGTGATGTCTTCCATCTGCCTTCCGCATCCGTATTTCTGTTCCACAAAGGATAGAACATGTCCTATTCTTGGCCACAAATCAAGGGGGGATGGATGAAACACGGACATCATCCATATTTTGCAGACTGCAAAATTCATAGTCGTGTGAATGCTCCATTTACACAGAATTTTTTAGCGTTAATAAAACTTTAAAGGGGTATTCCAGGATTTTAAAACTGATGGCCAATAACATCAGATCAGCGGGCAGGGGCGGATTAGGCCATAGACCCTACAGGGAAATTTCCCGGTGGACCTATGCCACAGGGGGCCACCCAAGTCCTCTGTGCAGTAAGTAACGTATCCACTTCCAGCTCTTTTTTTTTTTTTTTTTTTTTTAGAGGCTCTTTAAATAATGAAAGCAGCGACCCACATTTCACTAGTTTGTCCCTCATTAGATTTACTTAATTGCTTCTAATACTTGGTGTAAACAGCAGTTTTTGGCATGCGGTAAGAATACTCTTTCTGGGCCATTATAAAAGAAAATTGCACCGTGAGCAAAAACTAAAGTGGGAGAACTCCATGATTTTTACTGATTCTTGCTTGCATTTCATCCAAAACCTACACTTATTTTTCAGTCTGCAGTGCCTTCTCCAGGATCTGCTGTCAGTGCAAGCCTTTGTTATAGGAAGATCTGGCAGAAGTACAACAGCCAGGATTTTTTCCAGTTGCTTCAGAAATCAATTAAGGACCACTGGAAGATGGGATGTTGTTGCTGGGGGGTTGTGGGCTTTACTATGTAGATCATGGTCAGTTTTCTGGTTCACCTCCAAACCTCTGCTTAAAAGGGTCTTCTAGGATTTAGGATTCAGATAAGCTATATCAGATTGTCGGAAGTCCAACACCCTGCACCCCTGCCGATTAGCTGTTACCTTGTAGCTCCACTCAATGGGAGCAGCTCTAGTTCTGGTGCCAATTTCTGACTTTAGAGCTATGACGTAACAGCTCATGGTCGGGGTGGAGTGTTGGGTCTCGGCGTATGTGATATTGATAGCCTGAGGATAGGCTATCAATACCAAAATCCTGGACAACCCCTTTAATTCTGACCTTTTGCAAGTCAGGTAATCAAATAAAGAAGTTAATTATGTCAGTCTGTAGTTGGTCTTTATTTCACGTTCCCTAGGCCTGCTGATGGGCTACAGGGGTAGTGTGGGAAATGTAACTTCCCTGCAGCTTCCCTATTCTAGCTGATGCATCTCACAGAATTGTATTCTGGAATTTGTTAATACATAAAAGCTTAATAAATAATTTTTATTTGTTGACTTTCTTTCAGCTTCTGAAATGGCTCGAACGCCCGGTAAGACTGTGACGTTCTCCACAAGTGATAGTCCCGAAGAAGCCATTAGTCCACCCGCAAGCAGCAAGAGTACGTTGCTCAATATAAGATGTTTTTTGTGAGAGGAGATGGCTTGCTAGACCGGCCAGCAGATTTCATGAATAAGTAATGTTCTCTGTTTCATTCCACAGAACAGTCCACCAATAAAACTCCCTCGAAGGTCAGTAAGTGGGCTACAATAGCTAAAATATGAATAGATGAGATGAGTATTAACTCCACGTACATGTAGCCATTTCCCAGCGGGGATATGAAAATTCTCCTGGTTTCTCTGAGCAAAACGCTAAACAATTTTAAGTTACAACTAAAGTGCTGAATGCCCATGCAAGAATTTTGTTTGAATAATGTTGCATAGTAATAGTGATTGAAGCATCTAGATATTTTACAGTAGAGGAGTCCTGCAACCTGTGGCTTCTTTTTATTTGCCGTATATGTCAGTTTATGAATATATTGAATATAAGAAAAGACACTAATGTATTGATGTAATTTATGCTGACTGCTGCTTTGATACTTTAGTGTTTTAGGCAGCCATGAATATGTACCGTATAAAGTCTGCTGTGTGTGTGGATATATATATATATATATATATATATATATATATATATATATATATTTATTACTGTGTGTGTGCATATATGACTTCTGTATGAAGTTTGTATGTTCTCCATGGGTTTTCTCTAGTTTCCTAACTACACTTTTATGAGCCCCATTGGGGACAGCGTGATGCTAATGTCTTTAAAGCACTGCGGAATATAGTAGCGCTATATAAGTACATAAAATAAATAGATATAGTATGGTGCAAGTTTTTGCAGGTGTGGAAAAAGTGCTGTAAAGGAAGAATGCTTTATAAAAAATAGAAGTCTTAATAGTTTATTTATCAATTATCAAAATGCAAAGCGAATTAACAAAAGAGAAATCTGAATCGAATCATTATTTGGTGTGAACTTAAAAGGGGTTCTGCACTTTGTTTTAACTGATGATCTATCCTCTGGATAGATCATTAGCTTCTGATCGGCAGGGGTCCGACACCCGGGACCCCCACCGATCAGCTGTTTGAGAAGGCAGTGGCGCTCCAGCAGCGCCGCGGCCTTCTCACTGTTTACCACCGGCCCACTGACGTCACAACTAGTATCAACTAACGTGGGCGGGGCTAAGCATTCAAGTGAACAGAGCTTAGCCCCGCCCATGCTAGTTGATACTAGTCGTGACATCAGTGGGCCGGCAGTAAACAGTGAGAAGGCTGCGCCACTGCTGGAGCGCCGCTGCCTTCTCAAACAGCTGATCGGCGGGGGTCCCGGGTGTCGGACCCCTGCCGATCAGAAGCTGACTATCTACGGTATTCAGAGGATAGATCATCAGTTAAAACAAAGTGCAGAACCCCTTTAAGATAAGTAACATAGTTTATAAGGATGAGAAAAGACATCTGTCCATCCAGTTCGGCCTGTTATCCTGCAAGTTGATCCAGAGGAAAAAAAAAAAAAAAACTGAGGTAGAAGCCAATTTTCCTCACTTTGGGGGGGAAAAATAATTCCTTCCCGACTCCAATCAGGCAATCAATAACTCCCTGGATGAACGACCCCTCTCTAGTAGCTATAGCCTGTAATATTATTACGCTCCAGAAATACATCCAGGCCCCTCTTGAATTCCTTTATTGTACTCACCATCACCACCTCCTCAGGCAGAGAGTTCCATAGTCTCACTGCTCTTACCGTAAAGAATCCTCTTCTATGTCATCAATATCTGTAACCTTGAAAACCCCCTTAATTATTATAGTATTAACCACCTCAGCCCCCAGTGCTTAAACACCCTGAAAGACCAGGCCACTTTTTACACTTCTGACCTACACTACTTTCACCGTTTATTGCTCGGTCATGCAACTTACCACCCAAATGAATTTTACCTCCTTTTCTTCTCACTAATAGAGCTTTCATTTGGTGGTATTTCATTGCTGCTGACATTTTTACTTTTTTTGTTATTAATCGAAATTTAACGATTTTTTTGCAAAAAAATGACATTTTTCACTTTCAGTAGTAAAATTTTGCAAAAAAAACGACATCCATATAGAAATTTTGCTCTAAATTTATAGTTCTACATGTCTTTGATAAAAAAAAAATGTTTGGGTAAAAAAAAAATGGTTTGGGTAAAAGTTATAGCGTTTACAAACTATGGTACAAAAATGTGAATTTCCGCTTTTTGAAGCAGCTCTGACTTTCTGAGCACCTGTCATGTTTCCTGAGGTTCTACAATGCCCAGACAGTACAAACACCCCACAAATGACCCCATTTCTGAAAGTACACACCCTAAGGTATTCGCTGATGGGCATAGTGAGTTCATAGAACTTTTTATTTTTTGTCACAAGTTAGCGGAAAATTATGATTTTTTTTTTTTTTTTTTTTTCTTACAAAGTCTCATATTCCACTAACTTGTGACAAAAAATAAAAAGTTCTATGAACTCACTATGCCCATCAGCGAATACCTTGGGGTCTCTTCTTTCCAAAATGGGGTCACTTGTGGGGTAGTTATACTGCCCTGGCATTCTAGGGGCCCAAATGTGTGGTAAGGAGTTTGAAATCAAATTCTGTAAAAAATGACCTGTGAAATCCGAAAGGTGCTCTTTGGAATATGGGCCCCTTTGCCCACCTAGGCTGCAAAAAAGTGTCAAACATCTGGTATCTCCGTACTCAGGAGAAGGTGGGGAATGTGTTTTGGGGTGTCATTTTATATATACCCATGCTGGGTGAGAGAAATATCTTGGCAAAAGACAACTTTTCCCATTTTTTTATACAAAGTTGTCATTTGACCAAGATATTTATCTCACCCAGCATGGGTATATGTAAAAAGACACCCCAAAACACATTCCTCAACTTCTCCTGAGTACGGGGATACCAGATGTGTGACACTTTTTTGCAGCCTAGGTGGGCAAAGGGGCCCATATTCCAAAGAGCACCTTTCGGATTTCACTCCTCATTTTTTCCTGAATTTGATTTCAAACTCCTTACCACACATTTGGGCCCCTAGAATACCAGGGCAGTATAACTACCCCACAAGTGACCCCATTTTGGAAAGAAGACACCCCAAGGTATTCCGTGAGGGGCATGGCGAGTACCTAGAATTTTTTATTTTTTGTCACAAGTTAGTGGAAAATGATGATTTTTTTTTTTTTTTTTTTTTCATACAAAGTCTCATATTCCACAAACTTGTGACAAAAAATAAAAACTTCCATGAACTCACTATGCCCATCAGCGAATACCTTGGGGTCTCTTCTTTCCAAAATGGGGTCACTTGTGGGGTAGTTATACTGCCCTGGCATTCTAGGGGCCCAAATGTGTGGTAAGTAGGTAAATGACCTGTGAAATCCGAAAGGTGCTCTTTGGAATGTGGGCCCCTTTGCCCACCTAGGCTGCAAAAAAGTGTCACACATCTGGTATCTCTGTATTCAGGAGAAGTTGAGGAATGTGTTTTGGGGTGTCTTTTTACATATACCCATGCTGGGTGAGATAAATATCTTGGTCAAATGCCAACTTTGTATAAAAAAATGGGAAAAGTTGTCTTTTGCCAAGATATTTCTCTCACCCAGCATGGGTATATGTAAAATGACACCCCAAAACACATTCCCCAACTTCTCCCGATTACGGAGATACCAGATGTGTGACACTTTTTTGCAGCCTAGGTGGGCAAAGGGGCCCATATTCAAAAGAGCACCTTTCGGATTTCACAGGTCATTTTTTACAGAATTTGATTTCAAACTCCTTACCACACATTTGGGCCCCTAGAATGCCAGGGCAGTATAACTACCCCACAAGTGACCCCATTTTGGAAAGAAGAGACCCCAAGGTATTCGCTGATGGGCATAGTGAGTTCATGGAACTTTTTATTTTTTGTCACAAGTTAGTGGAATATGAGACTTTGTATGAAAAAAAAAAAAAAAAAAAAAATAAGCATTTTCCACTAACTTGTGACAAAAAATAAAAAATTCTAGGAACTCGCCATGCCCCTCACGGAATACCTTGGGGTGTCTTCTTTCCAAAATGGGGTCACTTGTGGGGTAGTTATACTGCCCTGGCATTTTCCAGGGGCCCTAATGTGTGGTAAGTAGGTAAATGACCTGTGAAATCCTAAAGGTGCTCTTTGGAATATGGGCCCCTTTGCCCACCTAGGCTGCAAAAAAGTGTCACACATGTGGTATCGCCGTATTCAGGAGAAGTTGGGGAATGTGTTTTGGGGTGTCATTTTACATATACCCATGCTGGGTGAGAGAAATATCTTGGCAAAAGACAACTAGACAACTTTTCCCATTTTTTTATACAAAGTTGGCATTTGACCAAGATATTTCTCTCACCCAGCATGGGTATATGTAAAATGACACCCCAAAACACATTCCCCAACTTCTCCTGAGTACGGCGATACCAGATGTGTGACACTTTTTTTGCAGCCTAGATGCGCAAAGGTGCCCAAATTCCTTTTAGGAGGGCATTTTTAGACATTTGGATACCAGACTTCTTCTCACGCTTTGGGGCCCCTAGAATGCCAGAGCAGTATAAATACCCCACATGTGACCCCATTTTGGAAAGAAGACACCCCAAGGTATTCAATGAGGGGCATGGCGAGTTCATAGAAATTTTTTTTTTTGGCACAAGTTAGCGGAAATTGATATTTTTAATTTTTTTCTCACAAAGTCTCCCGTTCCGCTAACTTGGGACAAAAAATTCAATCTTTCATGGACTCAATATGCCCCTCACGGAATACCTGGGGGTGTCTTCTTTCCGAAATGGGGTCACATGTGGGGTATTTATACTGCCCTGGCATTCTAGGGGCCCTAAAGCGTGAGAAGAAGTCTGGAATATAAATGTCTAAAAAATTTTACGCATTTGGATTCCGTGAGGGGTATGGTGAGTTCATGTGAGATTTTATTTTTTGACACAAGTTAGTGGAATATGAGACTTTGTAAGAAAAAAAAAAAAAAAATTCTGCTAACTTGGGCCAAAAAAATATCTGAATGGAGCCTTACAGAGGGGGGGGGGGGGGGGGATCAATGACAGGGGGGGTGATCAATGACAGGGGGGGTGATCAATGACAGGGGGGGTGATCAATGACAGGGGGGTTGATCAATGACAGGGGGGTGATCAGGGAGTCTATATGGGGTGATCACCACAGTCATTGATCACGCCCCTGTAAGGCTTCATTCAGACGTCCGGATGCGTTTTGCGGATCCGATCCATCTATCAGTGCATCCGTAAAAATCATGCGGACATCTGAATGGAGCTTTACAGGGGGGTAATCAATGACAGGGGGGTGATCAGGGAGTCTATATGGGGTGATCACCACAGTCATTGATCATGCCCCTGTAAGGCTTCATTCAGACGTCCGGATGCGTTTTGCGGATCGGATCCATCTATCAGTGCATCCGTAAAAATCATGCGGACATCTGAATGGAGCTTTACAGGGGGGTGATCAATGACAGGGGGGTGATCAGGGAGTCTATATGGGGTGATCACCACAGTCATTGATCATGCCCCTGTAAGGCTTCATTCAGACGTCCGGATGCGTTTTGCGGATCGGATCCATCTATCAGTGCATCCGTAAAAATCATGCGGACATCTGAATGGAGCCTTACAGGGGGGTGATCAATGACAGGGGGGTGATCAGGGAGTCTATATGGGGTGATCACCACAGTCATTGATCATGCCCCTGTAAGGCTTCATTCAGACGTCCGGATGCGTTTTGCGGATCGGATCCATCTATCAGTGCATCCGTAAAAATCATGCGGACATCTGAATGGAGCTTTACAGGGGGGTGATCAGGGAGTCTATATGGGGTGATCACCACAGTCATTGATCATGCCCCTGTAAGGCTTCATTCAGACGTCCGGATGCGTTTTGAGGATCGGATCCATCTATCAGTGCATCCGTAAAAATCATGCGGACGTCTGAATGGAGCTTTACAGGGGGTTGATCAATGACAGGGGTGTAATCAATGACAGGGGGGGTGATCAGGGAGTCTATATGGGGTGATAACCACAGTCATTGATCACGCCCCTGTAAGGCTTCATTCAGACGTCCGGATGCGTTTTGCGGATCTGATCCATCCATCAGTGGATCCGTAAAAATCATGCGGACATCTGAATGGAGCTTTACAGGGGGGTAATCAATGACAGGGGGGTGATCAATGACAGGGGGGTGATCAGGGAGTCTATATGGGGTGATCAGGGGTGATCAGGGGCTAATAAGGGGTTAATAAGTGACGGGGGGGGGGTGTAGTGTAGTGTAGTGGTGCTTGGTGGGACTTTACTGAGCTACCTGTGTCCTCTGGTGGTCGATCCAAACAAATGGGACCACCAGAGGACCAGGTAGCAGGTATATTAGACGCTGTTATCAAAACAGCGTCTAATATACCTGTTAGGGGTTAAAAAAAACACATCTCCAGCCTGCCAGCGAACGATCGCCGCTGGCAGGCTGGAGATCAACTCTCTTACCTTCCGTTCCTGTGAGCGCGCGCGCCTGTGTGCGCGCGTTCACAGGAAATCTCGCCCATCGCGAGATGACGCATATATGCGTGACTCTGCGCAGGGCTGCCACCTCCGGAACGCGATCCTGCGTTAGGCGGTCCGGAGGTGGTTAAAGAGTGCCTGCAGCATGGCTCACTTATTGTTTCTGCAGTTTGGTATTATTAATTTCATTATATTATTATATTTGTTAAGGGAAGGAAACCGGAATTCATTTCTACTACTCCCCACAGACTGAGGAAGAGGCTATCAGGTAGAGTATCTGTTGATTTATTGTCAGATATTACAGAAAGACCTAGATAAAAGCTGCAGGTGCAAGAACATGGCAAATAAATTTTAATGTTGCTAAATGTAAAGTAATGCACCCAGACCACTCATATGGCTGCATACACATATTTGCGGCCCCTGTGTGGTTGGACAGAAACGCAGCTGATTGTGCGATCAACTGTGTTTCTGACCGGAGCACAGCATAGCGCTGTATTAAAGGTCCAGCTCCTGGGCGCTGGCAGGAGTAGTTTGGGTCCCCCAATGTCAATGACAGCCAGGGACCTGAGGAGAAGACAGAAGTGGTTTATTACTAATTCTGGGTGCACAGCGCTCGGTAAGTGTATGCAGTGAATACAGGAAGCAGCTACTCCACATCCTCTATTGGATCTGGCAATCACATGGTCGCCGTGTGTCTATCGGACACAACAGAGCTGTAGGGTTTCCAGAAAATGAGTGCTTTTCCGGCTAGTAAGGGAAGGTGCTTATTGCAGGGCACCAGTCACACAGATATAACCTATGACAGGGGATGGAGGCAGTAACAACCAGTTGTCATCCTCTGCAGAGAAGGAAGGCGACCATTTATGAATAGGAGGCAGGATAGAAGGAAATGTCGCCACTTAAGCCCCTATTACACTGCACAATTTTTGGGCCAATTACTAGGAACAAGTCTTCATAGGAGCACTCTTTCCTGAAAACTGGCATGTATAATTGTGCTGCCAATCATCTGATAAATGAGCAATCATTCTATAGAATGAAAGATGTATGATTATCGTCAGCACATCTCCCTGTGTAATCATGGATGTGCCACCCATAATCAATAGAACTGAATGAGGGAGGAATGACTGTGGTAGTGATCATTCCTTCCCCTTTAGTTTGCATTGACCTGCGTAATAGACCGATGCAAACAACCGCCGATCAACTTTATTTTTTTTTTTGGGCACTTCAGACCAAAAAATGTTCTGCACCCCTGCTATAAAGGGTATAGGAGAGCTAGAAATGATTTTGAGGCAGGTAACCAGATTACTAAAGGGGATGGAAGGTCTCTCTAACAGTTCTAGTCGCTGTTATTGTAACGCAACAAAAACTCATTACAGTAATCCAACAATTTGTGTTAAAGTGACAAATCCTGTTGCTGATGTGAAGATACCGCTAGCTACATCTGTAGAATGAGAAAAATAAATAATTGGACTTGTTCAGCTTGTGAAAAAGGCTCCTTAGAGGTGATCTCATATTCATCTACAAATGCATGTGTGGTCACTACAAAGAACTGGTACATGGCTTATTAATTCCAAGGACTTAGGACCAGGAGACATTTATTACATGTATAGGAAATGCGAGTTAGACATCCATACAGGAAAGGATTCTATACAGTTCGAGCAATCGAATTATGGAATGCCCTAAGGTAAGGTAGTAATGGCAGATACTATGTCAGCATTGGAAAAAAGGCTAGATGCTTATCTAGTAGCAAACAATATTGAGGGTTATCATTAATGTTGTATAATCAATCGAGAAAGGTTGAACGTAATGGACCAATGTCTTTTATAAACCTATGTAACTATATAAAAGGATCTGCATTTTATACCTCCAGCACCGGATCTAAGATCTGACAGCGAGAGCGACTACTCTGCCTCTAACTCTGATGATGATATGGACGATAGGCCAGCTACAGCTAAAACACCAAGTAAATCGTCACAGATGCCGAGTGAACCTTCTCAGACCCCTGGTAAAACACCATCCAAAAGAGGGAAGAAAAAAGTAAGAGTCTCACCTAGCTAGATGTAAAAAAAATCTGTATATGTATTTATTGAAAATCCTTTTTTTTTCAACCAACTTGGGTGCCATTACAGGTCCAAAAGAGGTTGTTACCCAGCTTTCCCGGACTCCGGAGCGTCAAATTGTTTTGTGCTGTTGGCACAGATATAATGCCTAGATTGATAGACTACAGTGACTTGAATGTCTGTCTTCTTTTTTTGTCCTTAGCAGAGCAATTTGGTAGAAGAGTACTTTGAAGCCCACAGCAGTTCCAAGGTCTTGACATCAGACAGAACATTACAAAAGTTACAAACGCCAAAGTTAGACCAGGTATGAAGCAGACAGTCAGCATTTTCCAAAAATGGATGGTCTAAAATGACAAAATGCCCTAGATGCAGTATTTGTCATAAATCATGTGACTAGTGGCAGATTTATCAAAGCAATTCCATGGCTGGAGTATTAGGTTTAGTGAATAAATACCTTTCTCGCTGGTATCATTGGGGGACACAGGACCGTGGGTATAGCTTGCTGCTGCCACTAGGAGGCGACACTAGGCTGAAAAAAAGACTTAGCTCCTCCCCTGCAGGCTATACCCCCCTCCAGCCTGGAGAGAGCATGTCAGTTTTTAGCTTAGTGTCGTAGGAGGCAGACCTCCCTGCTTTATGCAGGGCGGCTTTCTTATTTGATTCTTTTTTTATTTTATATTTTTCCTTTTAGGTTGGGAAACAGAGTTGCTCAGCCTCTCCGTTATCCCAAGGAGCAAGACCGGTGAGAAAATCCACCGCATACCTCCCCACAGAAGATAAAGGAGGACCAGGGCAGCCTCGCTCCCCTGCTCCCGCCAGCCAAGGGGTCACCTAGGTCCACCAAAGAAGAAGACCCTCCCGCCATGCCAGTCTCCTGCCACTCCGGCGCCAGCAACTGAGGAGGTGACCCTGCTGGAAAAGCTGACCTGCCGGTCCGCTACGGAGGGTGAAGAGAAGAGGAGGAAGATGGGGTGAGTACACGGGACTAGGTAAGTAGGTTAACCCTCTCCCTGCCCCCTCCCCCCTCTTTGGACGAATACCGGCTCCCTTTTCTCTCTCTTCACCCCCACTCCCACTTTATCTTGGCAGACGCCGGGCTCCAGCTTTTGTGCCCAGGATTTCTGATGGCATCCCTCCACTACCCCTCACGGCGCATAGGGGGTTAATGGCCACGTCCCACACTGCCGGGCACAGCGGGTGGGCGGCTGTTCGCGCTGCTGCAGCCCAGACCTTGCGGCCACCGTTATGCAGGGAGGGGAGCGGAGGCACTGGTATCCACCCCTCTAGGCAGCAGGCGCCGCTCCGGAAGGGTTAAAGCAGTCACAGGTAGACCGGACACTGGCTTCACTTTGCCCTACCTCCCTTCGGTTTCCGGTCCCAGCGTCTCTGAATCGCTCTGTACTCCGGCCGGCAGAATCCTTCCCGCCTGCCCCCCCTTCCCCAGTACCTCGCTGAGTCCCGCTCCCGGTCCTCCAGGATGTTAACCCTTAATGACCAGCCACTGCATTTAGGCTGGCACATGATTATCCTGTCTGCAGTGCAAGGGATTCTATTACTGGTCATTTTAACCCCTCCCTGCCTCTTGACCACTTAAGGCTGAGCATCCATTTTAAATTGAATAAATAAAAATAATGCGCAGAGAGTGAGAAAAAGAACGCAATCGGCTATGCTATCATAAATAAATATAATGTACACTAAGTGCATCCCGGATAGGGGAGTACCTCTGTGTTTTCCCAATCCACCATTATGAGTTGTTGATTGATGAGCACCAACTGCGCAGGTCCTTCCCACTCACCCTCCAGTGTGGTTGATATCCTCCGTCTGCGCACTACAGTGGAGCATCTCCGGTCATTCCCAATCACCCTCCTGGGTCGCTTGGTTGATAGCTGTGCCTGCGCAATCCAATGGAGGACCTCCGGACCTTCCCAATCACCCCCTGGGTTGCTTGGTTAATAAGCACTACCTGCGCACTCCAGTGGAGCATCTCCGGACCTTCCCACTCGCCCTCCGGGGTCGTTTGGTTGATAAAGCACCGCCTGCTCAGTCCAATGGAGGATCTCCGTACCTTCCCAATCCACCCTCTGGGATAGTTTGGTTGATAAGACACTGCCTATGCAGTCCGGTAAGTTATCCTCTGGAAGTTCCCATTCCACCCCCCGGGTAGTTTGGTCGATAAATCCCACCAGGACAGTCTGCGGCTGCCATGGACAAGACTCTGAGAGTAAAGATTGCACACAAGCGGACCAGAGCAGGATGTATTCCTCCTTGGTCACTCCTGCACCCCCAACCTTCCTCCCAGGGGTCACGCTCAGACACACCCTTCCTCTCTGGGAAGGTTCCGTCTGAGGGGGTGGGGGGATCACTGATTCGGACTCTGTCATTACCCAGCGCAATCTTCCCAGTTTGCGTTCACGGTAGGCAGCAGTATTGTCGTATGCATTACTCCCTTCCTTAGGCAGAGTTTTTGCACTATTTCTGGATATGGTACTTGCCTTAGACATTACCTCCTTCCATAGGTGGACTAACGGCACTAGCGCTGACTTCAGCGGTAGGCGTTCCCCCTTCTGTTGGTGGCGGAATTGCAGTTCCACGGGTACCAGACTTACCGTATGCATTAGCCTCTTCCATAGGTGGCGTTAGGGCACAGTGTTCCCGTATGCATTACCCCTCTCTAGGTGGAGTAATTGCACTCTCTCCGGGTACTAGACTCGCGATATGCATTACCCCTTTCCTTAAGTGGCATAATCTCTCTGCCACTGGATTCCGTTCCTGCAGCATGCATCACTCTTTTCCTTAGGAGGGGTGCTTACACTTCCTCGAGATACAGTTCTTGCAGTATGCGTTGTTCCCCCTTTTGGGCGGAATTGTTGCACTACCACTGAGGCAGTGCTCGACGTAGGCATTGTCAAACCCCATTGATGGGGTACTTCCTGTACCGTTGGATACGGTTCTGACGGTTGCGCTACCCCCTTCCTTGAGCGAAATGTTGCACTTCCACTGGAGGTTGTTTCTTTAATCACATTGACATCTCCATGCTTACTGTTATTTTACCCTTTCGTTAGTGATCGCTAATGGGTGGATGACTAAGCATCTTGAGATGCTGCACCTCCACTGTGCCAGTGCTCTAGATGCTCTAGCTTCTTTTGGTGCCCTGGACTCTTCATCTGGTAACTTTAACTTCCTGGCGAGCGTTCACAAGTTTTTTTGCTAGGTGATTCCTAGGCATTGCCAGTGCTGCTCCGGCCCGCCGGGTCTCGCAGGCAGTAGTGCATTAAGCATTCTCGAGAGTGTTACTCTATGGGCGTGGACTTTTTTCCCTCCCCGTGGGCTGCTTTAGGACATCCCACGGTCCTGTGTCCCCCAATGATACCAGCGAGAAAACGAGATTTTTGTGAAACGCTTGAATATCCTTTTCCAGAGGATTTGACGAACAAAATGGTCGGCTCCACCTATAGTGGACCCGCCAGTTTCGCGCTTGGCTAAACATACTACCGTGCCAATGGCGGATGGGGCTTCTTTTTCTGATATCAAAGATAAGAAGCTGGAAACGTTTGCAAAATCTGTCTTTGAAGCAGTGGGCACAGAGCCGCAGCCGGTGTTTGCCTCTACATGGGTGAGCAAGGATATGGGAGAGTGGACAAGGAATTTACATCAGGGCCTCGACTCGGGAGTCCCCTCGGGGGAACTTGCAGATGTGGCCCTTCAGCTCTCGCATGCCAGTGCATATATTTGTGAAGCATCTTTGGACGCGGCCAGGTTTATGGCTCGCTCGTCAGCCCTGTTGGTGGCTATTTGCCGTATTCTATGGCTCTCATGCTGGGCGGCAAATAATGCTTCAAAAGTGGACCCTGACGGCCCTTCCCTTTACTGGCGTAGGATTTTTGGTAAACGCCTGGATGAGATCATTTCAGACGCTACAGGTGGTAAGAGCACCCATTTACCACAGAACAGAGGGCGGTCAAAAAAGCGGATTCCGGCCCCAAGGGAGCGTCCGATAAGTCGGCCGCAGGCCAGAAGCGCAAGCCTTCCTGGCATTTCCGTCAACAGTGCTCCAAGTCCTTTAACCCTAATAGCTCCGCTGCATGAGTGGCAGCTCCCGGGCGCCCTCTGTTCAGGTGGGTGGCCGGCTTCATGTGTTTCGGCATGTTTGGCTGGCTCACGTATCAGATGTGTGGGTGATGGAGATTATTACAGAGGGCTACAAGCTGGACTTCAAGTCCTCCCCTCCGTCCCGTTTTTTTCGGTCGTCTCCTCTGGCCTCTCTCGCAGCTGCAGATCCTTTTTTTTTTTTTTCCTGGCAATTCACACGCTGCTGAAGCAAGGTTTGATTGTTCCGGTTCCTGCGCAAGACCGTTTTCAGGGGTTTTACTACAATCTCTGTGTGGTTCCCAAAAAAAAGGGGACAGTCCTTCCCGTTATGGTCCTCAAGGCGCGCAACCGTTTCCTTCGCATCCGCAGATTCTGGATGGAGTAAACTGAGGTTGGTCATTGCGTCCATGGAACTGGGGGAGTACCTGTCCTCGATGGGCATCAAGGACTCTTATCTTGACGTGCCTATATGCGTCAGTCATCAGAGGTTTCTCCAGTTCGCAGTGGGTCCATTTTTACTTTTTTTGTGGCCCTCCTGTTGGGTCTGGCCACGGTTCCCAGGGTCTTTACGAAGGTTCTGGTGGCAGTCATGGCCTTGCTCCATGCTGGGGGGTTCATGGCGATCCCGTACTTAGACGATTTCATGGTGAAGGGTCCGTTGTTCCAGGGACGGCGGACAGCTTGAACATTGTTCTAGACACCCTGGAGCACTTAAGATAGATCCTGAACAGGTAGAAGTCTTGTCTTCGCAGCGGTTGACTTATCTGGGCATGGTACTGGACACTTGACAGGCCAAGGTGTTCTTGCCTCCAGAAAAACTATCCGCTCTTCGTCTGCGCTGATTCTCAGCTGGGCAGAGAAACATTTTCCGGCACTGTCGGCAGTTCACATACAACTGGATCGCAGACTTCCTCAGTCGGGAGCATCTTGATCCCGGCGAGTGGGCTCTTCACCTGCAGGTCTTTCGGCCATCTGCAAGAGGTGGGGTCAGCCGGATATGGATCTCATGGCCTCACGCTTTAACAACAAGGTCGAGGACTTTGTTGCGCAGTCCAGGGACCCCATGGCCCTGGCATGTGTCGCGCTGGTGATCCCGTGGAGACTGTTCACGTTTCCTTACGTGTTCCCGCCTCTTCCTCTCATTCCGTCCCTAGTCGCCCTTCTCGCTGACTAACCTTGGCGTCTTCCGCTCCGGGAGGACCTGCTGTCGCAAAGGCTGATCTTCCACTTAAATTTAGGGTTGCTACATTGAACGGCATGGCTGCCTTACTGAAAGCTTGTGGGTTTTTGGATGCGGTGGCCCAGACCATGATTCGGGCCAGGAAGCCGGCGTCTTCCAGAATCTACCACCGGACCTGGAAGTCCTACTTTAGTTGGTGCGAGTGGAGACAGCTGTCTCCCGTTCTTTTTTCTTTGCCACGACTTTTGGCTTTCCAGCAGTCTGGCATGGACTTGGGGCTGGCTCTCAGCTCCCTCAAAGGGCAAGTGTCGGCTCTCTCCATTATTTTTTATATTTTTTTTAGGCGAAATTTAGCTTCACTTTCGGCGCCCTCTTTCTGTCCTCCATCGGATCCTTGGGATCTTAATCTAGTGCTCAACGCTCTCCAATCTTCTCTGCTTTGAGCCTTTGCAGCAGGTGTTGCTGTGCTTCCTGTCTTATAAGGTGGCTTTTTTTGGTTGCAATTACTTCTGTCCGTAGAGTGTCGGAACTCGCGGCTCTGTCATGTCGGTCGCCCTTCCTATCTGTCCCAGACGGCATCTTTCAGGCGGACGGATTCCCTGTTCGTGTTTCCAGAGGGGCCGAGACTAGGGCTGGCAGCGTCAAAGACTTCCATTTCCGGATGGGTTCGTTTGGCTATTGTGCAAGCGTACAACATTACGGATCGAGTCTCTGCACTTCCAGGTGACTGCTCATTCGGCTCGGGCAGTGGGGGCCTCTTGGGCGGTGCATCATGGGGCTTCAGCCCTTCAGGTGTGCAAGGCGGCGACCTGGTTGTCTTTGCATACTTTTTCCAAGTTTTACAGAGTGCACACCTTTGCATCTTCTGACGCTTCTTTGGGGCGTACAGTTTTGCAGACAGCGGTTCTCTGATTGACAGGGGGGTTGAAGTTAAGCCCACCCTCAGGGACTGCTCTGGAATGTCCCAGGGTCAAGACCTGTGTCCCCCAATAAAACAGATGAGCACTCAATTTTTGTACTCACCGTAAAATCTGTTTCTCTTCCGTTCAATGTTTATGGGCCTTTTCGGGCCTTTGTGGTTCTGGGTTTGCACATAATGTGATTTTCTTATGTCTGGCTTCTCCTACTGCTTTTGCACTAAACTGATTAGCTTGGTCCCTGCATGAAGGGATATAGCTGAAGAGGGAGGAGCTTCCACTTTGTGTGTTTAGTGTCCGCCTCCTAGCAGCAACAGCTATACCCATGGTCAAGGCCTGTGTCCCCCAATGAACGGAAGAGAAACAGATTTTACGGTGAGTACAAAAATCTAGTTTTCTAGCTGTGTGAATAGTACTTTCACTTTGTGCTGGTCATCTGTAAATTACTAAAGGGTCATAAGCACTTATTTAAGCCAAATTCTTATCAGTAAGATAAGAACTGAGCTATAATGAGTGTTTGTAAGATCACAGATAAGAAGCCTGTTAGCTCCCTGATGGAGCAGAGAGAAAAATCTGAGCCAGCTACTAAATAAACTCAAAGCTGTGCAGGGAAAACGGCTCACTATTTTTAATAAAGACCAACTGAAAAAAAAGATTTTTAGTTGAAAATGAGTACAATGCAATAATTTAAAAAAATTGCCGCCAAAGGTGTACATAGCCTTTTAAGCTGGCCATACACATACAATAGCTAATGGCTGTCTACACCAATCTGCCTATTTCCACCAAGCACTCAAGTTTTTTGCAGTGGAGGGAAAATCATTAAAATCTGACATTTCTAATCCTCGTTTCCCTAGACATCTATTACTTAGACTGTTCAAAGGGTGCCTGGCACCTCAGATTGTGACAAGATCATGTATGTGGACAGCTTTAGGCACAGCACTAATTTAGTTTGCATACTATCATCTTCATCAATTCAGTCTATCAAATAATGCAGTGGTTCGACAAGGGCACTCTGCAGTGAATAGATTAAAGCAGAACACAGCAAGACTAGTTATCAAATACCGACTGCTTGGCTCAGAGAAAGTCTGTTGGTTCCATGGCCTGAATTAGTCATGAAGGTTTTTACAGTGACATATATGCCAGTTTTTTGGGGATATTGCAGTGTTCTGTTGTGTTACTTCTATAGGAGACATTGCGGAAGCTCCTGGTCCAGTCTCCCTCAGTGTTTGCCAATGATCTTCACAATCTTAATGAAAAACATGAGGCGTTCTTCTATAAGTGGATGCTGCAGCTTCAGTAAGTGGGGAAAAAACTATTTTAAAGTTACCCTCTGTCCAAACCTAAATTTTGACTATACATGACACATGCATAGTCACCATACCTGGTGCCTTCTGTTACTCACATGCTACCTCTGCTCTGGTCCCCCGTTGGTTTGCTTTTTAAGATGCCCACCACCCTGTCGGACTTCTGCATGCAGATTGCTGTATGAAAGTCTAAGGTATTCCCTGCACTGCCCTTGGATAGACAAGCACTATTAATGTGAGTCTAGAATGGAGGAATAATGGGAGAAATGGAGTGCAGCAGATACGTTGACTATATGTGACATGTATAGTCACATTTTAGGTTTGGATTGATTTAAAGGGGTTGTCTCGCCTCAGACATTGGTGTAGTATCACTAGGATCAATGTCCGATAGGTGCTGGTCCCACCACTGAGAACCACTCCTATCTCCAGAATGGGACCCATGCAGGTAATGGTGTTCCAAAAATAGCCGAGCACTGGTTTGGCTACACCCAGCAGTCCTGTAGAGGTGAATGGAGCGGCACACACCCTGTGTGCTCTCGGTTTATTTTTTATGGGACTTGTGAAAATAGCTGAGTGCGCTAGCTTGGCTGCTTTTGGAACTCCTATATAAATGAATGAAGAACATGCGTGGTGTGCTCTCCTTCACTATTGGCGGTCCGTTCTGTAGATAGGTGTACCAATGTCTGAGATGATAAAACCCCTTTAACTAATGTCTCACTCACTGTTTTGTGCTTCTTTTTCTTACTGTTTTTCAGCTTGGGCTTTAACATTGTCCTTTTTGGTCTGGGCTCCAAACGGAACCTCATCGAACAGTTCCGGACTACGTTACTGCAAGACTCTCTTCACATTGTTGTCAATGGGTTTTTCCCAAGCATCACAATCAAATCTGTAAGTAGCTTTCTTTGTATTGTTCATCCCAGGACTTTGAGCTGCTTACTCTTCATTTATCAAGGTTTTATCAAAGAAGGGATTCATAGATGAATGCAGCAGCATCTACTACCAGAATTAAGCTACAGCAGGAGGGCGAGTAGTTTTTGCCTTGGCAACCTACAGATAGTCTCTTGTGCAAAGGAGTTTTGCAGAAGAAGCTTTTGGAGATTTACAGTAACTTAGACAACTGAATTGCCAGTTCTCCTGTGGTCAGTGTTACACTTACTGCGGGCGATGTCACTGGAGGTACCCTTTCATTACAATCAAGGATACAGAAAAGTAATTAAAGGGGTATGTAAAAAAATTAAAAAAATCAGATCTTATAGCACATGAGAATCTCTAATAATGCTAGAACCATCCCTGTACCTCACATGGATCCAGAGTCTTTCTTGCCCAGGGGATGTGGCCTTTCTCAGAGTGCGCGGCCTTTCTGCTCTCTTTGTAACTGTCACAGCTTCTATCAAGATAGGGCAAGTCGCAGTTGAATGATGGAACTGAGCATGTGCATCCACCTCCGCGATGTTGCTGAGGTGGACAGAGAAGGAAAATAACAAACAGCAGGTGGTGCTATGCATATACATTTTATAGAATAACTCCTTGGCTACATTAAATTTTTAATTACATCCAATGACAAAAATATTCAGGGTTGGAAAAATGTACAATATTTTTCTTTGGACAACTGCTTTTACCCTTTCAGGACCCTGCCATATTCCTCCTTAAGGACCAGGCCGTTTTTTGGAAATTTGACGTGTCATTTTATGTGGTAATATCTTTGGAACGCTTTTACTCATCCAAGCCATTCTGAGATTTTTTTTCTCGTGACACATTGTACTTCATGTTCGTGGTCAATTTCAGTCAATATTTTTCCTATTTATTTTTTATCCCAAATTTACCAGAAAGTTGGAAAAATTCGCAACTTTCCAAATTTCAATTTCTATGCTTTTAAAAAGATAGTGATACCTCATATAATACTTGTTACTTTACATTTCCCATATGTCTACTTTGTTTGGATCATTTAGTGAATGCCTGTTTATTTTTTGGGGATTTTAGAAGTCTTAGAGGTTTAGAAGCAAATCTAGAAATTTTAGAGAAAATTTCCAAAACCCACTTTTTTAACCCCTTAGGGACTTAAGGACTCGGCAAACATGGCGTACCGGTACGTCCTAAGGACCCAGGATGTACCGGTACGTCCTAACTTTAAAACGGCATTGCGGTGCGGCGGGGGTTAATCGCAACAGGATGTTCGCTGAAATCATTCAGCGGGCATCCTGTCACAACGCCGGGGGGGGGGGGGGGGGGGTCATGTGACCCCCCCTGCATCGGCGATCGTCCCAAACCGCAGGTCAATTCAGACCTGCGGTTTTACCTTATCCGGCGGGCGGCGGTGCCATCAGGTCCCCATGCGGCTGTAGGGGGGACCTGATGGCATGGAAGGCAGCGCGATGCCTTCCTGAGGCATCGCCGCTCCCCTCCTGTGACGTGCCTGTGAGATCCAGCCCCCTGGATCTCACAGGCCGCCAATGCATTCCAATACAGAAGTATTGGAATGCATTGTAAAGGGGATTAGACCTCCAAAAGCTCAAAAAAATAAAGTGAAAAAATTAAAGTTTTCCCCTCAAAAAAATTAAAGTTTCAAGTAAAAATGAACAAAAACGTCATTTTCCCCAAATAAAGTAAAAAAAAAAATTGGAAAAAAGTAGGGGAAAAAAAAGTATACATATTGGGTATCCGTATCGACCGACTCTATAAACATATCACATGACTTAACCCCTCAGATGAACACCATAAAAAATAAAAACTGTGCTAAATAAACAATTTTTTTGTCACCTTACATCACAAAAAGTACAACAGCAAGCGATCAAAAAGGCGTTTGCCCACCAAAATAATGCCAATCTAACCGTCACCTCATCCCGCAAAAAATGAGCCCCTACCTGAGACAATCGCCCAAAAAATAAAAAAACTATGGCTCAGAATATGGAGGCACTAAAAACATCTTTTTTTTTTGTTTTAAAAAAGCTGTTATTGTGTAAAACTTGCATAAATAAAAAAAAAGTGTACATATTAGGTATCGCCGTGTCCGTATCGACCGGCTCTATACAAATATCACATGACCTAACCCCTGAGATGAACACCGTAAAAAATAAAAACTGTGCTAAATAAACCATTTTTTGTCACCTTACATCACAAAAAGTGTAATAGCAAGCGATCAAAAAGTCACACGCACCCCAAAATAGTGGCAATAAAACCGTCATCTCATCCCGCAAAAATCATACCCTACCCAAGGTAATCGCCCAAAAACTGAAAAAATTTATGTCTCTCAGACTATGGAAACACTAAAACATGATTATTTTTTTTTTGCTTCAAAAATGAAATCATTGTGTAAAACTTACATAAATAAAAAAAAAAGTATACATATTAGGTATCGCAGCGTCCGTGACAACCTGGTCTATAAAAAAATCACATGATCTAACCTGTCAGACGAATGTTGTAAATAACAAAAAATAAAAACTGTGCCAAAACTGCTATTTCTTGTTACCTTGCCTCACAAAAAGTGTAATATAGAGCAACCAAAAATCATATGTACCCTAAACTAGTACCAGCAATACTGCCACCCTATTCCGTAGTTTCTAAAATGGGGTCACTTTTTGGGAGTTTCTACTCTAGGGGTGCATCAGGGGGGCTTCAAATGGGACATGGTGTAAAAAAAAAAACAGTCCAGCAAAACCTGCCTTCCAAAAACCATATGGCATTCCTTTCCTTCTGTGCCCTGCCGTGTGCCCGTACAGCGGTTTACGACCACATATAAGGTGTTTCTGTAAACTACAGAATCAGGGCCATAACTATTGTTTGGTTTGGCTGTTAACCCTTGCTTTGTAACTGGAAAAAAATTATTAAAATGGAAAATCTGCCAAAAAAGTGCAATTTTGAAATTGTATCTCTATTTTCCATTAATTCTTGTGGAACACCTAAAGGGTTAACAAAGTTTGTAAAATCAGTTTTGAATACCTTGAGGGGTGTAGTTTATAGAATGGGGTCATTTTTGGGAGGTTTCTATTATGTCAGCCTCGCAAAGTGACTTCAGACCTGAACTGGTCCCTAAAAATTGGGTTTTTGAAAATTTCTGAAAAATTTCAAGATTTGCTTCTAAACTTCTAAGCCTTGTAACCTCCCCAAAAAATAAAATATCATTCCCAAAATGATCCAAACATGAAGTAGACATATGGGGAATGTAAAGTAATAACTATTTTTGGAGGTATTACTATATATTATAGAAGTAGAGAAATTGAAACTTTGAAATTTGCAATTTTTTACACATTTTTTGTAAATTTGGTATTTTTTTTTTATAAATGATTATTATTATTTTTTTTTTACTTCATTTTACCAGTGTCATGAAGTACAATATGTGACAAAAAAACTGTCTCAGAATGGCCTGGATAAGTCAAAGCGTTTTAAAGTTGGCAAAAAATGGCCAAGTCCTTAAGGTGAAATAGGGCTGAGTTCTTAAGGGGTTAAGGACTAGTTCAGTTATGAAGTCACTGTTGGGCTTGCATAATAGAAACCACCCATAAATGCCCCCATTTTAGAAACTACACCCCTTAAGGTATTCAAAACGGGTTTTACAAACTTTTTTAGCGCTTTAGGTGTTCCACAAGAATTAAAGGGGTTGTCCGAGTTATTTTTTTATTCTTTCTATGTTTCTAACTAGGCAAATATAACCGCTTTCCAATTAACTCACTATCTCCAGTGGCTAGTTTATCAGATTTCAGAGGGTTACATGACCTGTGATGTCAGCTTCTCTCCCTGCTCTGATAATGTTCGTGCACAAGCCTGAGAAACCTGTACACCAGACGTCACTGTGCTGGCCACGCCCCCCTGCACTGCTGGCTGCTGCTTTTTGCTCTCTCCCAGGATTCTTAACCCCTTCAGCTGCACAGACTCAGGGCTGAAGTGTTTACGGTGTAGCTGCAGGCAGTGAGGAGACAAATGCTGGGCACAGGAGCTGAAAGAGAAGTTCTGCAGAGCATTGCAGGTAGGGGGAAGATCCTGTGTGTATTAGCAGTGTCATTATACAGCTAGGAATTGTAATTCTACACATACAACATGCTGCTGAGTCTCCCAGCAGGCAGACATGTCACGTCACTCGGGGCAGCACTTGTATTCACTCCCTTAGCAGTGTCATTATACAGCTGGGACTTGTAGTCCTACACATACAACATGCTGCAGAGTCTCCCAGCAGGCAGACATGTCACTCAGGGCAGCACTTGTATTCACTCCCTTAGCGGAGCAGGGGGAGGGCCAGAGATTGTTTTTATTGCAAGCAAACAAAGGGCCAGGCCCAGAAGAGAACCAGGCAAATGAGGAAATAGATATTTTTTTGCCTAAAACTTGCTTAGCTTAGTTATATATTGCTGACCATCAGATTTACAGTGCTATCTTTTTTTTTTTTTTCCCATAACTCTGACAACCCCTTTAAAGAAAAATGTAGATGATATTTCAGAATTTCATATTTTGGGCAGATTTTCCATTATAATCCAATTTTTTTTTCCCAGTAACAAAGCAAGTGTTAGCAGCCAAACAAAACTCAATATTTATTGCCCTGATTTTGTAGTTTACAGAAACACCCCATTTGTGATCGTAAACAACTGTATGGGTACACGGCAGGGCGCAGAAGGAAAGGAACGCCATATGGTTTTTGGAGGGCAGATTTCACCGGGATAATTTTAAGTTGCCATGTCACATTTGAAGACCCCCCTGATGCACCCCTAGAGTAGAAACTCCAAAAAAGTTACCCCATTTTGGAAACTACTTGATATAGTGGCAGGTTTGTTGTACTATTTTAGGGTACATATGATTTTTGGTTGCTCTGTATTACACTCTTTGTGAGGCAAGGTAACAAAAAATAGCTGTTTTGGCAAAGTTTTTATTTTTTGTTATTTACAATGTTCAATGTTAGATCATGTGCTATTTTTATAGAGCAGGATGTTACGGACACGACAATACCAAATATGATTTTTTGTTTGTTTGTTTCAGTAGTTCAAAATAAAGCATATTTGAAACTTAATATTTTTTTTTTACAGTCTCCATATTCTGAAAGCCTTTTTTTTTTTTTTTTGGGCGACTGTCTTAAGTGGGGTCTCATTTTTTTTTCGGGATGAGATGACAGTTTGGTACTATTTTAGGGGGCATATGCCTTTTTGATCATTTGTTGTTGCACTTTTTGTAAGGTGACAAAAAAATGGTTGTTTTAGCACAGTTTTTATTTTATTTTTTTCTACGGCGTTAAGGTGAGGGGGTGGGTCATGTGATATTTTTATAGAGCCGATCGTTACGGACGCGGCAATACCCAATATCTTTTATTTTTAAGGAAAAAATAATAAAATAAAAAAATTTAAAATAATTTTTTTATTATGAAAAACACTTCTTTTTTTAACTTTTTATTTTTGTCCCACTCTGGGACTTCAACTTCTGGGGTCTGATTCCCCTCTGCAATGCATTACAATACATCCTGTATTGCTTGTATGCTGAGAGCCTGCCTGTGAGACCCAGCATAAGGGGCTGGATCTCACAGGCTAGAAGGCAAGCCCTGATGCCTATGGAATGCATCGGGCTGCGTTCTCTACCGCGCGGGGATCCAATGGGGAAGCTGAGGGAACCCTTACCCTCTGTATGCTGCAATCAGCTTTGACTGCAGCATACAAGGGGTTAATACGCTGGCATCTGTGTTTTGACCGATGCCGGAGTATGCAGCAGGGCGCGGAGGTCAGTGACTGCCGGGTCTGTGCCGCTGATCGGGCGGGCGCAGCTCCTGCACCCGCCCGATCAGCCTGCGCCGTACATGTATTACTGTTATGGATCATTCACATGACTGTAGGCCGTCTGCTCCATTGACTTGAATGGGTCCGCATTCTGCAAGATACAGTGCAGAGTGGTGGCATGGATCGGAAGCCTATGGGAGCACCCGGAAGAACTTCCGTGGGCATTTTGGTCCATGTCCTATGTTTTGCTGTATATTGCGGATCACTGATTCACTCAAGTCAATGGGTCCGCGCTGTAATATGGGATTCACTTGGCCGGTGCCCGTGCATTGTGGACCGCAATTTGCGGTCTGCAGCACATGCACAGACTGCCTACGGTTGTGTGAATGGACCCTTATATTGTGTTTTCTATTATTACTCTTGGGGATGGCCAGATAGGGGATGAGTTTACAGATTGCAAACAAACCCTGTGTGTAGTCTGACCCTGCATGTTGCTGATGACTACACACAGGGGTATATTAGTAATCCATGGAGACACAGTGGAAGTACACAAAACAATAGTCACTTCATTTTTTATTTCAGCTGCATTAGAGCAAATAAAAAATAGTTTATAAATCTGCCCATATCCCTTAATGGTTCCTAA
The DNA here is from genome assembly GCF_905171765.1 of Bufo bufo. Taxonomy (NCBI): domain Eukaryota; kingdom Metazoa; phylum Chordata; class Amphibia; order Anura; family Bufonidae; genus Bufo; species Bufo bufo. The sequence goes on along the minus strand of NC_053395.1, from coordinate 144,435,121 downwards.
TGAATGGTCACATTGTCAAACAGTAGCTGTTTGTGGGAAAGGTGGATGAAACTGGCATTACTCTTCCGACGAGTTGTTGCATAGGATGGAAATATTTAGTATTTATTCTATGTAGATTAACTATTCTTTGTGTTTCTATCCAGATCTTGAACTCCATCACAGAAGAGGCACTTGGTTACTCTGGAACTTTTCGTAGTCCATTGGATCAAATGAACTTTATAGCTCAGAAGTTCAAAGAGGGTAAATGAAGTGAGCCTTAATTTATGTGGCTTGAATGGGACACAGAACCGACCTAGAAAGGAGTGAAAATATAAACCCAAGATAAGCTTGACCATAGGTGGCCTCTTCAGAAGGCCTTCAGATGGATCAGGACTACATGTATTGTAGCTCCAGTGGTGCTTTTTCTTAACGGATGCATCTGGCTCATTTAACCCATATACATTTTATGCCGCTTTTTAGGCCACTGATAGCTGGATAAACCTAGATAACAGTATCACAAAGTGTCATTTCTACAGTCTGGCACAGGCCCCAATTGGGTGAAACTTTTTTTAAGTTTTGTTACCAGGTGACCCAAGCAGACTACCACAGGGGATTTGTACCTATGACACTGGCTGACCTTTTACATGTGCACTTGGCAGCTGAAGGCATCTGTGTTGGTCCTATGTTCATATGTGTCCACATTGCTGAGAAATGACGTTTTAACATATGCAAATGAGCCTTTAAGAACAAGTGGGTGTTGCCATTGTTCCTAGAGGCTCATTTGCATATATTAAAACTTCATTTTTCTCAGCAATGAGGACACGTATGAACATGGGACCAACACAGATGTCTTCAGCTGCCAAGAACACAGTGGCCAGACAGTTTCCTTTATTTAAATATAAGTGCATGTCCTCCATTTCTCAGAAGCTTAGAAGATTAGCGCTCCATACACAATATTGTGCAAAGTATACCAGATAACTGTACTGCATGTCTTGCTGTGAGGAGTGGTGACAGTGTTTTGAAAGGGTTTTCCAGGAGTATAATATTGAAGAACTATCCTCAGGGTAGGTCATCAATATCAGAATTGTGGTTTTTTTTCGACTCCCGGGACCACTGCCGATCAGCTGTATGAAGAGGCCTCCGCACACAATACCAAGACTGATGAATGTGATGTCTCCAGCGAAGGAAGAGACTGCAGTGCTCACCAAGTGCCACAGCCTCTTTAAAAAATTGATTGGTAGGGGTCCTGGGAGTTGGCCAGTTAGATATTGACCTATCCCGGGGATGGGTCATTGAAGGGAATCTGTCACCCTGGTTGTGGACTATTATTTACAGTAATACATGCATAGTAGTGCAGATAAGGAGTCGAGATCCCCCCGGGTTCCCCTGCTGTCAGTGCTCAGAACTGCACTGAAATACACAGTGCGGGCTGCAGTGCTGACTCGTGTGCGCATGCAGGGCAGTCATGACAACGTATTTCAACGCAGCGCTGACAGCGGAGCAACAGAGGGCAGTAAGAAAATAAAAAATAGGGACCTGTGCTCCATATCTGCAGTACTACTCATGTATTACTGTAGGTAATGGTACATCATCTGGGTGATGGATTCTCTTTAATATTGTACTCATGGAAAACCGATTAGAATTGTTTCTGCACCACCCAGAACTCATTGATATGGCACATGGAGTGTCTTGTTGATCACCTCCAGAGAGGGTCTTCTGTTTGTTCTGGTGTTTTTTTTTTGTTGTTTTTTTTTTACCCTGTGACTGTGTTAGAGTTGTTTGGTTGCAGTCAGATGGATGAGTCTCAAAGATCATTTTGTTTTCCAGCCTCAGTGTATATAGGGTATTTAATCTGCATTGCAGATGTGATTGCACAATCAGTACAAGAAGCAATTTATCCCCCTAATAGTTACCAACTTTTTTTTTTACAGCATTTGGAGTTACATAACCACGGCAGCTGCCTGTGTGATCAGTGGCATTTCCATAATGAGTGTTCATTTTGTACTTACAGTGAATTGATGCTTAAAGGGAACCTGTCACCGGTATTTTGTGTATAGAGCTGAGGACATGGGTTGCTAGATGGCCGCTAGCACATCCACAATACCCAGTCCCCATAGCTCTGTGTGCTTTTATTGTGTAAAAAACCCGATTTGATACATATGCAAATTAACCTGAGATGAGTCCTGTCCCCGACTCATCTCACATACAGGACTTATCTCAGGTTAATTTGCATATGTATTAAATAGTTTTTTTTACACAATAAAAGCACACAGACCTATGGGGACTGGGTATTGCGGATGTGCTAGCGGCGATCTAGCAACCCATGTCCTCAGCTCTATACCCAAAATCCCGGTGACAGGTTCCCTTTAATGAGCTGTTGGCCTGTGAGGCAGCTGTACTTCTGGCTTCAGTGTTGGAGCAATGCTATTACTCAAGTCATGCATGTTTAAATCCCTTCCGATATGTAGGTAAAACAGGAGTATTTATATTGTAATTATTTATTCTGCAATCCCTATTCACTAGGGAGTCCTTGGTTTGCTAAGCATGGCCTTAACCGGTTTAGCCAATTAAGTTCCCAGTCTGTCCCTGATCGGATACTTAAAGTGGCCCTGGAAAAAAAACTAAAAGTGACCCCATGTTGTTGCCGGGTCCAGGGCTCCAGATGGTGACCAAAATGGTAGAATTTACAAATGGCGACAAGACTTTTTAGTCTTTAGTCGGGCACAGGAGATGATAGTTCTCTGCCCCACCGCCGATGTTCTTCTCAGCAGCGCAGTGGAGAAGGAGTCTCTTCCTCCCCCCTGTGCTGCTGCCGCCGCCGCCAATAAGAGGAGAGACGGGAGGAGGAGGGGAATGGCTGTGGCCACTGTACCACCAATGAAGATAACTGACCTGGTAATACAAAAACAGAAGGCGGGTGCCGGAATCAAATAACCAGCATCCGACCTCTATGACAGGGAGATGTGATCCGTTGCAGTTAACCCCCCAGGTGCGGCACCTGAGGGGTTAACTTCAGCGGATCGCATCTCCCTGTCATAAAGGTCGGGTGCTGGCTATTTGATTCCGGCACCCGCCGCCTGTATTTGTATTAACAGGTCAGTTATCTTCATTGGTGGCGCAGCGCCATGAGTTCGAATCCCCCGCTCTCCAGGCTCCTTCTGCAGCGGGGATAACTAAAGGGTTAATACTGAGATCCCCGGAGCAACCCGCAGGGGGATAGTGTCCCCTGTACTCTCTGCAAGGACTGCAGCAGCGGCACCCAAAAAGCACCGGCAGGCTAAGCCTGCCTCTGCACCGGACGACCGGCAGCGTGACGGCCGCACAGAGATCGCGGCGTCTCTCTTGTGCTGGTACGGCCAGTACCTCTCTGCGGCGACCTTTTCATTGCTACGCCGCATACCGCCCCCTTTTCCATAAGATAGAGGGGGGAAGAATGGAAATAATCGGCAAACTTCGGCGTCGCAGGCCGTCACTTCCGGCCTATCTATATTTATATTTAAATCGCGCGAACGAAGCTAGCGGGGGGACGGAGCTTCGCTTCCCGCTCCTCTCTATTCCCGCCTTCCGGTCATTCTAGGAGACCAGCAATCTCTGCTGCAACTCCTTCCCTGAGGAGAGATCGTGCTCGTGCGCCTACTCCTGCTCCGGTCCCTGCTGTCTACTGTGCTTCCAGCCCTGAAGTCTTCGGTCTGGTAGGACTGCTAACCCCTTCCTAGTGCCAGCAGCCCCTAGCCTGGACGGCCATACCATTCTAGCCAACATGTCCGATCCCTCAGGGGCCTCTGGGCCCTGGTATCACACCTGCACCGCCTGTGATGCACCCTTCCCACGGGGGCAATCAGACCCGCATTGCTCTGCATGCCAGGTCCCAATACAGGGTCCGCCACTTGCTGTGCCGCCCCCTGTTCTCTTGGATCCTCCTGAATGGGCAAGATCCCTGTCCCAGGCCGTGGAAAGCCTCACTAATGTAGTGGGCCGCCTTGCGAATACACAGCCTGCCACGCAGCCTGATACACCCCCTGCCGTACCCTCCGGGTCCGCTACTTCGGCCGACCCGTCTGGGTCCCTCGCTCCTAGCGACGCCTCCAGGGCCCGGCACCCCCAGAAGCGGTCCAGGGCGGAGTGCGTGTCATCCTCGGATGCATCCCTGCCACCTCCAAGGGTACGGTCTCAGTCGGGCCCCTCCTCCTCACAGGACATGCCTTCAGAGGGAGAATTAGTGGATTCGGATTGGGATATGGACTCTGCTTTACCGTCCAAGCTGGCCTCTGCTGTGGGCCATCTCATTACCAACATTCGTGACACCTTTAAAATTCACGATGACCCTCCGAGCTCTGACAAGGCCGGTGTGTCCTTTTTCTGCCCCAAGCAGGCGTCCACAGTATTCCCTCTCCATGCCGACTTCTCGTCGGTAGTTTCTAAGGCCTGGTCTCGCCCTGATGCCCGTTTTACCCCCCTAAGAAGTTGGATATCTGTTATCCCTTCCCGGCGGATTGCATCTCCACTTGGGCGTCTTCGCCTAAGGTTGACCCTCCCGTGGCCCGCTTGTCCAAAAGCACGGTCTTACAAAGGTGGGGGGGGGAGGATGGGGTGGGAAGAGCACCCATCTTCCCCAGCCTAGGACCAAGAGCGCCATTCGAGGCCGTCCTGGTTTCTCTCGCTTTAGGTCCTCCCGCAGGGCCTCTGGTCCTCGATCCGCGTCCGGTCCGTCGTCTAACTCTTCCCAGGATAGGCGCAAAAAGCCCTTTTTTCGGACTCAACCCTCCTGGCGTAAGTCCCAGCCTGCTCGCCCTCCCACGGCCAAGCAGACCCCCGCCTGAGGGTGCGCCCCTAGTGGGGGTGGGGGGACTCCTCCTCCTGTTCAGGGACATCTGGCAGGCGCACGTCTCCGACGCCTGGGCTCTCGAAGTTGTATCTTCCGGATACAAAATCAAATTCGTGTCCTTCCCTCCGGTTCGCTTTTTTCTCTCCCGTGTCCCGAGGGACCCCCAGTGTGCGGCCGACTTCTCCGAAGCCATTTGCACCCTTCTGGAAAAAGGAGTGATCACTCCAGTTCCTCTAAGGGACCGATTTCAAGGGGTTCTACTCTAACCTTTTTGTGGTCCCCAAAAAAGAAGGTTCGGTAAGACCAATATTGGACCTCAAGCGGTTCAACTGTTTCCTCCGTCTTCGGCGGTTCAGGATGGGGTCCCTCAGATCCGTGGTGGCCTCTCTGGAAAGAGGGGAGTTTCTGTCGTCTATCGACATCCAGGACTCTTACCTCCACGTCCCGATCGCTCAGTGTCACCAGCGTTTCCTTCGCTTTGCGGTGGGGAACGACCTTTATCAATTTGTCGCCCTCCCCTTCGGCCTGGCGACGGCTCCTCGGGTGTTCACCAAGATCCTTGCCCCTGTCCAGGCCTTGCTCCGCTCCAGGGATGTTTTTCTACTTCCCTACTTGGACGATCTGCTCATCAAGGCGCCCTCCTGTTCCCAGACATCCACCAGCGTGAACCTCACGCTGCAAACCTTGGAGCAGTTCGGTTGGATTATCAACCTTCCCAAGTCCTCGCTTACCCCATCCAGACAACTTGTCTTCTGGGGATGTTACTGGATACAGAAGCGGCGGAGGTTCGGCTCCCACCGGAAAAGCGCCAGCTCCTCCTCGGACCCTGCTTCTCCACCGCCGTCCGTCCTTCCGGTCCAGCATGTGGGTATTGGGACAGATGGTGTCCTGTTTCAAAGCGATTCCCTTCGCGCAATATCACTCCCGCATCTTCCAGACGGCAATTCTGTCTGCTTGGGACAAGTCTCCGGAGAGTCTGGACCGGCCCTTCCCCCTTCCTTCCCATGCTCGGACTTCCCTCCTCTGGTCGTTACGGACCCCCCTCCAGGGAAAATCCTTTCTGCCGATGACCTGGTTGGTGGTTACCACCGATTCCAGTCTGCAGGGGTGTGGGGGTGTTTCCTCCCCGGTCCGTCCAGGGCACTTGGTCTCCATCGAAGTCCAAACTGCCGATAAACATTCTGGAACTGAGGGCGATTCTCCTATCGCTCCGGCATTGGACTCCACTACTTCGGGGTCATCCCGTTCGTGTCCAGTCGGACAACGCCACGGCTGTGGCGTATATAAATCATCAAGGGGCACTCGCAGTGCAGCGGCTATGCGGGAGGCATCTCGCATCCTCCATTGGGCGGAAACTCATGTTCCGGCCCTGTCGGCCATTTACATTCCGGGGGTGGACAACTGGGCGGCGGACTTTCTCAGTCGGACGACGATCAACCCGGGCGAGTGGTCTCTGCATCCCGACGTGTTCAAGTCCATTTGCCTCCTTGGGTTTGTCCGGATGTGGATCTCATGGCCTCCAGGTTCAACCACAAGCTCCCCACCTTTCTGTCCAGGTCCAAGGACCCGGGGGTGTACCGTGCCAACGCTCTCGTTCTTCCGTGGACAGAATTTTCCCTCCTGTACGTGTTTCCGCCCCTCCATCTTCTGCCACGGGTTCTCCGGAAAATCGCGTCAGAGGGCGTGCCTACGGTTCTCATAGCCCTGGATTGGCCTCACCGGCCTTGGTACGCCGACCTAATGCTGCTCCTGGGAGACATGCCTTGGCCGCTGCCTCTAAGATAAGACCTCCTCTCTCAAGGGCCGATCTTCCACCGGCATTTAGGGTCGCTACGTTTAACGGCATGGCTATTGAGACCGCAGTTTTAACGAGACAGGGTTTTTCGGCGGATTTGGTTCGTACCATGATCCGCGCACGAAAGCCGGCCTTGTCCAGGATTTATTACTGGACCTGGCGGTCTTACCTGGGTTTTTGCGAAACTCTGGACCTGGGTTTGGGTCTCAGCTCGTTAAAGGTTCAGGTCTCGGTGCTTTCCATCCTCTTCCAGCGTCCTCTGGCCCCTCTCGGGCCTGTCAAAACCTTTATCCAGGGAGTCGCTCATTCTGTTCCCCCGTTTCGCTCTCCCATTCCACCCTGGGACCTTAATGTTGTGCTGACAGCACTCCAGTCTACCCCCTTCGAGCCCTTGCGGAGGGTTTCTCTTCGCCTTTTGTCCTGCAAGGTCATTTTCCTTGTGGCCATCACGTCCCTTCGACGGGTGTCTGAATTTGCGGCACTTTCTTGCGCAGGATAAGGCGGTTCTCCGTCCGGTTCCTTCCTTCCGAAGGTGTTCTCCGCCTTTCACCTCAATGAGGACATCGTCCTCCCTTCCCTTTGTCCGTCTCCTTCTCATCCTCTAGAACGGGAGCTTCACCGGCTGGATGTTGTTAGGGCCATGAAGATTTACCTGGAAGTCACCGGACCCTTTCGGCGCACGGACTGTTTGTGGTTCCGGAAGGTCCGCGCAAGGGGTTGGCGGCGTCCAGGGTGTCTATTGCCCGCTTCATCAAGATGGCTATTGCCGAGGCTTACCGCGTCAAGGACAGGAGACGCCTTTTGGTGTTACGGCTCATTCTACCAGAGCGGTTGGTGCTTCTTGGGCTCAGAGGCATCGGGCTTCGGCTGAGCAACTGTGTAAGGCGGCCACCTGGTCTTCCTTGCACACCTTCACCAAGTTGTACAGGGTGAACACCTATGCATCGGCGGATGCTGCTTTGGGCCGCCTGGTCTTGCAGGTGCTGGTTTCTTGATACCTCCGGTGGTTTTCGCCTTGGGCTGTAGTCCCTCCCCTCTTAGACTGCTCTTGAACGTCCCAAGGTTTCCTGTGTTCCCCAAGGAGTTGGGCGAGAAAACAAGATTTTTGTATAACTTGCCAGTAAAATCTCTTTCTCGCTCTTCCTTTGGGGACACAGCATCCACCATTGTTCTGGTTTACCGTTACGGTTTAGTTGCCCCTGTCGGGTAGTTGACTTGTTTGGTTTTATATGGTTGGTCATTGCCTTTCTTTCACTACTTGGACACGCAACTGGTAGTCTCTCTCTCCAGGCTGAGGGTATATCTGCTGGAGGAGGGGCTTAACAGTTTTCACTTAGTGTCACGCCTCCTAGGGAGTTGAGCTATACCCAAGGTTTCCTGTGTCCCCCAAGGAAGAGCGAGAGAAAGAGATTTTACTGGTAAGTTATACAAAAATCTTGTTTTTATGGTGTCGAAAGCGAATCCAAATTTTGGTATCGAAACAACCCTACGCCAATCTGATCGGCGTAGGGTTGTCACGATACAAAATTTTTTAATTGGTTTCGATTTGGCGAGTAAAAATTTTATTTGGCTCCTACATTTTTCAGTTCAGGAGCCAATGGCTACTAGGTATTTTTTTTTTTTTTTTTAGTCTGGAGCACTGGGGTCCAAATTGTCAGACGGTACAACATGAGTAGGCAGGGCCAGCAATCCCATAGTGCAGCACAAAATACCGCCGCCCTCGCAGTATTCAACTATATCATCATCCGGAGGACGGCAATGCAGTTGAGTTCAGGAGGCCACTTGTGGCCACCGGCTAGGTGCATAAGTACCTGATGCTCCTACATTGATTAATGTACCTGGCTGGTGGCCATGAGGATGGTGGCCCCCTGGGCACCAGTCAACAAGCAAATTTCCCTGTAGGATCCATGGCCAGTCCAATCGTGTGCATGCCGTCTTTTTTTTTTTTTTTTTTTTCTTTTTTCCTTCTATAGAATTGCCTTATTCTTGTCCGCAAAACGGACAAGAATAGGGCATGTTCTATTTTTTTATTTTATTTTTTTGCAGGGCTGCGGAATGGACAAACCAATGTGGACAGCACACTGTGTGCTTTCCTAATCTTTTGCTGCTCCATTGAAATGAATGTGAAAAAAAATGCATACCAGATGCAGAAAAATTATACTGTCGTGTACATGGGGCCTAAAGAAAACATAGTAACAGGAGGTAATTTACTATCTAGCTATAGCCTGCAATATTATTACACTCCAGAAATACATCCAGACCCCTCTTGAACTCTTTTAGTGAATTCACCATCACCGCCTACCCTTAGAAAGCAATATGGATGCTTCGTGTGAGGGCTCAGTAATTTACCAAGTGGACTAATCAGTATGGCTTCGCTCATTATCATAGTGAAAGCCCCTTTAGGCCACATGCGTTCGTTGTATATTACATGCAGAGTTCCCTGTGGACTTCGGTGTGGTAAATCCCCAGCATAATACTGTAGCTTTCAGAATGTCATTTACACGTTGTGGAATATTTTCCTACATAACTTTACCTCCGATTACATGGGATAAAATGTCATTGCAGGAGGTTGGTTTTTACAGACACCAGCTTGTGACTAGTCAAAGGAGCGTCAAATGAGAATACGGCTCCAAATTTCCTGCATAGACATGGCTAGAAGATAGAATTCTTTCTTAATGCAAAAACCACAACCGGGAGCTCACTTACTGTTATATACTGCATTGAATATTACAATTGTGTGCAGTAAGCACGCTCTAGTGGTGGCTGGAGGCAGCCAACATCTTTTTATGTTTAAAGAGGTTCTCCAGCAGTATTACATTTCTATATATGGCTCACACCAGGTTTAAGAGAAATTGCCAGGAAAGGCCCGCTCAGCCAATTCCTGGTGGAGACTGGTTACTACTGCGGCCAGTGATTGGCTGAACAAGCCTCTCCAGGCATCTTTCTACATGTGAAACAGGAA